>NC_090922.1:82905717-83208748 GCF_040938575.1 Ambystoma mexicanum
TTTCGCCTCAACTCGGCCCCCAGGGTCTTTACCAGACTCATGAATGCTGTAGCAGCCCTCCTCAGAGCGCAGGGCTTAAACATCTACCCATACCTCAACGACTGGCTCGTCAGGGCTACATCTCCGGAAGCGGTTCTCCACTCTTCTCATGCCCTTATGAACACGATGCACGACCTGGGCTTCTCGCTCAACCTCAAGTCACAGCTGCAGCCTACAGACTGACATCCCTGGAATTCATTTGAGACACGTGCTCTGAGAGGGTTTTCCAGTCGGAGGACAACATTGCGGCCATCAAGAGGGCCACCGCCCACTTCCTCAGTAGAGCGGGGACCTCAGCATGGTGGTACCGACATCTCCTGGGTCTACTGGCGGCGGTCCTGTTAGCCGTGCCACACACAAGACTAAGGATGAGAAGGATTCAGCTGCACTTTGCGGCCTCATGGAATCGGGAGCAGGGCTTGCAATCCGAGATCAACGTTCCTCAATCTCTCCGCCCGGACATAACCTGGTGGTCCATGGACTGCAACCTATGGACAGGCAAGCCCTTTTGTCCGCCCTCTCCACAGGCCACCACCACCACAGACTCCTCGCTCGAGGGTTGGGGAGCCACCTTGGACGACCTCTCGGTCCACAGCACCTGGACTCGACAGGAGCAGGAATACCACATCAATTGGCTGGAGCTGAATGCCATCTGGCTAGTGCTCAGAGCATTCCTACCACTTCTCAAGGGAAATGTTGCCCTCATCCAGACGACAACTCGACCAGCATGTACTACGTCAACAAGCAGGGAAGCACCAGATCCCCTCCTCTGTGCACACTGGCGATCAGCATGTGGGAATGGCCCTGGAAAATGCCATTTACCTCTTGCCAGTCCACCTCCTGGGGGAATCCGACCTGGAGGTGGTCAGGTTCAGCAGGCTGGGAGCAGACAATTACGAGTGGCAGCTAAACAACCTCGTTATTCAGATCTTCAACAAGTGGATCTCTTTGCCACCTGGCACAACAAGAAGTGTCCCCAGTTCGCATCCTGGCAGGGTCAGGGCCCTGGCTCTATGGATGATGCATTTCACCTCTAGTGGACCGGCATGAAGGCCTACGTCTTTCCGCCTACTCCCCTGATCTGCAGGGTCATTTGCAAGATCAAAGAGTAACACGGACTCCGCATCATTCTGATGGCTCCATGGTGGCCCATCAGGCCATTGTTTTCGGAACTACTCAGCCTCTCGCAGGTGCCACTGAATACATCTTCAGACGGACCCAGCATATCATCTGGCGCAGCAGGGGGGGCAGAATCATCCACCCCGCGCCAGGGAAACTAGCCCTCACAGTTTTGTACCTGAGCAGGTAACGCTTCAGCACCTTAGCCTCTCACAGGCCAATCTGGAGATCATACAGGGTGCCAGAAGCAAAACCACCAAGGCCCAGTACAAAAGCAAATTAACCAGGTTCTGCCACTGGGCAGACTCCAAGGGAATTGACCCTTTGGCTTGCAGTTTGGACGTCTTGCTCTCCTTTTCGGCGAACCTCGCTCCTTCGGGCGTACAGGTGGACACCAGCTGGACATACCTTGCAGACATTGGGGCTTACAGGAACTCGGAGGAAGGCATTTTTTCCTCCTCTAAACCTATTGGCAAGAAACATCTGACTGGTCTCGCTAGGCTCTACCTGCCCGTCAAGAGACCGCACCCTGTGTGGGTCCTTAACATAGTTTTGGGCGCCCTGGCGCACAAACCATTTAAGCCAATGGCGTCCGTGGACAATAGGCTGGTCACCATCAAGACGGCCTTAGTAGTCCGTCTTACCTCGGCTTGCAGAGTCAGCTAGATCCATGAGTTGGTCACCTCTGAACCATATACCACCTTTCACAAGGACAAGGAAGTCATGCGGACGCACCCAGCATTTCTGCCCGAAGTTCCATCTGTATTTCACTTGAACGAAGAAATAGTCCTTCCTACGTTCTTTCCCGATCCCAAGGACGAAGCACATAATGCTGCACTGCCTGGATGTTGGGCGTGACCAAAAATTCTACTTGGACAGGACCGAGGGGTTCCAAAAGTAGGACGCTCTGTCACTTTTGGAGGCTCAAAGTCGGGCTATCAGGCCACTAAGGCCTCCATCCCGCTGGATGGTCTCAGCCATCAAGGAAGCATACGAAGGCCAGCACAAGCCGCTCCCGGCCAACATGCATGCCCATGCAGTCAGGGCCAAGCCAGCGGCCATCGCATTCCAGCGCCATGTCCCTTGGCAAGTCATAAGCAGGGCGGCCACTTGGGCGTCTCTCTCGGCTTTCTGCAAGCATTACTGTTTGGATGCCGGCTTTCGGACAGGCCGTTCTCAGGAACTTATTTGCTTAGGGAGGGTCTCCTCTCCATCCTCGGTCTACAATCAATTGTAATCGCCCATACAGTGTGGAGGAAAGGGGACGGGATGTAAGAGTAATTTTTCTCACTGTAGTGACTGAAGTACTCTTAGTCCATAGTCCCCTTTCCTCCATACGTCCCACCAACCTCCCCCCTAATAATAATGGTGTCATTAGGCAATGTTAAATCTATTGTCGACATGTCAATGGGGACTGAGGTGTGGCGCCGGAGGGCGGAGTCAGGGCAGTGCATGCTCCCTGAGCCGCACCCCCACCCGCCTCTTGATTTAAAGGGGAAGAAGGTTTTTTCTGGTGAAAAAGGTTGCGTCTCCCGTCCCTTGGAAGGGACGCCCATACAGTATGGAGGAAAGGGGACTATGGACTAAGAGTACTACGCTAGTCACTACGGTGAGTAATTTATAATTTATGTGCAAAAAGTGTAGCATACATCACACCATCAGTAAATGTGTGTAAATGATCAAATGGACCATTCAACACTGCCCACAGTCTGAAATCGGACCATACGTAGTGGACTACGGTCAACTAGTGAATGGTCAGGGAAACTCAATAGTCAAAACGTATAAGTTTCCCAAAGCATCTAAAGGACCTTCCATTTCACTAGTTTTGACAGGGAAACCCAAGACCCGGACAAAATTATCTGTCGTCTTCAGGACCTGTGGGGCCAGTGGGCAACCATTTCCTCACTTCTTAAACATGGAACGTGCCTCGTGGATCCTTACAACTGGCTCTATGAATATAAAATAAACTTAATCAATATGCACCTACACCAATTTCTGAATTGCCTCCCCTCCAACTTTTGAAGAGGATTACTTCCTTTATAAACTTCAATGCAGCATGCAAGGGTAACATCTCCTGCGACAACACACAAACAACTAAGGTAAAAAATCTCCATTTCTATTCCAAAGCATTTTCCCAAAAGAATTACTTATGATTGTCCCGACAATGGCGTCAGTTAATTGTGATATCTACAGTCAAAGGTATTTTGTTTGTGTCACGTGGCATTGTGAACTCTGTTGAAACCTACGGTAGAACAAACCACCGTTAAAGTTTCAGAAACCTGAATCCTCCCGATACCGCAATAGCAGGATTTAGACAATCGGAGCACCAATAACAGCAACTGCTTACGGCATTGTTGAAAATAGCTTCCTGCGCTTGAAGCTTCCGCATACGTATGAGCTATTCAACTGTTTTGGCAAGTTCTATAAACGCCTGGCTCGTAAATTCCTGACTAATAAAGTCACACTTTGCGTGTAAAAGAAACACTCAGTAATGCTAACCACCATATTGGTCTGTGTCCACATGCCACATACTTGCATATAATCGTTTAACCAGTACCCTGCAGGAGAACCCTAACGGGTTATTTTTATACATTTTCTCTTTGTTCATTTAATTAAACCTGTATCAGAAGCTTACAATAAGCTTCTAAGAACCTAAAGACAGTCTCCTGATTCCAATCGGCAAAGCTCTATCATGGGTCAGATAAGTATGTGCTTGTGCCCGCCATATTGAACTGGGACAACGTTCACTACATTACCACCCGAACCAATTAGTTCTGCCCAATGTATTAAAGTGAGTGATGTTGCGTACATTGACATCTACAACATTATTTGCTTCAAAGAACATTAATGGCAATGCATTTGGACAATGCAACGATGGACGTAAACTATTCAACCAACATCTAACATCTCTCACACTGTCATGCACATCCTAATTGATTCCATTCCTCTCGCTTATTCAAGCCATTGATGTGGCTGTTAGAATGGTGCATCCACCATTGCTCTCTTTGAACAAGTCTGCCTTCAACACTATATGAATCACTAGATGGGGTACCCAGCGTTGCCCGTGTCCTGATCGAGTGGTGTCTCCTGTGCCCTGAAGGATGTTGCTCTTGTACTCATGTCAGCAAGTCTTGCTTCAGTTTGCCCTGGCATCTCATTTGCCCTGGAGAAAGTTGCTCTTGTTCTCTGGTCGGCAAGTCTTACTGCTGTTTGTTGTTTTGTTTCAGAAGCTCTTGATATTGATTTTCGCTTTGCATCAGATGGAGCTTTTCCAAGTGATGTTTGTTTTTGTGCGCCATGTTTACATTTTTTATTGGGTCTTCAAAGTTACAAAACTAAAACAAAATAAAATGAATATTTCCTTATTTATTTATATCACGCCAGAGGCTGCAGGCATCAGGGCGCGTACATGAAGACACGGACAACAAATGGTGAACGTGACAGCAGAGTTGTTTAGTAAAGTCGGGCTAAGCTCTTACTTGAATAAACTTGTTTTTAATTTCTTTCTGAAGGTCGTATGGTTTGCCTCTAACCTCAATGTGCATGGTAGCCCGTTCCATGTTTGTGCCGCTTTTGTGGGAACAGAGCGTCCTCGCCTGTTCGCTCTTTTGGCTCCTGTGTGTACAATGAGACATTGAGCCTCAGATCTCAAGGCCCGGCCAGGTGCGTAGAGGGTTATTTGTTCTTTCAAGTAGGCAAAGGCTAATCCATAGATACAACAATGTACAATGGTCCTGAATTTGGAGGTAATTCAGTCCTCTAAGGCTAGCCAATGGAGGGACTTCCTATTGGTGGATATGTGCTCCCCTCAGGCTTTCTGTCTGATGATTCTCACACCATTTGTCTGGCAGCGCACTATACACCCCCTTACTAGCTCCTGCTAAAAAGCCATTGCCTTAATCCAGCCTGGAGATGATAGTGGCCCTGGCGATAGTTGCACAGTTCTTTTCGCTCAGATAGGGTCTGATAAATTTGAGTAATCGCAGATAGTACTGGCAGTTTTTATTTAGGTAAGCAACATGTGCTTCGGTACCCAGGGATGCTTCCAAGTATATACCCAGGGTTTTTACTTTCCCAGAAACCGGGATAAGTGAGTCTCTGATCTTTTAAAGATGAGTAGTCCGGGCTTAATTTAGACCTTGCTTGATGGGAGCCGAAAATCATCAACTCTGTCTTGCTCCGATTTAAGCAAAGCCAATTAGCCTTCATCCAGGCCTCTATGATGTTATAGATGTTAGCTATTTTACTATTGTCAGTATTGTGGCAGCCACTCAGTTCCACCACCAGTCTAAATCCTTCTCACCTACTCCCTAACCCTCAATTCCCTTTACCCCATCCCACCTCTCCCTTGTACACAGGATAACCAATCTTTTATTGAGTTCAGAGTATTTACAATATTCATAAGTTCTGCAGACAGTATTATTCCATATAGATTCCACGTAAAAAATTCAAAATCGAGGCTCATTCAGATGAAAACATATCTTGTTCCCCTTCAATCGAATAGGTGACCCATCCTAGAGATATAAAATTCCATAGCTTATGGTACCAGTCTTTAATGTGTGGAGTGTCTGCAAATTTCCAATTCTGAGCCAGAACCAGGAGGTTGGCCAACTGAAGAAAACAGAAACTTTCTTTTATGCTTTGGCCATATTAGACTCTCCTGTTGCGCCATTCCCAACAGAGCTTCCCCTATGAGTCTTTCTGAGTCAAAAGCAAACATTTCCTTCATATTCATTTGGACCTCCCGCCAGAATTGGGACCACTTGGAACAGATCCACCAAACATACAATCGATCCCCTATACCCCCACATTCCCGCCATCAAAAAGCTGAGACCGATGGAGCAATCTCATGTAACTGTTCCCGGGTATAGTGCCGTTGGAACATTAACTTAAACCAAAGTTCCCTAATCTGTATCAACCTAGTCCTTCTTGGGGATATCTGACCATATCCGGGACCATGCTTCATTTGTTGGTCTACACCCCATGGTTGTTACCCATGCCTGTTGATAAGTGAGATCACTTGGCGGGGGCTCATCTGTCATAAACTTGTAAAGCGTAGATATCAGATATGTATCCCCTGTGTTTGAAGTTAAAAATTGCTCAAATGGTGTGAGTGATTTTAAAGCCACTGATTTATTAGATGGAGCCATCAACCAGTGGCCGAACTTGCAAATATTTGAACCGCTGACTCTCCTGGAGGGCAAGCTCCTCTTTACACAGATCAAAAGACTTAATGCCCTGCCTGAGGAACATATCCTTGCTGTTTTCCATTCAGAGAAGGAAATAGCTGATAGTCCATATCCCATATTTCCTCCACTAGCCTAGTAATTTTACTTAGGTGTATGTTTTGCGGTATTTCTGTCCGAGGCAACTACAGTTTCTCTCCCATTCTAGGCCCCACTATACGATACCATCCATACGATACCATCCTCTATCGGACCCATCTTTGAAACATTCCTTTATCACTCGCAGCTGTGCTGCTCGATAATATTCTCTCAAATTAGGGAGTCCTACAAAATTTGGTTTAAATTAGGTTTAACTTTGTAATCAACTGGTTTTAGAAAATGTTAATGAACTATTAATGAATTTTGAATTGATTGCAACTGAATTGTATTTATAATGGTGTTTTTATGCTTTAGATTAATGTATTTTGTATATATTATGTGAAAAGGTAATGTGAACTATAGCACACTAAAATACATTTTTAAAATGTTCATTAAAAAGGAAACTAGCCCATTTCCTCACAGACCAGTTTGTTCAAGGCCCATTTGTTATGTTTTTTTCTTTTTTACCATATTTCACCACAAATGTAGATTTTGGGGTGGGGCTTAGGTATTTAGAAAGTTGGGGTGAATCTGTGAGGGTGTGGGGGTGGTTGTGGGAGGTCTCTAAAACCCCTGCTATTTTTGCAGTGAAATGTGGCATAAAAAAACATTAGAACAAATGGGCCTTGAGCAAATTGCTGCGACGAAACATAGATCCAAAAAGAGCTCTGACACTTTTCAGCTGGCCCATGTGCGTCTCGTGGGGCCTTGCAAAGGTGTCTGTTATGAAATAAGGCACTGCAATCAGAACTGGGCCTAATGGAACCCCGCACCTCTATCCCAACTTGTTATATTTTAGACAACTGTTTGAGCTTGTGTACAGGCGTGTTATAAATGCCATATCATAATCGCCTATTAATTGGATGGCAATATTGTCATAGAGGTTGCCTGGCCTCCTGGTGTGCAGGGCTCATCCTGCTAGCGCACTGTTTTTCTTTTTTACAGACACACACTCACCCGGCGAGCCTGCTCTCGCTGCCTCTGAATCCCTGCACACGGATTGGCTAAATCTGTGGCTCGGGCTTCATGAGGCTTTTGACCACACTGGTGAGGGCTTTACTCCGATAGCAGCGTCGCATTTTGCTCGCGTGAAAACGTTTTTATTCTCTGCGTTTGCTTTTAAACTAATTTCCTTTTATGCGCTCTGAGACTTGACTCGGACCATTGGCGGGCGACTGGGCGCCTGTACTGTTTCCCTTTTTATTTTGCAATCATCATACTTTTATCCTATATAAATTGTTTTTTTCTTTCCTTGTTTTGCCGCTAATTGCAGGCGAGATTGCCAGGCCTCCTGATGTGTGGAGCGCTCGTCCGGCTAGCACGCCAGTTTTCTTTTTTTACAGACACACCACTCGGCGAGTCTGCTCTCTCTGCCTCTGAATCCCTCCACACGGATTGGCTCCTGCCAATACCATGTGTGGTAGTAGTTTCTCATGGTTCGGGAAGCGCAGCAGAAGCGCCTTGTCCCTGGCCAAGGCTAGCCTATCCAATCCGTGGTACAGACAGGCCCTGGACCATGACCTCTCCTTCAAAACGCAAGTACTTGTGAGGAGCTGACTCGCGTTGCCGCTGCCAACACTATTTTTCCTGGGGATTGGTTCGGGTTGACTGCCCCTGCCTTTAATATTGGTGTACCTTTACCACTCGCTCTGCAGGTAAAATGCTGATTAGTCAATTTGTGATCTCTGGTAGCTCATGCTGCAGACTGTTATGATCTTTTACAGGATGTGTCTGCCGATTTAGTATTTGTCAGAGACATGGCTTAAGAGTCGTCGATGCTCTTCTGATTTATGCTCTCCCGGAGGAATATAGTATTATACTAGTTGGAACCCCTCCTCAGGTAGGCGGTGGCATTGCTCTTACATACCGCAAGGTTTGTGCCTGTTCTATGCTAGCCTTCACTCACACTTTGAATATGGAGGCTTGTCTTCTGAGCATGCAATTTTCGCCATCTTGCACAGTGCATGCATTATTAGTCTGTAGATTGCGTGGCTATAATGCCGTTTTTGTGACTGACTTTGTGGCTTTGTTCACTGATCTTGGACTGCAGTACTCTTGTTTTATTGTGTTGGGGGATTTTAATGTTAACTCTAATGATGGTAAGGATATATCAGCGGCCAATTTGATCTCCTGTATGATGGATCTTGATATTCCGCAGCTGATCATCGGTCCTATTCACGCACTAAGTAACACCTTAGATATTCTATTTGCCCCCTCTTTGCTCTCATTTGCCTACCCTGGATTTGTAGTCCTATGGACAGGTCACTTGATACTGCCTTTTTGCTAATAATATTGAGCCTAAGTTACGGCCTTTAGCCTTACTTTGTCCCCGTCACATCGCTGGTTTAACATATCTCCCGTGACTGTTACGGGCAGTCTTACAGCGGCCCTGTCTGTAGGTCTTCTGGGGATCTGGAATCTTTGGCAAATGTTCTCCAATCTAGAGTTGATCTTTTAGCTCAGCTGAAAGTTTCTAAACCTTGGGCCGTCCCTCAGAGCCAGAGGTTCTCAGAGGAACTAGTTGGCCTCTGCCAGCAGCGCAGACAGGCCAAGCGCAAATGGTGCTCTGCGTATTGCTCTCAAGCTTGCTTGGCCTTTTCTAAGGCCTCGTCAGCTTACCAACTTTTTTTTAAGGCAGAACAAATTCATTTTTCAGCACATATTGAATCTGCTGTAAATTCCCACCAGGAGCTGTTTTTAAGTGGTTTGGGCCCTTTTGGCCCTGCCTTCTGCCAACAAGGTTTCTCCTTCTCCCCAGCTCTATACGTCGCTCTCTATCTTCTCCAAGACAAAATTAATATCATTCAGCAAAAGAACTCTGAATCTCTGGCGATGAGTAAGCAAGGTACTACTGCTGTCTTGGGAGGATCTTCCTCTATTCTATGGGAGATATTTCCTTCTTTTACTGAGGACGACATTGTTATGGCCATTCGTAGTCTGAAGTCCATTTCTCCTGTGGAGCCTACCCCTCTGGGTGCTCCGAAAGAAATGATTCCTTTTATTTCAGCCTCAGTGTCACATCAGCAGTTATCTCTTATGTACAGTTATATGCCCGTCTCACAAGCACACTGTGGTGATACCACTTTTAAAGAAACCTAATTTGGATCCTCTTCTCTCAATTTTTCTTTCCATTTCCTTTGTCTTTTCCTATGAAATTGGTTGAAGCTCTAGTTACCCGCCCCTTTCTTCGTTCCTTTCTGGAGGGATCTCACTGTCTGGATTCTTTCCAGTCGGGATTTAGGCTGGGTCATGGCACAGTCTGTCTTGGTGTAAGTCACTGATGATCTGGCACAGATTGTAGACCAAGCGGTTGGAGGGGAGATCGGCGCCCTGATCCTTCTGAATCTCTCTGGGGCATTCAACATCATTGTCAATTCCATCTTGATCCAGAGACTAGCCTCTGTGGGGATTACCGGCCAGGTCCTTGACTGGTTCTTTATTTTTCTGGCAGATTACTCCCAGTCACTGTTTCCACCTCCTTTCACATCTGCTTCTCTTCCTCTCACCTGTGGGGTTACTCGGGGTTCTGCTCTTTTGCCTCTTCTGTTTAATGTTTATATCTTGTCTCTAATTTCTTTGATCATATCATACACTCTTTTGGGTTTCAGTGTTATTCATATGCCGATGACACCCAGATTCTTATGTGACTAGATCTAGTGCACTCCTCGACGGCTGACCATTGCTATCTTTCGGCAATCTCTGCTTGGGTTGGCTTCCACTGGCTTTAACTCATTGGTGATAAGCCTGAGGTCTTTATTGTCGGAGTCCTTCTAAGGTATCCCTCTGGTTGGCTGCTTTTTTGCCTCGTGGCTTGGTCCCTGAACCTCAGCCTCTGTAGTAGTAAAAAATGCAGAGGTTCAGTTCGGCGTCTTTCTATGCTTCCTCAAGTAAGCGCTGTATGTCAAGGGGTTTACTTCAAACTTCACAACTTGCGGAAAGTCCTCCCTTTTCTCCCTCTGAGGCTTCAGCCCTAGGTGGTATCCTGTCTAGTTGCAGGCTCATTGAATTACGGCAACTCCTTGTATTTGGCTCAGCTGGTTTATTTTCTGCAGCTGCTGCAGAATTTGGCGGCACGGCTTGCCACGGGGCACTCTCGTTTCTCCTCTGCCTCTGGCTCCCTTTAGCCAGTCGGGTCAAATTTAAGGCACTATGCATTGTCCATCATGCCTTGTATAGATTCCGGTCCAGAATTTCTCCAGGAGACATTATGTCATTACATTCTGGCCCGCTTTTTGAGGTCTGCCAACTCGGCCTGCATTGCAGTGCCACGCATTGAGCGTGATCGCATGGGGGACGTTGTTCCTTTTTAGTCTTAGCGGCACGGCAATGGAATTCCCTTCCCCTGTCTCTTCGCCTTACCATGGATCATCTTATTTTTAGGCGCGCCATGAAACCTGTCTTTTTGCCGCCTGAATGTTGGTTAGTTGTCCGGATCGCACGTCTGCTGGGTTTTGTGCTTTAGCACCATGATGCCCCTTGGGGTGAAAGTTGGCGCTCTTATAAACGTATTTAACATAAAATAACATATTGTCAATACCTGTCGTTTTCATAACAATACTAGAGCACACACAGTGTCGCATACCAATATCTATCAAATGGTGTTACTCCATGGTCATTTATTGGCAAGCGCTGGCAAATTTTTATTACGTGGGCATGTGATGCGAGAGCCTGACAAATCTTAATACAATGCATCTACAGCAACCACATGTTTTGAATTTCAGTGCTTGTTATAATTGTTGCTTTTTTGTAGTAATTTGTGTTATTTTGTTTGTTTAGGCTTGCTGCCTTACGAAATTAGTGGTACATGGACTCTAAAGATGTCAGCCCGTGCACTGATGGCTTGGCAGGCTGGAGGGCTGCCCCAACCACACTTCATCCTCTTGGGAAAGGAAAGCACAGTCATCTCTCCTGATCCTGTCTTCACAAAACGTGGTCTTTCCAAAATGCCTAGAGGGGACCTGCTGTTTTACCTGTCCCTTAAAAGCCTTTAAAAAACAAGTTGAACAATTTGTCATGTGGAGGGGGATTTCAGTAACTATTTTGGGGGTCTTAATTAAGGGTGTTATAGTTTAATGGAAACACTCCGGCTTGGCTTCCACACGCTTTGTTGTGTAAATGATTTCATTATGTTGACCAAGGCCTTTTACCAAGTAGTGGTCATTTCCAATTGTGTTTTATACTGTTGTAGCTGTTTGTACAGAGTGGCATTCTTTTCTCTGCTCTATAGCCAGGGTTCATTGACAGTTGCGTGCACATTGCCTGTCAGTTACTGGAAATAAATACTGATTGTAGTCCGTGGGAGGGCAAGGAAGCTCATTTGTGTGCATCAAGGTGAGTGTCTACTTCCATATTTCTTTTTATTGTAGCTCCTGTGTTTGCAACTCAGTTGCGCCTAGCATTCAAATGTTGGCTCAGAGCAAGTGTCAGTGCATCATTTGATTGCCTATTTCAAGTGATACATAGCCCCTGTGCCTACATGAACGGGGCCCCTTACTGTGCCATTTATATGAATGCACGTTTTAGTGCCCTGATTATTTTCAGTGCTACAGCATCTCTCTCCAGAGAATTTAGTTATTTTACTTTTGCCCTCTGAGATGCAGGCTTGCTGACCAACTTGGATTTGACGGCATGTGCTAAAGTTCAGTTGGTCGGTAAGTATCTTGGGTATAGGGTTCCAAACGGTCTGTTTTTACTGCATATACACTGGGCCTGCATCCCGCTTTGCTGGATCATACATTGGCACCTGCTGGTTCCAAAAAGATTATTTTATACAGTCTAGAACTCAACACAGAAGGGTACATTACATTGAAAGGAAAAAAATCTCGATCCTGTTCCTGCCCCTTGTAAAAGGGTATCCCACTCCTTTGGTGTGGCATTTGAGCACTGTGGCCACTGTAAAGGAACATATGGCCTGAAAACTTTGTGCAATTAGTTTGTATTAATATGGCCTTTTTTCAGATGTGCCTAAACAACCCTCCTGCTTGCTACTTTCCAGTATTGGTTTGCACCTAATCAGTTGTTGAAAAACGCATGGTGCCTTTTTAGAAAATATTATTTTAGTCTTGTATCGAGTAAATCTTTCCTTTGTTTTACATTTGGAAAGTTACGATGCACTGAGACATGCTGGCTCATATTTGTTGTCGTCATAGTTTGTTTTGCTGCAATCTTAAGTGACCCTGAATATTCTGTTCGATTTTTAGAGGTGGGTGGTGGTACTGCTCACAAACCAAGAAGATATATGTATCTGTTCTACCCAGAGTTGCAGTCGTGCTCTTATTCAAGTCTAGATTTTACCTCTAAACTGTTATCTCTGGCCTTATGCGCTTGATGTGAGCTGAAAGACACAAATTGTGTTTGTGTCCGGGGAAGGGGTGTTGTAATAAGAGCCATTCCTGTAGATAGTGTGTTGCCTTCTTTACGTTATGGATACCAAGCATCTTAATGTATAATGATGTTCACTTCAATCATTTGTGTTTTCCAAATCAAACGCTTATGCTAGTGTACCTTTGTGAACACATTATCCCAAGTGTAAATATACCCGTGTTTTGATTCAGAATACTAAATGAGTTTCTGATGGCTGATTGACTTCTTTCTTCCTCAAGACATGTCCTTGTACCACGTGGAGGTGTGGAAGATGATCTGCTTTATTAGGTGATTAATAAACTTTATATATATATATATATATGAGCCTTTTGTCGACTGATAATATTCAGTGTTTGCTTGCTTGTTCTTGCTTATTGCAGCGGTAAAGAGGAATGTGTGGTTATGTAGAGAAACTGCGCTCCAAGGAAACACTATTTAGTTGGGGTTATTGAGTAATCTATATTTCCACTGTAGTCTTGGTCTCCCTCTGTCCCAACTGGTTGGGAATTTCCTTCTGTGCAGTGTGAGGAGCCAGGGATGAGACACAGAGAGCTTATAATTGTGGTCATAAACTTTTATTCAATGATAAAGGGGGAGAGTGCCTAATCTAGGAGGTGTTTCCCTACCTCAACCAAAACTAATGGGCCTGTCATTTGTCAAGATGTCCAAAACAAAATATATGTCCTGTGTTTGAAATCCTATTCTGGCCCTCACACTCTAAAACAAACTATGTTGTGAAGTATGTCTCTGGCTCTCAAAGTGCACACATTTTCAGATCCAACACAAAAGGTAAATCTAACTTAAAAAGTTCCTAGTGGACAGTGTTCACAATTCCAGGAAATGGCTCCCTTCCCCCAGATTCCTTTTAACAAAACGAAAAGTTCCAACAAAGAACTATCCATGTTCCTTCGTAACCCCAAGAGGATAACTCTCCTCTTGGTGGGTTCACAGTTCTCGGGGTGGGGAAATGGCTCACTTCCCCAGGTTTCTCTTTACATTCAAAACAGTTCAAAATCCTTAGGGGGTGTCTCTTCTATGGGATTCTCTTTTCCCTGTTACAATTTGGGTGCGAGTCCCAGACTCTCAGATCACCTGGTATTCTCTCCTGCCAGGCTCTATTCCACCTTTACAGCCATTCACAATCTCAAGGGCATGGATTGTACTTGAGATTCTTCTCTTACTGTACTTCATTAAACACACTTGACTTTGCCTGATAGACTCTCCTGCTAGTTCTTAAATGCCACCTTTCACTTTGTTACACACATATGGCTTTGCCTGGTATACTCTTCGGCTATGACTTGCAAGCAGTTACTTTCTTTTATCCACCAAATGATATTTCCCCAATGTTGAATTATCGACCCTTGTTTAAAAAAAGTATGTTTCAATATTTACTCCTCCTTTCATAGGCTGGGTCTTTGCCCCTTTCTCAAGACCATTCACATTTACTGCTGCTACTCCTTTCAATCTACTGGCTTGGCGTGTGTCCCATTAGCTGCTGTGTCTTTTCCGTGTCCTTATCTACTGCATACAGTTTCCATTGCCACATAATGCCAGGCAGCTGGCTTCCATCACTCTGGTTCCTCTTCACGCTGTCTGCATTCGGCTTCACGCTGCTTCCCACGCTATGCTTTCCTTCAGCGTTCTGACCGATGTCAGCACAGGTTGCAGTACAACTCAGCCTCTGCAGCTCTGTTTATTTATTTTATTTTTGAGATTTGTAAAGCGCACTAACAGCCCAGGGGCATCGAGGCGCTGTTGCAAGAAAGTGTCTTAGTTACAAGGACAAACAGGGTTACAGAGAGCGTATATCATACATTAGCAGTGTAGGTTACATAGCATGGGGAGAAGTAGCAAACAGTACTGGCAAAGCAGCGAGGCCATAAGGACCCTGTTTATGCTAACAGAGTTTTGATAGCTTTCCGGAAGATTATGTGTGAGTCAATGCTTCTGAGGTGGGGTGGTAGGGAGTTCCAGTGGGTCGCGGCCATGACAGGGAAGCTAGTGCCTCCTGCGCGACTCCTCATGGTCTTAGGAATGGTGATTCGGTTGGTGTATGTGGTTCTGGTGGGTCTGCCTGTGGTAGGTTTAGCAATTCTCTGTGATAAGTATGAGGGGGTAGTGTTATGGATACATTTGTGCATGAGGGCGAGGGTTTTCAATATGATGCGTTCCTTGATGGGGAGCCAGTGGACTAGTTGACGAAATGTGGTCCCTTTTGGATATGCCGGTAGCAGCATGGAGGGCATTGTTTTGGATAGTCTGGAGTTTTCTGATGTTTTTAGCGGAGGTGCCTGCTAGGAGGACGTTGCAATAATCCAGTTGAGACCCGATTATTGCTCTCGCTATGGCAAGGCAGTTCTGCTCTGACAGGAAAGGTCTAGCTGCATTGAGCAATTTCGAGTGGTAGGCCGCAGCAGACGCTAAGGTGTTAACCTGCCTGATCATCGAAAGGTTGGAGTCCAAGTAGACCCCCAAGGTGATCCAATAAGTAGTAGTTAGGTTTTTTCACCGTTATGGCACAAATAGTTTTCTGCCACCCACGTTTGAATCGTGGAGTAAATAGAGTTGAGGGTTACCTTGTGGGATTTATAGTTGCCGGTGAGGGGGATGAAGACCTGCGTGTCATCAGCATAGTTTGTATATGTGATGGCTAGCCCGTCCAGAAAGTTGAACAGTTGCCTCATGAACATGTTGTAAAGGGTGGGTGAAATGCAAGAGCCCTGCGGGACTCCACATTTGATGAGATTAGGATGGGCGCAAGCTTGGTCAGAGAAAACGTTCATAACTTTTTCTTGGAGAAAGGATGTGATTGAAGGTGTAGCGTTGGGGGAGAAATTGGCAGAGGAGGATAGATGGTGGTAAAGGGTATTGTGGTCCACCAAATCAAAAGCTGCAGATAGGTTGAGGAGCAGGAGGAGGGCTGATTTGCCCACGTCTCTGAGATCATCAATTTGATTTTTGAGGTCTAATAGTGCGGTTTCAGTCCCATGACCAGGGTGGAAGCCTGACTGGTTATTAGACACGAGGTAAGCTGCTTTGTCGAGGATTTTTCTGAGAAAAGGGACTGTGGTAATGGGTCTGTAGTTCCCTGTGGTGGTTGGGTCGAGCACGGTTTTCTTCAGGAGCAGGCGTGCCTAAGCTTCGTTGAGGCAGGCTGGGACATGGCCTGACGTGAAGGAGGCATTGATAAAGGCCGTAAAGAATGGGGCGAGAGTGGAGGCACATTCCTTAATAAGTTGAGCCGGACAGGCGTCCCCTTTACACTTGGAGGGTTTGATTGATTTAAGGGGGGCAAGGACTTCTTGTTCGTTAATTTCCTTGAAGGGCAAAGGAGGGGATGTCACAAGAGGTGCTACTGTGGAGGTTCGATATTTGGTGGTTTAGGGCCTGTTGGTGTGTGATCATTTTGTTCTGAAGGATGTTACGCTTATCAAGCATGGCAGCCTAGATGCTGTTACAACAGTCTTCGTCTTTAGTGAGAGTTGGCTGGGTGGGAGCGGGTGATTCCAGCTCCCTGAAGATGGCAAAGATCTCTTTGGAGTCTGAGTTTGCGCTTGCTATCCTAGTGTTGAACGAGGTGGCTTTGGCTTTAATTATGGCAGCTTTGTATTCTCTGGAGATAGTCTTGAATGCTATTTTAGAGGATTCACTCGGCTTGGCTAACTAGGCAGAGTGCGCTGCTCTTTTTCTAGTGCCTAATTCAAGAAGCTCAGATGAAAACCAAGCATTAGTGTGTTTAGTGCCCTTCGCTTTCCTGAGGGTGAGTGGGGCGAGGGCATCAGCCGCTTGGGTGATGATGGTGTTGAAGGTAGATGTAAGGGTATCCGGGTCACTGGAGAAAGGGGGTTTGAAGGCAGGCAGCAGGAGGCAGGGTATAAGCCTATCCTTGGTTAGCTGATGGGAGCTCCTAATGAGAGCCGGGGGGAGTGGAGTTTCTTGCAAGGGGGGCCCTTTGGCTAAGTTGAGATCGAATTGAATGGAGTGGTGGTCTGCCCAGGGAATGGGCGAGATGGCTATGATCGTGAGAGGGCATTTGTCGTCTGAGATCCAGTTAAGGTTGCGTCCTTTGATGTGGGTGGGCTCCTTGACGGCCTGTTTGAATCCTAAGGTGGATAGAGCTTTATTGAGAGTGGCTGCATGGGGGTTCTGTAGGGTCGTTCAGGCCTAGGTTGAGGTCTCCCAGGAGGATAGCTTTAGTTTTTTGTTTTTTGTTTTTGTTTTTTGTTTTTGTTTTAGGTTATCAGAAATGGCGTGTATGAGGGCATCTTGGAAAATCTGAGACTGGCCCAGGTGGTCGGTATACAATGTGGAGGGTAATCGTGCAGTTTGGGGATGGGTTGACTTTGAGGAGGTAGTCACTGTTGTAGCCAAGTTCGCCTTCCACCATTCTGATCGGTATGGTCTCTTTAGCTATGAGAGCTACCACTTCACCTTTCTGAAGGGTGCGATCTTGACTAAAAATAGTGTAACCATGAGGGAGGGCAAGGGCAGGGCCGGGCTCTTCGTAGAGCAAGTTTCGCTGACAATTAGGAGATCAAGGCTGTAGTTGGTGATAAAATCGTGAATGTCCCAGGTATGGGCTGGGAGGGACCGGCGTTTATCAGGGCACAGCTGAGAGGAAGGGTGTGGGATTTGCAGGGTTCAGAAATAGGCGTGGAGTGAACCGTGTTGGGGGGGGGGGGGCTCGCATCTGGAGCAGCTTTCGGTGTCCTAGGTGCACACAATGCAGCATAATCTGCATTAACCATCACAGGCACAGTGGTGACAGCAACTGGCGGAATCGCAGGGGAACACAATGCAGCAGAATCAAAATTAACCATCACAGGCTCAGTGGTGGCAACCACTGGCGGTATCATAAAGGAACACAATACAGCAGAATCCAAATTAATCATCACAGGCACAGTGGTGACAGCAACTGGCGGAATCGCAGGGGAACACAATGCAGCAGAATCAAAATTAACCATCACAGGCTCAGTGGTGGCAACCACTGGCGGTATCATAAAGGAACACAATACAGCAGAATCCAAATTAATCATCACAGGCACAGTGGTGGCCGCAACTGGCGGTGTCATGATTCCTGCCCATCATGTCCCCAGCCCTCCAAGATGTCAGGCTGGAGCCAGGCCACGATCACCTACACGACCCTCAAGGGCCTCTCCATCCCTCCAAAGACCCACTTGGAGTCAGACTTGGCGCTTGTGGCACCAGACTCACTCCCAGCCATAGGATAACATTGGGGATTGGACTTGTAGTGCATTGATGGGGACAAGATGGATGCCCCCACATATTTCGGTTCCCAGAACTGCATGTGCAGTCTAGTCTTTTGGGTGTGGTTCAGCCCAGAGACATCTGGGATACCCAGAGACTATTTAAGCCATGCCCAGGCTGAGAAACATGCTTTGCGTTTTCTGCACCTGCAGCGTGACACTCACCGTGTTCGGATCAGTCTCCAGTAGGCCTGCATCTTTGTTCTACACTCAGCTCCTGCAAGAACACCGTTAGGAACAGCCTTACCTTGCGGTGCTTCTGTCCATCATTCATCGCTCCTTCTGTTCTGCGGGCATCTTCGGCGGTGTCATTCCCATCCCGGCACGCTGCTTCCTAAGGGAAAAGAACAGAAAAAAGGCATTAGTAAGCATTCAGGAAATCTTCGCTTATTTTTAAAGACTGTACGAGCTTCAAACGCTTACCTGAATCCCAGCCGCTCTGGGGGAACTCTGTCTCCGGAACTTCTCAGCCATCTGCAAGAGGGAAAAGACACTCAGCATCCATGCTGAAAACGTCGCGGCACCTAAACGACACCGAAAAAGAACTCAGCTCAATACAAATATGAAAGGGTCGCATCACGCATCGTGCTCACTCACCTTCAGCGCTACTCATCTCAGCAGCACGTCGCCATCCCCGGACACCGACCATCATCTAAGGAAGGAAAGGAACAAAGTTAGAGAACTGTTCAAAAGACTCATTATACTTACCTGTCGGACTCTTGCCAGTGAAGTAACTAGGCAGCAACAAGCCCGCATCAATCAACGCACCACTGCGCTGAAAGCAAGATGGAGAGCACACTTTCCAAGAAAACAAGGTGAGATGTGGATCAAAGGGGGGAAGGGTTGGACCCCGGGGAAGAAGGGATTCAAGCACACAGACAATGGGGAGTTAAACTCTACCAATCCTGTGTTTCAGGCCCAGTCTCCAGTCGCGTAGACTCCAGGGAAGGGTTTGAGGTCGTAAGAGGTCAGAACAGGCTGAGTGACGTCCCCATGGATACCAGGTGAGCATTACAAGGGACATACACTCTAACATCTTGGGAGGTGTCGGTTATAGGCATGGTGATGGTTACCACAGGTGCTAGTAAAGGAGCAAGCAATGCATCTTCTGGGGCCTGCACTGTACTGACATGAGCATTTGCAGGTGAGGGCAGTGCCAGGTGTTCAGCAGATAATGGTGGCATCTGAGGGTGGGCCGCTTTCTTGTGCGATAGTTTTGTAGATGACGGTGCAGGTGAGAGCGGTAAAGCCCTGTGCGCCTTGGATTGTATTAGTGTGGATGTCTCGGAGAGAGGAGTCAGGATTGATACAGATATGGATTAGCACGATACATGATGGGGGGGCCGATAGCGCCACGCAATGGGTGTAAAGGATGCCAGTTGAGGTAGCCTCTGGTTGAGTTAAGTGTGAGGCCAGCAAAGATGAAGGCACTGGTGTCACATGGGAGATACCAGTGCCCTGCGAGTACTAAGGATCTTACATAGCCGTTGTTGCTGGTGATTGAATTAGAACTAACGTGGAGAGTGGCAACCAGGTATGTAAACCTGGACCCTAGCCGCGAGTTCCTGGTGAGAAAGGGTGGGTAATGGGAGGCAAGTTGGGCAGTGAAGGTGTGCGCCCGGAGGCGTGACGGCCTAGCCACTAACAAGTCTGGCATGGTTCTGGGTTATTTGACTGCCGTGGCCATTTCAACAGCAACGGTGGGGGTGGATACAGCGCTCCTGTTAACAGAGGGGCGCTTACCTTGTTGAAGAGCAGGTTTGCTGGAATGGCTGTCGGCTTCTCCGAGCAGCGGAGAGCTGCAGAGAGCAGCTGAGGCCTTTCCCTCCGGCCTTTTGCAGACTGCTTCGCCTGCCGGTCTTCTCCCTCTCCCTTTAAGGCAGGAGGGGAGGAGCAGGCAGGCTGGAGCAGCAAATCGTGACTCGGGCCTGCGGCGGTGAGGCTCCTGGTACGTCAATGTTTATATTGGTTGTCTTGGCAACGAGGGCGGCCATCTTCTGGTCGTTGGATGCTGCGCTCCATATGGGGGGCAATGGGGAAGCGAGGGAACACTCCGGTGTCCCTCGATGCTTATGTGCAGCTGATTCCTTCCAAGGCTGATCGGTATCTCGCAGCTGAGGCCTTTTCCTCCAACCTTCTCCAGGCGGCTTGGTGTCAGCTATTGCAAAGTTAAAATTCCCTGCTGTGTTGGTTTACCGATCCTGGTCCTCTTTCTTTCTCGTCTCAGTTGCTATCACGTTGTTCCTTGTATGATATTGAGGAAACTGATGTTGGACCGTATTGGGAGTAATCATTACGGCTCCCTGGCTCTTCCTCGTCTCAGTTGTTGGCATACTGTCTCTTGCGTGATATTAGGCAATAATTGAAGAGTTGGCATGTGGTTGAGGGAGAGGGTTCAAATATGCCATCAGGGCATGAGCAATGCCGGAAACATCCCTAAAAGGAAATGGGAGTATATGTGACTTCCTCCAATGATGTGTTATCCCCTTGAGGGTCTCCCCCTCATGTGGTCCTCCCTCATATAGCCACCCCCAGGGTCATGATCAGGTAGTGGCTGTCGTCCCCTGGCCACATGGGGAGAAGCTACCCCTCAGAAAAGAGTGAGGACATCATCTGATTCATCACAGCAGGTAGAGCCAGAGGGGCATCTGTATGATAGTCTTTTTAGTACTTCTGAATGGGTTCCATGTTTAAACATGGGCAGCATTACTTGCTTTGTTGTTGCAGTAGTCCTCATTCCAGTTCATCCATGGAGGGTGGCAGAGTCTGGCCTACTCAACCCCGCTGACTTGTCGTATTCTCCTCCCTACTCCAACTCAGAGAGTGCTTCACTGCCTGGATGTCAGGCGTGCCCTAAAATTCTACTTGGACAGGACCAAGGGCTTCCGCAAGTCGAACGCCCTGTTTGTCACTTTCGGAGGCTCAAGACCAGGCTATCTGGCCTCTAAGGCTTCCATATTCCGCTGGATGGTCTCTGCCATCAAAGAAGCGTAGGAGGGCCCAGCACAAGCCACATCCGGCCAACATGCATCCCCACGCAGTCAGGGCCAAGGCAACGGCCATCGCATTCCAGTGCCATGTCCCTTAGCAAGTCATTAGCAGGGCAGCCACTAGGGCCTCACCCTCTGCTTTCTGTAAGCATTACTGTTTGGATGATGGCTCTAGATCTGATGCAGCCTTCGGGCAGGCGGTTCTCAGGAACCTATTTGCTTAAGGAGGGTCTCCTCTCCACCCTGGGACTACATTCAGTTGTAATCCTTCATACAGTATGGAGGAAAAGGGACGGGACGGAAGAGTAATTGTAAGTTACTCACCGTAGTGACTAACGTACTTAGTCCATAGTCCCCTTTCCTGCATATGTCCCACCAACCTCCCCCCTAATAATACTGGTGTCATTAGGCAATGATAAATCTATTGTCGACGCGTCAATTGGGACTGAGGTGTGGCGCCGGAGGGCGGAGACAGGGCAGCGCATGCTCCCTGGGCCGCACCTTCGCGCCTCTAAATTTAAAGGGGAAGAAGGTTTTTTCTGGTGAAAAAGGTTCTGTCTCCTGTCCTTTGGAAGGGACGCCCATACAGTATGGAGGAAAGGGGACTATGGACCAAGAGTACGTTAGTCACTATGGTGAGTAACTTATAATAACTTCCACAGTCTTTCACCTGCAACTCTATTTGTGCTCACAGTAATGCTTTTGTCCACAATCCAGTGCTGACACACCTGCGCATGTGTGTTAAAATACCTCTGCACACCTTCAAGTGTGCACACTCATCCACTCCACTTTGATCTCAAAGACATACTTTTTATTCAACATACACAAATGCTACAACAATATATAATTGCAAATGACAAGCAGATGTCTGTGTATGTTGAATACTGCTTGCCATTTGCAATTATATACTTTTTTGTAACATTTCAAAACAGTAATTGTTGAGGATTACATAATGCGTTTTGTTCCTTGAGTTATTCAAAAATGGCTGTGCTCTGGTCCACTGCAGCATGTTTTGGGTTTAACCT
Source organism: Ambystoma mexicanum (assembly GCF_040938575.1). NCBI lineage: Eukaryota > Metazoa > Chordata > Amphibia > Caudata > Ambystomatidae > Ambystoma > Ambystoma mexicanum. Next base: position 82,927,845 of record NC_090922.1, read on the forward strand.
TTCATTGGATAGTTTGAGACCGAAGCAAGTACAAAATAAGAAACATACTGTTTAGACCTGCATCGAAAATCTGCGAGTAAAAATCCCAACCAAGTCTAAAAATTGTCACTGCCAAAGAAATGCACATTGTTCTTACACCGAGTCCTTTCCTCTGCTTTGTTGCGGTGGGAAGGGAATGCTGATGGTCGTTGCTTGCTCCTATCTTTAGATTTAGGCTTAGATAGGGGTTCAACCAACCCAATGAAGTTCAATGAACACATAAGAGTTTGAGTGAGAGGTGTCTGAAGCGGCTGTGTTTTACTCTGTGGCAAAGTGAGCGCAGTGCGGCTTGACCCTCTCCCTGTTTTCGCGTGCAAGCGCAGGTGCCTTCCTCTAAGCAAAGGAAGCAGGAGGAGGAGGAGGAGGAGATGGAGTTCAGTTGCAGTGTGGCCCGGCAGTTGGCGGATTAGCGGCATCAGTCAGTGGCTTGGTGGGTCTGGGTTTTTTTTTCTCGCAGATCCTCCAGGACCCTCCAGAATATTTTTCTTTTTCCTCAGCCACGCATGTTACCCTACGTCGAGACGCTGCTCTGGCCACCTTTACTGGCGTTCATTAGGGCAAAAGGCAAGAGGTAAGAGGTGGAAACACCCAATACCCTACTATTGACGTACAGTGGAGATTGTGGGGCTTAAGTCCTTTGATCCGCTTTATAGGTGGCCATATTCTTTAAATTGGTTCATTTTTATTTTTTTCTTTCTGTTTTTCGTCTGGGGGGGGAGGTGTTATTCCTCAAAACTTGCTTGCAGTGCTACATGGCCCTACCAACTAAGGACAAAATTGATGGGCTGATTGGGCTAAGTGGAATTGGTGACCTCCCATCAGAAGAAACTGTTTCTCATTGCCCTATTGACATGTGTGTTGAAAGCGGCCAGGAAACAACCTCACCAATAAATATTCTGGAAAACCAGCAAGAAAATAATTCCTCAGAATACTATTGAACCATCTTGTACATTAGAGGAAATCCATAATAAAGATATACTGGCTCCCAGCTCGGAGGCTGTAGACATTCAAATAACCTCTGTGGATCGGCTAAATGCAGCTGATCTTGAAGTTAGTCCACTGAATGCTGCCAATTTGGAAGCTGGTTTACTGCCCAATAAAGAAATGCGTCAAGGGGTTACTGCAAATGAGTGCCAAGAGGATACTGGGAATCTGATTTCCCCCCGTGCAGTCTCACTAAGTCTACTACTGGCAACACTATATATATATATATATGTACGTTGCGGAAACCAGGGGGGCTCAGTTTTAGCTCCCTTCAAAATAAGCAACAATCTACTTACAGTGGCCCGAATCTTTGCCCATTACAGGGGACTCATTCTGTCATCTCGGAAACCTGCCTCCACGTAAATGGTAGCAAACAAACAAAAGGTTAAGGATCCTGCAACTATGCAATTGCGGCCAGCAGCGCAAAGACTCAACCTCACTAACAGTTCAAACATAACAAACTATGATTTTTCATCATGCGGTTCCAAACAGCATAATGTCTAAATCTAGAAGTCCGAGACAGGACAACCTTTGGGTGAAGAGAGGGTCAAGACAAAATAATATGAGACATTGTCAACAGTACAGAGACTGGCTCAACTCTAGGGGCGATTCAGGCTCCTGATCACATCCAAGTAGAGGTCAGTAGTTTAAATAACACAGAGATCTGTGACACTAATTACCCGTCAATGATCCCTCCACGACCTACATTGCATCAAGTAGACCATGCGCTTCGAGACTATCTACATGCCAAAAGGATAAAGACTCGACAGCCAATCTTGATGAGGACCTCTTATTAGATCTGGTGGCTGCACAGGTTGAAAAACAGTCCTCACCAAATGCTCTACTCGACGCCAACATGATCACAGTTTTCTCAGTAACAATGAGTCCATTTATGAAGCTATACGAAAACATTGCAGATCAATTACAAGATCAATCAACCCTTTTGGCAATGTTGCATTTAAAAATGTTTTTTGTGGAAGGGTTCATTTTGGCACTTCAAGGGAATATGGACAAGCAAGAAGAAAATATACTAAATTCCTAAAGAGAATTCTGGTCCCCATAATAAAGGATAAAGAAAAAAGATGATTATCTATGTCCTACAATAATCAGACTGGTTTGCCCCTAAATGCTAGCTCAAGAGAGCATCTTGATTGTCTGTTACTAAATGAGGATTCTTATGGGAACATTAACCTTCCCATTAATTCAGATATACATACTACTATCACAGTGGGAGACATGCAAGAAACGGAGATGCTAATCTGTCCAAAGGAGCCTAACGTTCTGACTACTAAACCAAAACTACGCCAATGTGATACTGACTCTGTGAATATACCAGTCTGCAAGCATATAGTAAAGGATGTCATCAGCTTGGGAGATAACCAGCTACAAGGCATCATTAATATATCTGAAACTCCCAACATTAGTAGCTCTTGTAACAAAGATGCAAGGAAACCATTGGGGCTCAATAAAATCAACAAATTGCGTCCCTCATCGGCTATTTCAGGAATTTTGCACACATCTTCCACATTCGCAAAAAGCCTACAATATATTTTCAAATAGACAAGGGGCTGTTACTGAGACCCCAAGGATGAAAAATGTATCCGGTAACAATAAGCAAATGAAGCAAGTAAATGTTGGCACCAAACATGTGCCATTAAGAGACAAGTTACGGCAATAAAATACTTTAGGGAATTGACTGTGTCCAGTACACAAGCAGAATACCTTGCCAGCAGCTAAGCCATCAAGAAAGCCTGCTGAGAAATCCCACAAAAGTGTTGATTCAGATAACGATTGAGTGTCCTGTCAAACTCAGATGTGAATTGCTGTATATGACACCAAAATAAAATTCAATTAAACGATTATACAAGCGACATAGATGATCTGATGAATCTGTCCACCTACTCCCAAATTTGGAATGGGGTTCCAACAGATCACAATTCCGGTTGAAAGCTTTGAAAATGCACAGTACCAACAACTTTTCAGCTGAGTTCAAACTAGATGAATCGGACTCTCAAGTCACTGATTGGAATATGGAGTGCCGGTTGGACTGCGATGAGTCAGACAAAAGGTCATCACCTCTGACCCCGAGCTTACCGACTCGAGCCAGGACAGAGTTAGTATCAAGGTTCCATAGGAATAGGCCGGGTCAGGACGACAAATCAATCAGCCCAATAAGAGACTTCAAAACATTAGAAGAAAGAAGTTAGGCCATAAATGGGCAAGTCTGATAAACAACGCAAACCATTGGCTAATAGACATAACAAACCAAATGACTTGAAGAGAGTATTTGAAGAAAGAGAAAGGGGAGTGATCCATATGCAATTGGAGAGAACTTTGCACATCCAAGACAACCTTATTCTTAACAGGGCGAACATATTAAGGTTATTTCACAGCATTGGTTCACTCTCTAACATTCATTCCAAGGATTTGCTCTTGGTTGACTTTCCAGAGGAAATAAGGAAAGATATGGTGGTACTCAAACTTGCTTGCAACAAAATTAGGCAATTGTTGGAGCAGGAAACTCGTCAGTTGAGAACAATGGGGTTCTCATTAAAAGTATTGGCAAACTATAACTCTGGAAATAATCACGAGGACAACAATTCTGCACATACTCCAACAAAAATGTGTAAACATACCAATCGCAAATCTAACATGTCATGATTGAGACCCACGCAGTGCACCAAAATTACAAGTGACCGATGTGTTGAAGATGGCTGCAAACCACCAAATTCAGAGTCGCAATAGATAAGTCGAATGTGATGAGAGAAAAACACTGCCCTAAAAATGGAAAATCGGTGAAGAGGGATGACGAAAATTGGGATTGGTTGGCAGAGGCTTTGTCCTCAAGGTCATAACATAAAAAGCTGGGTAGGGAGACCTCGAAGCCCTATTTCACAATGGGCTGTTGGAATACGCGAGGTTCCAAGCATTTGTTAGGAGAGGTTAGCTTGCAATTTAAAGATTGTGACGTGCTTAGCCTCAAGCAGACGTGGCTGCGAGACCAACCACACCTTGAGGGGTTCGTAGCTTTCCTAAATTCGACAACAAAAGGAGTGATGGGCAGACCCATGGCTGGCCTCCTAACTCTTATAAAACACAGTAGCTGACTCAGAGTGATATGGGCAAGGAACATTTCTCCCCTAATCCAAGTTGCTCTATTGGAAATTGGAAATCCTAAGGCCTCTATCGCAGAATCAATCTTACTGTGTACCCTGTTTTGGAACATCAGGGCAACAGCAAAGCTTTTCATCGAACAGGTATGGAAGAGATTGATAACGCAAGAATCTCTAAGCCAAATGTGAACATTATACTATGCAGAGATCCAAACATTCACTGCTTCAGCAATACCTTGGTCCTTATGGATCGTCAAACTATTAGCTCAAAAGAGGTGGAATTGAGAGGCCTCCTATGGAGAAGGGAACAGCTGTCAAGAAACATCTTAATAGTAAATGGAGCGGTCATGGACGATAACCCACCCAACCCCACGTGGATTAGAGGGGTGGTGGGAGACCCAATTACTGGATTATTTCTTCCTCTCAGACAATTTGCATGTAAACATCAAGGACATGAGGGTTATTGTGAACGAGCAGAGTGATCACAATATCTAAAAGCTGCGTATCGCACTCGAGGCATGGAAGGACCCAAAGATGAAAATTGAGAGCCTAGAACTTCAACCAGGGAGAAATAGGTTGAGGCTGTCCCGAGACAACGTTATCACTCTTACTAAAACCTTGAGCGACTCTGGGGAACGAGCAGACTTAAATTACTCAAATTACCTGTCAGTATATACAGAGAAGACAGCTCTGGGCAAGAAAAAAGGCTTCTGCCCCACCCACAAATTTGATCCAGCAGTGAGTTCGAAGAAAAAGGAATTAAATAGTCTAATCAGAACGCACAAAAAATATCCCCGACAGAAATCTGCTGAGATAATCAAAAAACTCAACTCTGCTTACCACAACTGGTTGAAAGATTATAGATATATTCTAAACCAACATGATGCTGAGAATATGTTGAAGCTTATTGCGAATAAAAATTCCAGCGAGATGTGGCAAATCTTCAATTCACCAGACGCACCTCAGCAGAGTACTCTAATTCAATCACAGAGGGAGATGGACAGAACACTTTAAAACCCTCTTCTCTGAAATGACAGAGCTCCAAGGAAGAGCACCAGAGACAAGTTGACACAGTTGGCAATTCAGAACAGAACAAGATGACATCTTGGCACTAATTAAAAACTCTAGCAATTCTAGAGCGGCAGGCCCAGATGGCCTCACTAATTTGACCTTCTAGCAGAATCCGGAGGAATGGGCATTGTTCATATATGATTTGCTAACAATAGTCAAATTAAGGGGAAAAATACTGAATTCTTGGACCACGTCGATTGTGGTTCCAATATTCAAGAAGGGCGATGGGTCTCTCCCAACAAACTATAAACCTATCACCCTTCTGGATGTGATTGGGAAACTCTTTGCAGCATTGATATTAGAACATCTAAATGACTGGAGCAGGGAGACTAACCATCCAGATAGCTGGCAAGCAGGATTTGAGAAGGGTATTGATACAGCTTTGAAATTATTTTTAATTAATTATATGAAAGTGAGAGCTACACAAAAAAACAAGCAGCTAGATTTGGCCTCAGTGCATTTGTCCCAAGCCTTTGACTCAGTAAGTAGGCAGACCCTATGACTCAAATTAAAAGCATGGGGCTTTCTGCTCGATTTACAGGAACCTATTGAAGCGCTACACTGCGACACAACAATACAAATAAAGCTAAACAAATTTGGAGATCTGACAAATCCTGTAAAGACAACAATGGGCCTTAAACAATGCTGCTGCCTTGCTCCTGCCATATTTAACCTTTATACCTCAGTATGGAAGACTCATTCAAAGAGATTAGATGATTTCCGCTTATCATTTGTGATACATCAATAAAGGGATTATTGTATGCTAATGATGTCATACTTTATGAAACAACAATAGGCCTCCAGCACCAATTAGATGCCTTGGCCTCTTATCTACCTGCAAATGACCTGCGCATAAATACATCCAAATCTGTTATGCTGGTCTTGTGCAGGCTAACTGGGAAGACCACTAAATTCAAGTGTTGGCAAATAGGTGGAAAGAGAATCCAAGAAACCACCGAAATGACATTTAGGGTCATCCATAAATGCAAGCAGCAACAACGCCCCGTGAGAATCTGCTTTAAAATGAAAAGTGAAGATGTTATCGGCACAGGCGAAACTTAACAAGGCCACATATTGCAAGTTTTCGTTTGCCCCACTTGTAACATTTTACTGTATGAAAACAGTGCCCATCCTGACTTTTGGGGTGGAATTCAAACTTCAATTGAGCTGGAAGGTGTGGCAAGTTCTAGAAGGTTTATTCTGGAGAAATGTACTTGGGCTACCAAACTGCACGCCAGTGGCAGTGATCCGAAAGGAACTAGGTCTCACTTCACTGCTTGCAGTTACGACCTTGAAGAGGTTCTCTTTCTACCAAAAGTATCTGTTGCCTCCATCTGAAGGCTTTACATTACCTGGTCAAGCAGTCAAGACGAAAAAGGAATGGATATTGGTGGAATAGAGTGAGAAATGTAAGGGATTGCTAACGACAATTGGTGCTACGTATAAATCTCTGATGGAAAATCCAGATCAGGTAAAACAGTGATTGTTTGATAGGGATTGGATTGATATGTTCGGATCTGGTATTGACTTTCAAACTTTATGGTAAATACTGTGCAGTGCCAAGCAAACGAGGAATGATCCCACTATACCGGAAGCAGTTCCCTTCTTCAATGTTGCGACAATTTCAGAGCTTAGGCCTCAATTTGTATCCCACAACAGAGATTTTGGAAGAAGGGAAATCAAAAGAACTCAGTCTATGGATGCATATTTTGTGGCCACAAACTAGGACCATTGCACCATTTGATCATGAACTGCTTAGCAGTTGCCCATATTAGATCTAACTTGCTGCAAAAATTCTTTGTCAAAAAGCGAACGCTAACCAAGGGGGATATTTGGTTACATTTGCTGCAAGTGATGAGTCTGTCACTAACATTTGCCACTTTAGAACTGGTCTATGTAATCTTTGGGATGTTGGAGGAAGGAAAGAAGGATTAACTGATTTACTTGTATTGGTTTAAGCATTGTCAAAATCTTAAACTATCTGTATTTGACTGTTTTATGACTAATTTGTCTCTTTGTATATTTTTTGTTTTTTCTTGACTCTGTATCTTGTTTCTTTTTTCCACTTATTCTTTTCCTTTTCCTGTTTTTATTTCCTTATGAGTTCTCTCTTCTTCTCATCAGTATTCTTGTTTTTTTTTCTTCAATTGTTATAGTAATTTTTTTTCTGTTTTCTAAATTCAATTATGTATCACATGCAATAGCTAAAAAGTTTCAATTGAAACTAAAATGCTTAATAATAAAACCTTTTAAAAATAAACACCCTTGAACTGTGATCACTTGTGTCTGTCTTCAATGTTTGATACCAGGCCTTCCTTACATCATCCCGTGGCAGTTGATAACGCTCCATTTATAGTGCAGGCTTGCACATGAAGAGCCCTACATTACCGAGATATGTCAATGCTTCAGAAGAATCCATTGTTACCTGGGAGCGAGACCCCGGGGACGAGCGGGTGAGAGAATGTCTGGCTTCTCACAGATGGTCACAAAAACATGGCTTGCAGGTCCCCTTTATTTTTATCCTCTGGTGTTTACTCACTTTCTTTTTTTTCAACCCAGTGCAGTGTCCCTCCCCCGCCCCCACTTTTCTAACTGGACAATGACAATGACTGGCTGTCCGCTGCCTGTCTTTTTCACATGCCATTTATAAATGGCTGCATTGTGGCAAGGGTTTTCTGTGGCAATCCTACAGCATGCTTGTTTGGTGTGTCTTCGGAACTTGCAGTACTTCGTGATTTCCTGCACTTATTCTTGTGGGTTGGTAGTGTTGTCACCGAGAGGGCTGCCTATTCAATCCTGTTAAGGTACCAACTGTTATGGTAGGGGCTGTCCTGAAGTGGACCAGGTGTCACTAGTTAACAAACCCTATGAAGCCATGCCACTCTCCCCAGCAAGACCTATACTCTGGTTTTGAGCTGCCCCTATTCCAGGTTCTCATACCAGACCATGAGTACCAGTGGTGATTAACCTTCTGAGCCTACTTCACTTAGCACGTGTAAGATTAAGAAGACTTTGAAATCATTGACACTGACCATAGTAGGCGAGTATTCTTGCAACCACTTTTCTTCCAAATGTCATAAAAAGCAAACCAAGGAGGAGAGAGGCTCAAAACATTCCTGGTTCAGTAATTCTCATCCACTATCAGCTTGGTCCACAAGTTGGCTGGTTTCTGGGAATTAGTCAGGTGAGCCATTCTCGGTACAGAGTGGTAATCCCCTCAATGTACCTGACCTAAAGAAGCCATGGATATATCTACTCCGGTGACCCAAATTTGCCCATCTTACTTCAGTTCTGCATCTGTGGAAAATGGGCTCTTTTGGCTCAATCATCCTCTATCACGTAAACAACCCTTTGTTCTTTACGATTGCTTAGGTGCAGGGGCCCATAGTGCTTGATGTATGCCAAACTCATAATCACAAAACACGTAATTCTTTGTTACAGGCGCCTCTCCTGGTGTACAGTCCTCGGTCCCTATTCGGGAAATGGGTTTGCCTCCTCTGCCAATACTTTCACTCCACAGTGAGGAATGTGTTGAGATGGGGACAACTGAAGTCCTGCAGACAATGCGGTCAGAACAATTTCTGGAAACTTGTACCCAGATAAAGGACTGTTTGAATCTAGGTAATCCTCTGGTGCCAGTTCTGGATCAAGTACCCATTACAATGTTACTGTTGGCGGATCTGTCCCTCTTTTGCAGCCTATTTAATCAGATCCAGAGGCGGATCACATTCCTGGTAAAACAAATCTGAAGCTGGCTTCTCTCATTGCACTAGATTTCGATCAAGTACAATCGACCTTTCTACACCCCACTAGGTTGTATGTGTGCTCTCAAGGGGTGATTGTGAGCATATGATGGGTGCATGAATGTGAGGCGGGGACATGCATTTGGGGTGCGGACGTATTGCAGTATGTGTGCATGGATTCATGGAATTGCATGAAAATATGCAGAACTCTGATCGTTACGTGTGTTCACACAACGTGCGTGAGGACACGCTTCCTCGCACCTACACAGGCACACATGCTTCCACACTCTTGCACCTGCAACTCTATTTGTGCTCACAGTAATGCTTTTGTGCACAAGCCAGCGCTGACACGCCTCCGCGTGTTCACACATCTGCACTCCTTCCACTCTGCCCACGCATCCACTCCACTTTGTGCTCAAAGCCCTACTTTTTATTCAACATACACAAATGCTACAACAATATATAATTGCAAATGACAAGCAGGTGTCTGTGTATGTTGCACACTGCTTGCCATGTGCAATTGTATACTTTTTGAAAACAGTATTTGTTGAGGATTACAAAATGCGTTTTGTTCCTTGAGTTATTCAAAAACGGATGTGCTCTGATCCACTGCAGTATGTTTTGCGTTTAACCTTTCATTGGATAGTTTGTTGAGACCGACAAAATAAGAAACATACAGTTTAGACAAGCATCGAAAATCCCAACCAAGTCTAAAAATCGTCACTGCCATAGAGATGAACATTGTTCTTGCACCGAGTCCTTTCCTCTGCTTTGTTGCGATAGGAAGGAAATGCTTTTATTTATTATTATTTGTTTCATGCGACTTATTCCACTGGTCTGCAACTTTTGGCTCTCCAGATGTTTTGGACAACACATCTTAATAGTTCCTTAGCCAGAAAGGGCTGATGGGAGTTGTACTGCAAAACACCCGGCGAGACAAATTTTGCTCTTTTTCACCTAACTTTCAAGAACACTTAATAGCACATGGAGTTTTTTTAGTTACTTCCCGGGCAGTCGCAATGCAATCCATAACTACTGGTATTGACTGCATGAATCCAAGGGTGACCTCAGAACCATAAAAGGAAACGGTAGAACACATTTTTTGGACACACCAATCAGCATTACAATTACAAAAAAAAATATTTACCACTTGTCCGCACAGGTAAGTTCCAGTGGGGCGATGACAAAGGAAAATCCTGTCGCCAATGCAGTACGAACTTCAGGCAAACCTATATGCCGTTCCTCAGCTCTATTGTGTGCAAAATTAAACCCGCCCTCTCTGGGAGAAGCCTTACAAATTGCCCCCTTGCCCACCTACGCAGCCTCCCCTAATATTGAAAAAGTAGTCTGTGCCCTTCATTTGGTTTAGTGTGCTACAAACTGCCGCAGCTGCCGTGAATTTAGCCAAGATGGTCAGCATCAGGGGCCTGCATTATGGGCTAGGGGTCTCTGAAACCCAAGTCCTTTTTTTTCTTTCTTTTTTTCTCTGGGACATTTCTTTGATTTAGGAAAGACAAATCTATACATGAACTGCTTAGGTATGTTTCTGTACGGAACAGGACGTTTCGGCGCTGCTGGTTTGGCGCACACTGTTTTGGCCCAGATGGACGTGGGTCCTGTTTTGGCATGCCCTGTACGCCGCAGGGACCTTTGGGCGCCGGGATTTGGCAGGTTCCTAGTGATAGCATCGACAAACCATAGCATTGATACCAAAGCATCTAAAAAAAAAAAAAAATCGAATGCATTTTTTTTTTTTTTTATGGCGGGTTCCCCCAAAACCCTCTTTTTAATGGTTTAAAACACATTTTTTACTAAACTAAATACTTTACCGTTGAAAAAAAAAAGCACTCAATGTTTTTTTTTCGATGCTTTTTTTTCAATGGTATGGTTTGTCGATGTTTTGTTTTCCATGCAATGACCGGATATCATTTGGCACATCTTCACCTTCTCCCTCACCGACCACTCTACGGTAGCATTTTCAACCTGTCAGAAGGTGATGCCGTTTTTATGCACTGCAATCCCCAAATAAATAAATAATCCCACTGATGAATCTGTGTCTGTAACATAACTGAGTTGCAGGTTCATAAATACAATTAAAAAAAACCGCCCTACCTCAACTTACAACATATATTGCCAGAAAAACTTATAAATTAGAAGAAAAAAAATAAGTGACACGAACCCTGGCCTGCCAGCACTTAACCACGTGGCCACAGACAAGTTATTGTTTCATAGGCACAAAGTTAATATTTAGCCTACAGTTGAATAGTATATGCAAAATACTATATAGATTGTGTGCATGAATCCCAGATTCAAATTCTCCCGCACAGTCTTCTGGGTATGCAATAGTTTGTTCTGCCATGGTTGAGGAACCATTGCAAAAACATTAGGTTCACCCTAATCCCGCATAATACTAATTATTATTATTTAAATACCACCTTTTTATGTGTGGTGAAAATCTTCTTCCAGAGGGAATGAGCATGTGTGCTATACCGCACCTGTTAATCGCCCAGGGGATTTACCATTTTGAACAGCAAGCATGGTCAATGGCAACAGCAACACTTTGGGGTTTTTGTGTAGACATGTCAAAGGCACTTGCCAGGCACTGCCCTGCGTTATTGACTAGCCATTGTTGGTAGCAAACCCAGGGGACATGGGTTTCTCTCTACCATTACTTTTTACTCTCAAATTAATACTTATACATAACTATATCACTATTATACAGCAATACATGAGACGCCAGGAGGATAGCTCAGGGGCAACACGCTCACCTTTGATCCCCGGGTCGCGCTTAGAAACCTCTGGGTATTAAGCATGTTATAAAAACCAATTATAAGTATGATAATATCCAGAGTCAAATGGAAAACTACAGTATATTTATTTGCACAGGTAGGCCTATATTTATATACATCTCTTTATATTATATATATGTACATATTATATTTACATATAGGTAGAAAAATATATATTTGGCTGGTATTTTTTTTAATATTAATTATTGGGGTATCAGATCATGAACTAGCACATAACCACAAGGCCAAAAAAGGAACGTTGTGGTTTATATGTAAGCAAAATACATATTCATGTTTGCCAGCTTACATATTCTATTGCAGGGTAAGTATAAAATGTACAAAAACGTCTGGAAGCCCCTCTACTGAGAACGAACACGGTTAAATAACTTGTTTTATGAGAAGGTGCCCACTCGGGAGGGTCTATACTCACGTTTTAGCTCACTACCTTTAACACAGGTGAAATATCCATTTGCATATCAGCCTTTGTTCCAGCCACCAGAGCAGTCCAGCACCGAAATGCTAGGCAATTATCCTCTGAACAAGAGTACCCACAGCAACCCCAGACACGTGTTTCGGCCTAGTCGGGCCTCATCAGTGAGGTGAACTGTGCCTCTCTCAGCACAGTGAGCAAGGGGTCCACGTCTGGAATACCCTGGGAAATTTAGGGGGACTAGACCCAAGTCCCTTAAACAATAAGAAAATAGTCTTAGGTGCCCACTACGAGAACGAACACGGATAAATGACCTGTTCTTTTGAAAGGTACCTATTTGAGAGTCCGCAGCCACACTTAATCTCACTGTATCTTTCAGAGAAGAGAAATATCCATTTGCATATCAGTCTTCGCAGAGGAGTGCCTATGACTATTTTTAAGTATAAAATGTATTTAAATTGAACCAGTAAGTCCTCTTTGGCCTAGTGGTTAAATGTTGGGCCTTGAACTCTGGGAGGGCAGGGTTCAAGAGTGCACCTTTTTTATTTAATTCATTTAATGTATGTGCTCATTTGGTGCTGGGCTTTTAGGTCCAGCTGCTAATTTACAGCATTTAGCAGCTGACCTTACTGCCCAATAGGATGAGCGTTGGGGAGGCGGTGGATCATTTCTTGCAAATGCAACATGTTAACGGGCACAGTACCTTTCCACCCCGCAGTTCTTCACACAGGGCACGCCGGTTCCAGTGTCAATGAGTTAATTACCAGCTCAACACTGTAAGACGGATTGCTCCTCACGAGCTCAAACTGAAAGTAGGTGCTGTAATTATGCTACTGCGCAATCTTAATCCTAAACTATCATAGGGACTCTGCAATGGAACAAGGTTGACAATTATGGGTCTACAAAGACAAATCATAGAAGCCTGTGCAATCAGTGGAACTTAGATACTGTTCTTATACCACACATACCTCTCATTCCATCTGATACAAATACGTCTTTCAAAATCGTATACCGTATACCCTTAGCCTTTTCAATGACCATTAATAAGTCATAGGGACCTACGCCCCCTTCCTGGAAGCGATCAGTGGTAGTTCCGATATTTAAGAAGGGAGACGAAAGTGACCCTGTGAATTACCCGCTGATATTCACCTTTAAGATCAGCTAAAATAGCATTTGTTATTCCGGAACGGCTAGTTAAATGTAATTTACTTATTTAATTTGCTGTCTGTTCACTTCCTGTGATGTCACTTTCCATTACATAGGTTGAGCCCCCCCTCCCCTAATTTTTTTGACTTTCAGGATGCGCCTGGGACTTTCCATAAAGGATCAAGTTGTACACTTACTTCTGTAACTTTAAGTTGAAAGTATTCTTGTATCATCCTGCATTCTGTGCCCTGATAACTCGGGATCGGGTGCACATTACAAATTAATAAACAAACTGTGGAAGTTTGGCAGATGTTTAAAATAATGCAGAGGCCCACCTGCAATGAATCTGGTTCAGGGCCTACAATCTTTGTCCTCTTGCGCTGATATTAATGCCACCAGAAGCCCTCTTCAGCTTGTTATCAGACCTTCGAAAAATACTCTACCACCTTCAACAGATCAGTTTCATCCCATATCTGGACAGCTTTTTCCCCTGCCATTTATTCTGCAGGCTGCCACCTCAAAGGCAGTCTAAACTCTACCCTGCTTTCACCTGCATGCATGCAAAGGGTCCAAGGAGGCAGAATTAATCACTGTGTAAGTGCACCTGCTTGATAAATTGCTAAATATGGAATCATGGAACAGAGGATTCTTTTCTCTTTATGACCCACTGAATTCATCCAACTTTCATGTGTCAGTTGGTTCTAATGGATTGCAAGTATTATACTGTAACTTGACAAATCTGGAGATGTCCTTCATCGTTCATAAAAAGCCCAGTTTGCACCATAATTCTACTTCACCTACTTGCACTATGGTTAGCCAAGAAAATGGATTACCTCTATTCTTTCTGGTTGGTACGTCCTGTTTCTGCACAATCCTTTTGGGGGGCGATTTTTGCCTCACTACTGTGGCCGCAGATTCTCTTTTGGCACAGCCACAGTGGTGCGACAGCCAACTCAACGCTGCTCATTCGGCACAAGGGTGATTTAGGTGCAGTGCCAAATTCTCCTTCGCCCCAACAAGCGTATTCATAAAAACAATGCAACTGCAGTCAGTGGGTTTGAATGGGGGTCTCGGGTCTTCAGGGCTTGGCACTTAGCAACAAGGCCAAAAAGACTTACGCTTTAAAAGGCACATCTTTTATACTCCACTACTGCTGACCTTCTCATTCTGCCACCTTATCGGTGAGCACGGATAGGAGGCAGGGCATGTTCTGTAGCCGCCGCCATTGCCATACTTGCCAACATTCTGTGACTAAAAAGATGTAGGATTTTTAAAGTTTCAAAAATAATAATTCCCATTATGATGACTTCACGGGAAAATACAAAACATACAATGTTGGCACCATTGAAACATTCTAAAATACACAACCCATCAAACAGTACAACATGGAAAGATGTTAAAATGTTAAAAATGTATAATTCTGAATGGTAAGTTTACACCAAATTCAATTACTTAACTTCACAGAAGATAATCACACAGAGCTGGTAGGCAATGTTGGCCACTGCTCTGTAGCAGCAGCCCGGACAGTACATATTTATTGCAAGTTGAACACTGAATGACATGGCGACTGATACCCCCCTAAGTCAGATAGGCAGATGCTGTGTGGTGATGTTACACTTTGCCACTTGCCTTCACTGGTGGGTCACCTAAGGGTTGTCCCGGCAAGAGTGCAGGACAGAGTGAAGTAGCTGTTAGGTCAGTGAATTGGTCCGAGCCCAATCAAAGTAATCTCTACCAGCCCACTGTACAGACAGCCTAATTAATGTGTTGCATACTTTGTCCTGGAGCCTGCCTTCGAATCACATAAATTACTTGCCACTGTAAAAAGCAGTAGGATCTGTCACTGAAATCTGTAGGACTGCTTAAAAAGCAGTAGCTTACTGCCTAAATCTGTAGGGTTGGCAAGTATGCATTGCATGGAATGTACTTCCATCCTTCATCAAGAAATTAACCAATCACCTTGCTTTCAGGAAAGTGATGAAGATATTTCTTTTCTGAAAAGGGTCTCATCTCTTTTGGTTGTTGTTCTCTTGGAACTTCCTCTGCTCAGCGCCAAGGTGCCCTTGGGCGAATGCTCAAGCTCTGCAAAATTCGCTAGCATAACATACATGGACTGCGATTTATAATATATTTGATTACAGGGTAAGTAGTTTTGTATCTCAAAACTATGAGCTGCTTTCGGTCTCGTGGCTAAGTGCCAAGCCTTGAAGAGCAGAGACCCTGGATCAGAAAGCAGTAGCTGCCGCTACGTTTAAGATGAAAACGGGGCGCACAACAAAGGATCTGTGCCAAAGAGTCCTACTTCTGTTTCCGGAAAAGAAGCAATACGTTTATTAGACACTGACCTCTAGCGGCCTAATGACAAATATTCCAAACGTTAGAAGGTGTATTGTGCTTAAGTAATTATTGTAGTTGAAGACGCCTGCCACCCAAGTGAAATGTTTGTGTTAACTCGTTAGCGCTACCACAATTCTTTAAGTACAATTTTCTAAAAGCGGGTTAATCCGTCATGTAATAAGGTGCATGGCAAAGATTGAAATTGTTGTTGCTTAACATAGGTTAATGTTAAAAAATATACCAACGCATGTTTTGCAGTGACTTGTATTGAACTGAAAAGCGTACTTAGAATTATGTCATCAGAATGGTGCTAATAAACTTCCTGGAGAAATGTTCTATGCCTTGTATGCAAATGGCCAGAGAATTGTAGGCTGCATCAATCACACTTTTAATTTAGTGGTATGCTTCTTCTCTTCTAAACGTGTCTTTTCTAGTCAATTCTTTTGAGTTAAATGCTAGAAATGTATAACTCACCCCATTGCAGGTCTAAGCCATCCAGGAGCTTGATTATAGCTCCAATGATGGGGTTTGCATTTCAAATTCAACTCACACCTCCTGCATTCAGATTTAAATTCCAGCTTTATTTTATAATATGGCATTCATAGCGTGCCTGTACACAAGTGTTTCTAGGCGTGACAAGACAAGGAGGGGGAAACAAGGGAGGACAAAATAATGATCTTACTAGGACTTGTGTGATTCAGACCGCGCAAGTGCGGGGAAGGGGAGAAGTGCCAGGGGAAGGGGGGGGTTGGGGTGTGAGATTAATTCCCAAGTGCAGCCAGCGGGTGGCTCATAAGTGCAGAGGGAAGGGACTGTAGGGTTGCAGAAACAGACCCTTAACTGCTGCGGAGCCCAGAGGCATTGCGAGGGCTACTGGACATGCAGGAGCCTGGGCGCCGAGTTCAGAGGTTGGCCAGGTAACCAGTGTGCGGTGCAGTCAGGTGCATCAGCTGGGGAGAGGAAGGGAGAAAGTGGAAGCGAAAAGGAAGGTCTTGAGTTGCTTCCAGAACCAGAGGTGGTTCTGCTCAAGTTTGAGAGAGGCAGGGAGGCTGTTCCAGAGGGAGGCCCCAGCTGCGTAGATAGATCTACTCCCAACTCTCTGCTTGGAGAAGCATCTGACCAACCAGAGAGTTGAGGTGGATGAGCAGAGAGCTCGAGAAGGAAGATGTTTTGGAAGAGAAAGTTGGAGGTAGAGCGGTCCCATGCCCCAGAAAGCCTTGTGGACAATGCAGAGGGTCTTGAAGTTGATCCTTGCAGCCATGAGGAGCCAGTGAAGAGATTTCAGAGCTGAAGAGAGACAATCCCTGGGCTTGAGGCCAAGGAAAAGTCTCTCAGTCCTGTTCTGTATAAGTTGTAAAGGTCGAAGAGTGGAGGCAGGAAGATTTAGAAAGAGGTTGTTGCAATAATCCAGCCTAGAGAGGACCAGAGCTTTGGAGACAGAGCGCTTCTGGGGGAAAGTGATAAATGGAAGGATACCTCTGAGGAGGTGCAGCTGATAGTTTGACTTCTTAGAGACATCAGAGATGTGAGGAGAGAAGGAGTGGGTTGAGTTTAAGATGACACCAAGGTTCTTAGCCTCACAGGAAGGAGCAGGAAGAGGGCCCAGAGTGGGTGGCCAGAGAGAGGAAAGGGAGTAGGTGTCCCAATGAGGAGGATCCCAGTCTTACTGGCATTAAGGCAGATATTATTGGCGGCACACCACTCCTGAATTGAGGCCAGGCAGTCTGGTATGAGAGAAGAAGCATAGGTGGCTGAGAGGATCCTGAAAGAGAGCAGAGTGTCATCCGCATAACATTGAAAATTGGAACAGAAAGTAGCGATGCAGTGGTAAAGAGGTGCCAGGTAGTGATTGAAGAGCCACGAAGAGAGGTTAGACCCATGTGCAATACCACAAGTAGAGAGAAAGAGATAGAAAGGGAATACCCCAGTTGGACCCAATGCTCCAGATAAGATTTTGAGGTTGGGAGTATTTTACTCCCTATTTTTTAACTTTGAGCGTAAATGTGATGTTAAGACAGTAAAAATAACTTTTTTCCTTTGCAAGAGAGTAAAATGTATGTGACATCCAGCCGATGTGTGCAAAAACTATATGGAAATTATTACTATGCAGCAGTTTTCTGCACTGTGACAGAATACACCTTTCATTATTTCTCTAAGGTCTGGCCATTTGATCTCTCCTGTATTTATTTAAATGTTGAAAACCCAAAAAACCTAGCCAATTACTTTGTAAAGCAAACATGAATTCTATTGTGTGTTTTGAGGTTCGATAACAGAATTGTCTTTTGATGTTTAATGAAAGCCCTCATTTCCTGGAGCTATTACTACCTAATGGTATGCCAATGTTATGATGCAACAGTGCAGGGAGGCAAGGACTCATGCTAAATTCTATATCTGATCTCATGGTCAAATGGTTATTTATATAGCGCTTTTGAAAAAGCGCTTCCATAGAACGTATTTATCATAATTATCACCAAACTGAAGTCGGTACTCCTTTTATCGACCTTGAAAGGCTGAGTTGGCCTTGCCGGGATTCGAACCTGCAACCTTCAGATCATGCACAGATCGCAGCAATGAGTGCTCAACTGGCTGAGCTATCTTTTGGCTAACATCCTTCAGAGGTCGGTTAACTGAGTATCAACTGAGGTATGATAATCACAGTGTGTAGATGTTGGACAAACCATGTAGAAAGCTCTACATAATGTTAAACACCTATCTGGATTATCACAGGGACAGGTATTGCTGAGTTTCTATTTCAATTTCAAATGTAACTTTCATTTGTTTGTTTTTGAACAACGCTTGCACTTCCTGGAGAGTCTGGTTCCAGGACAATCACTCACCCTTGAGCAAAGAGTCTGCTGCCACTGACCATTTATAGTAATGTACCCCATTGACTGCAAGGTTGAATGGATGTAAACTAGACCATGTAAAATCATCATTTTACACACTGTTTTTATAGTTAGTGTACATTAAATTATAAGTGTAAAAATGCTCTGCCTCCGCATGATTATGCACACAACACAGGAACTCTGAAAAATACAATTGTGAAATACTGGTTTGCTTTCACTGGAAAGAAAAGCATAATTTGTTACAAAATGTTAATTCTCAATTGCAACTTAGTTTTCCATTTTATTAAGTATACAATCCTAAAATGCTAGGAAAATAAACATGCACAGTGCTTCTGTTTGCTCCATAAGCATCAACACAGCAGAAGCTGAATGGAAATGAACCATTCCTTTAATCACTTTGTGCAGTTTCTTTTTTTTGAAAGGCTTCAGAGAAATAAATTCTGTTTCAGACGCTTTTATCCATGGTTTGCAATTACATCCATGTAGATAAAAATCAAAAGAAGTGTTCTGGTTTTTGCCAAACCTGACCTTTGCACTGCACCCTGCTTTAAACATGTGTGTAAATGTCCACAGGAAAATAAAGCTGTCATATTTACAAGATTTTGATGCGTAAAAAGGCCTAGTACGCACCTTATCTGGAGGCTTGGTTGGACTTGAGAGGGTTGGTCGGTGAGAAAGGAGGTCAACCAGGCCAGAGCCTGATCAGTAACACCAAGGTTGTCCCGGAGACGATTGAGCTGCATGGCATGGTTGCCCATGTGAAAAGCAGAGCATAGATCAAGGCGAATGAGAACAGAAGGGAGATTAGAGTCAAGATTGGAGAGCAAGTCTTCAAGGGGGTTCAGGAGAGCAGTTTCTGTGTTTCTGGCAGCTCTGAAGCCAGACTGGTGGTCATGGAGGCAACCAACAGATTCAGTATGTAGATTAAGCTGGGAGATGGCCAGCTTTTCCAAGAGTTTGCCCAACAAAGGAGTGATGGAGATTGGGCGATAGTTAGTTGGAGAGGAAGGATCGGCTGAGGGCTTCTTAAGAAGGGGGGCACAAGAGTGCTTAAAGGGGTGGGGGGGGGTCCAGTGGCGAAGAAGTGATTGCAGAAATTGGCCAAGGCTGGAGCAAGGGTGTCAATGTGGTCCTTAATTGTTCTGGATGAGCAGGGGAGAACCTGCTTTGATGAGACTTTCATAGCATAAATCAGACTTGTCTAGAAACATCGTCAGGGGTGAACAGGAGAAAGGAGGAGGGGAGATGGCCTCAAACAGGCCAGGAATGGTAGAGGAGGGGGAAGAGGCGGTAGAAGAAGAGCGGGATAAACATTTATTATTCAGCAATAAAAGCGAGCTAACACATGTAAAGTTTAATTAAAATACATCAGTAATATGAGACTATCTCAGTTTTCCTTTTCCTAATTCTAAAAAAGTGAGTTAAAAAGTTTCACCTGCAAAAGGACTATTTGACCATCAAACATGTTTTAGTACAATAGTGCAGGGTGTCATTGAGTAAAGTGCTTATGCCTAAGTAGCAGGATTTGCATTCTAACCTTGGGTGACCGATATGAAGGACACAAACATATAAAATGCAACTATGCAGTTTCATTGCATCCAGCTCACATTGACAAAATATGTTGGTTGGATCGCCTAATTCCATCTAGCAGCTATCGCTTTTAAAAGCAGAACATTCAACCTGAACTTGACCAACGGAGACCTTGAATATTCTCTTTCCTCACCCCCAAGACACATAGTTCCCTGTGGTGCCCAATGGCATCAGTGAAAAGTTCTGGCTCACTGTCGGGTTACAAGATTTAGACATTTTGCCTGGGATTTCAGATATAATGCAATTTTTAAAAAAGCCTGCCTTCAAAATTGTTTGATTTATTATCCGTGCTGAGCGCACCAGTAATTCATGCAGAAAAGACAAATTTGCAAAATTCCATATGTATGTACTTCAACTAGTGAATATCAGAAAACATGGTGTGATTTTAAAAATTCTCAGGAGATTTTTCTGCGAAAGTAGCAACAAGATTTACCAAAACGGGCAATATAAGAGGAAGGATTTTAATGTGATATAATCACTTGGGAAACACATCCTAAGCTCAGAATGGGTATCAAAAGAAGATGTGTAATGTACAACAGTTTTTAGAAAGATATTGATAGTCCTTTCTAAAGACTGAATTAACAGTAACCACACTCCTGCATTATATATTACTGCTTACCATGATTTAGTCATGTAAGCAAACAAAAAGATTTAGATTTGACGACTATGCATTGTTTTTGGAAACCTAAGTAAGGCCAAATTAATATGATTTGATTTAGCTACTTGCCTATGGAAATGCCTTCCCCAGCTCAAAGTGTTACACAAATGGATGCCAAGGTAATCAAAGGCCTCTACGCAATTAATGTAATCCCTGTTAAACCATTCTGAGGAGAATGGATTTCACCTAGATCCAACAGCCATCATCTTGGATTCAGAATCATTAACAACCACGTCCCTCCAGTTATATATGTATATCCGTTAAAAATGTTGACCAGGATCAGATGGGCCTTGTGTGTGGGAACCAAAAGCACTGCATCTTTGAAATACAACAAACTGCAGGAGGAGGGAAAGGAAACAGTCAATTCACCCCTTGGCCTCTACCCGTCACGCTGTAGTTCTCATAGAATATCAAACAGTGATGTCTGTAATCCTTTAGAAACTAAATGAACACACTGCATTCCTAGTGACCCAAACAAAAGCCCTTGTTAAGGTTCCAGAGTGCTAGGTATACATTTGCTTTGAGCTCCACAGTGTACTTACTGATAAGGAGAAGCATATTTAAGGCTTGCTCGTGGGTACCAAGGGCCTCGCAAAAAGCATTCCTGACCCTTGGTATTGGACAATGTTCTTTATCCTATCCTGGAGTCCCACATACACTAAATGTCCAACAATCTTTAAAGTACCACTCAGGAAGGGTAAGTGCCATTAGAAAAAGAGCCCAGTACACCCCATTGTTTAAAGATATCAACTGGGCATATAATGCGGGCTTTTATGGCTAGAGTCCAACCGAATGACAGATGCAACCTTCTGTATATTCAACGTTCTGTGCTCTGGATCTGAGTTATGCCTGTATAAAGAGGCTTTTTTGTTGCAGATCAAGCTTCTTGAGCAGTAACCACAGCATTTTCCAAAGGTGAGGTAGGTTCTGGAGATTGTCTAGAAACCTATTTGGATTATGGTTCACCTCCTTGTCTTTGGGTCCTGCATCTAGGATCTGCAAGCCGTGTCCTGCTCCCCTCCTCATCAAGCCAATGCTTACATGTGCATTAAAGGCCTGGCACTAGATCTTGTCTCTGGCCCTCAAGCTGACTGTCCTCTAATCTCCTTGATGTTCTGCCACTTGCTCGTTTCTCCTATTGTCTCTCTCCGACAACAATAGGCTTATTTTGTCTCACTCTCTGTCTGGGACTCTCCTTGTCCCATCTTGGATTTCTTTGTTTCTTCCCGTCCCTTTTATCTGCCTCTTATTACAACTTTTCCACTTTTACCTTTTCTGGCAGTCTTCTACTTTCCCTTGTCTGGTCCTCTGGCACCACCAATCACCTTATTAATAGTAATGTGAAAGCTCACCGGGAAGCTATCACTTGGAATAAGTCAGGGTGCATCATACCACAATACAGGTCACATGACGTAATTAATACTATTCCTCAGAAACCTAAGGAAATGGGAACTTCACACTGTGAGGGTTCAGAAATGAGAGCTGGACACAAGGTTGTCATGTTTTTTGTCAAAGATATTTATTAAATGAAAAAAGGGCATGGGAAATGCCTCACTGAACCTATCTTAAAGAGGAGTTTCCTTACTTATAAACCAAAACTAAGGATATGTCTGTATCGGGATGTCAATAACTGAAAAAATTGTCCATGTGTCCAAAACGTTCTATCCTATCTTGACCCGAGCACAATAAAAACTTGAAACTGGCAAAAAAGTGTTCAGAACTGAAGTAAGAACAATTCCAACAGAAATGTTCTCCAAGGTGGAAGCTCTTGGTTCCAGAGGGTGGGTCCTTTCCCTTGGATCCTTGAGTAGAGTGAAAACTGTTCCTTTCACTATATTTGTAGCTCCTTTGTTGCCTGCTTTGCTTCATAAGGTTCACGTTCAAACAGTAACTTATAAGATTGTTTTTCTTTAATGCAACTTTTTCCTTGATTTGGAAAATCAACATTAAACCTTCCTTGGTTCATAAACCAGATACCAGTCTTTGCTTGGTTCAGAAAATAAACACCAATCTTTTCTTGGTTCAAACCACAAACAACAATCTTTCCTTGGTTCAGCCAACCTGGTGTTGCTTTAATCTTTCTGCGGCTTGCAAATTGCCTGGTATACTCTCCTGCCAGGTTCCTGTATGCAATACTCAGTAAGTGGTGGTGCTCTCCTGCCAGGACTTCACTTTATGGATTTCGTCTGCCTGGCATACTCCCCTGCCAGGACCTTTTTTCAATATATTGACTGAACAAAAGGTATCTTATGGTTAAGTTGCACTAATAAAAACCTATGAAATTCAGTGAAAAAACGTTGTTAAAGGAATTTTATGGTTACAAGTAAAACTGAAAAACCCCAGAAATTTGGCAGTTGCGATAAGCTAAGCAACCATGACTCGTGCCACCACTGTGCACTGCTAAGACTAACACCCAGGACATGAAAGATGACATCACAAATGTCATTGCTGACATCACATATCTGGGCCTCTTTTTGTTTACTGACATGATTAGGCTAGTTTTTTGGTTTTACTGACCGTAAGAATTACCAAAATTTAAAAGGTGCTATATATCTACACATTAACCTATTTATATGTTCTTAAAGTAATTTATGGGCGTTTTCGGTTTTACTTGTAATCATAACGTCCCTTTTAACAAATTTCTTTCTGTGAATTTAATTGGTTTTTATTGGCAACTTCACCATAACGTCCCTTTTAAAATCGTTTTTTCAGTGACTTTCATGGCTTTTTACCAGTGTATGCTAATTTCCTACAACTTACTAATATCATACTTACCCCAATATAGCAACATTTGTGTCCAATTTACACAGTTTCACCTTAAAACTCTACCATTCCCCACCTTCTAGCATCGTTATTAACACTTCTATACACTTTTTGCAACTTTTTCCACTGTTTTTATGTTTGTCGACGTCCGTGAATGTCTGACATCATTGTAGACTTTCTGGACTTCACAAACGGGTCACTGCTTCATGAACAGTTCGGAACAGCATTTTCAGCTGATCTAGGAACTTTGAGGCTCACAATTTACCCTTGCACAACTCCTACACCTATTCTTACTGATTATTCATTAACAATCTAGCACACAGCACATACTTGGAAGAATATTAGCTAAACTGCTATTTATCTTTAAAATGGCATCAGCTATTGCCATCCCTCCTACCCAAGAGCCACCACCACCACCACCACGAGGATCTACACAACAAAAAGAAGCGCAGTACTTCAAAAACAATGAAGAGGACCAAGAAGATGAGATAGCACCAGAGAGATTCATGAGTGTGGCAGTTTTTTTTACCACTGTTGGGAATGTACCAAAAGCTAAAGCTACCAAAGTGAAATGCACTCGGTCGAAGACTACCTGGACAGTACTCCTATGGGACCACCTCCATATGTTGCCACACCAAATGGAACTACCGCAATGCTCTCAGAAAGGTTGTTCCTTTCTTAGGAAGTAGTAGACTGTCTTCCTCCACTTCATCTTCCTCAACCAATACTGTAACCACACAGCCTACTTCTGTGGGGGATACAATCCCAGCATCGACCTTGCAAGCAATAAAAGAGGCTGTTGATCCATATCTTTCGAAGACAACAGTACTTTCTATATACTGCAACACACCACCCTGCACGGGTGAGCATTTGCAAAGTGCTTTTGTAGCTGTAATCAAGGAGCATGAGAAACACTGCCCCCTACCTTGGATGTAACACACGCGCAACATCTTCCCCTGTCCACCTGCCCCTCCATATTTGTGGTTGGTGCCTCTGCCTCTTCCCACCTTACTTTCTGACCTCTCCTGCAAAAATTTTAAATAAAAAACACCAAAAAAAGGTTCCTTTAGGAACCACCTTTCACAGTTCAAAAATAGAACTTAAAAAAAAAAATCTTACAGACTCCATCTACTTTACATTTCTCAGTAAAGTAGTTTGATTCAATAAGATTCTCCAACATTTCCATTAGCATTTTGTGTTATGCTAAAGGGAATAATTGACAAGTGTATACTAGAGAAAAATACAAAAGGACAAACAATTTTCTGTCCCAAATACTTTTTGCTAGCATACAATTAGGACCATAATCGATGGACCTTTATAACTATCCAGAGTCCACTTTTTAGGCCATGGATCATTAAAAGACCCAGATTACAGATGCACACCATTGCACAGGGCAGTCCCTTCTACCCTTTTTTAATTTTATATTTGTAACACTACTTCAATGCCTGTTTACAGTCACACATCCATCCATCCACTTCCAAAAACTGTACATATAACCCTACGGCCCTATTAAGCTTCCACACACCAACTGCCACCTAACTCTCTTTTACAAATCCTTTGCATCTACATGTCCCTTACTTCTACAAAAAAAATGTACACTGTGCTCTAATAAATGCACATATGCTTTGTGCAGTGAGAGAAGTGCATAAATAGAAGGGCAGTACGGATGGGCAAGTGCTCATGAGAACCCAGGAGTGAAATGCCAAGGGGTGCCAAGGTAGGACGCCACTGGCTAACTACTGAAGCATAGAAGCCCCAAGGATGGGATGCATCTTAACCGTAACATCCCTTTAACAACAGTTTTTCTATAATTTTAATAGGTTTTCATAAATTAACATTTTTCATGGTGTTACATCACTGTATATAAGTTCTTAACAATTCCTCTTTTCATATATATTAAAGAACTATAAACCTCCTTTAAGAAACATATGTTTTGCAACACATACTTAGGTCAGTCATTATCAGCAGTGCATGCTGGGGATTCAAATCCTCATTCAATTGCCTATGGCATAAGGCTCAACCATAACCCCAGCCCAACCAAACCACCCCTATTTTTCACTGCCCCTACCCTGCATCCTAGCTCATTGTCCAGTGTCTCAGTGTTAAACCCTGATAAGGTAACCAATGGCCAGTGCTCATGGCTTGCAGCCATGGCCAGTCTACAAATCGATGGGGCATGGACATCGTCCGTGCCGCATTCACCAATAAGCAAATCGGAGAGCGCATTTGCCCAGGGCCAGGCCCACTGCCCAGACACCAAATGTATATCACTAGTTTTTCTACTTACATTTTTACACTTTGGAAAAATAAAACACAAGACATATTTCCAAAAACATGCTTTTCGGTCCTTGCTTTTGGTCGTCAAACAAGTTTGTTGTAATCTAGTCCAGCACTGCAGGCTGTAATTGCAAACAGAATATGTTTTCCCATTCTAAACTACCTCTTCGTCCATGCCGCATGCCCCAATAAGCAAATTAAAGTACATATTTCTCCTTGCTGACAGGCAGGCCCATTGCCCAGACACCAATGTCGCATCACAGTTTTGTGTACTGTGTGAAACCCGAGGTTGTCTCACTCACTTGTCCCTGGGGATATGTCGTCCAGGTGGCCAGGACACGGCCATCACTATTGGATCCAGTTCCTGGGGGTGGACCAATGGGGGAGGATCACCTGGATGGAGGGTCTCTGGGCCGTGTAAGTGGGACACTGATGGTTGAGACACAGTATCCCCTTTCCTGGAACACCTTTTCCCCATCCTACCCGATAGGATATTTAGAAGCTCTACCTCCCTCACCCCCCCTTTTCTCACACAAACACTTTCTTACATGGTAACAGACTAACACCAGAGCTGTTTAACTGATATGTTCCAATACACAGGTCAGGCAGAGTTAGGAAATTGTCAATAATCATGCACATCTGACAGCCCTTTACCTTCCCCAGAGGGATACAAGGCGGAGCTTCAAAGCACATGACAGCTACACCAAACCAGCAGTTCAAGAGGAGAAGGAAAGTGGGGAGACCTGGCTGGACGACGTTCGGTAGTTGCCCTTGCCCTTTTCACCTCAGACCTGCAAAGCCTCCGAAAGGGAAATTATAAGACCTGGAGCTACAGCTGGCGTGTGAAGTAACAGATGTCAATGTTACATGGGGGCCTCCCGCTTTGATAACGCAAGGTGAAAGGCTAGCTGGTGTAGGGGAGGACTGGTCCAAAAGACCCTCCTCGCCCACGTCTTCTCCCCAGGGGAGGGCCATGGCTCACTGGGCGTCCCCTCATACCACCCGGGCCCAGGTGGTGGAGGGTCCACCTGCTGACGACATTGCTACCAAGGATGAGGTGAGCTCAGCGCAATGTAGCGCGGCCCCCACCCTCGGAGGATTTCAACTATCCCTGTTGCCGCAGCTCCCTGGCAGATCCGCTGCAAGCATGTTCCCACGAGAAGGACGGACATGAGCTAACACAATACACTGACACTGTAACATTTCACCGTCCGCAGGGCATCACTGCTCCCAGAATGACCCGGGTGGCAAGGCCTGGGTGATGGAAAGGTCTGCAGAGCGGGCCTCTGATGGAAGAGGAAAAGTACCCAGATAAAAATGTAAAAAACTACTTGTTGTATTCTCTCCATACACACCATGCATACCAAAGATACCTGTAGAATTGTGTAGTTAGTGTACATAACACCAGCCATGAAGGACCCGCACCCCTACAGGGGTGTGCAAATGACAAAAGCATTCCAGGGGAGTGGTCCTTAGATGTATTATTAAAAACCGCACACCCCGCGGTCCTGCGCCATGCCTGAGCTAATGCTGCTACAGTGCACAAGAAGACGAGTGTAACCATGCAGGGGGCACCTGTGAGAGGTGTGCGAGAATGTACTCGCCACGTGTGTTTGTTCAACGCCCCTTGCTTAACCGCCACCGTCACATACGGCGGCGGGTCATTCTCTGTGTGCTGCACCAACCGTAATGCTACCTCATTTATTGCAAGATGTATATGCATATAGTTAAATGTTGTGATTATTGAAATATAGTGTACTAATAAGGCACTCAGACTGAATATAACTGAAATACATTCAGCAAAGTGAAAATGTGCGTTCTCAAGTAATCCATACAAATATTGTACAGTGTTCTAATGATTGTAAATGGTTACACCTCCAAAGAACCGGCAACACGGGAGGAAGATACCTTTGCAGAAATATGCAAGGCCATTCCCCTCCCACCCTGTGAAGACTGCCAAAAGCATGAGAACAGAGGCCCGCGCCGCGCTGCCCCACCTCCCCCAACCAGACTGGAACCGCTCCACAGATGCGCATCCCCCCTTAGCAGCACCGAAGGCCACGGGCCGCCACCTTAACTATTTACAGCCTAGCAGTAAACCCCGGCCTGAACCCACACATCCAAAGGCGCCCCCTCGTAAACCCCACAACCCACCAGATCATCCCAGACTTATGGCCCTGTGCAATGAGGACACCCAACACTGTGGCAACACACAGCGACACATTTATAACCACATCTAACAAGACAGGGAGACTTGTACCGTCCGTCCCATGCCCCGAAGCTTAGCCCCTCAACCTATGGCACCGGTCAACAGGACGCTGGTAACCATGCCCTGATGAATGACCATTAGACCTCTCACAAGGTGCATTCCTCCTGTGTTGCATTAACCTGTAGAATAACCTATCGGAAGATTTACTGAAAGAAGATAATAATGCAATGACTGAATGACTGCGGTGTGCATGGTCTAGGGCAAAGGAGTCAGGACAAGACATTCATCTCTGACCCTGGCCGCGAAGGCACAACAACACCACCCGGATGAACTCTGCCAACCTGTCAGGCCCAGCCCTACCCACGAGGCTGACCAGTGACGTTCTTCAGCCACGACCAACCACCTCGCAGCAGCACCTATAGTTAGTCATCGCCACCCAATCCCATTGAACTTGTGCCCCCTATAGTATGTAGGTTCTCATGACGTTTTTTGTGATTATATACGCCTGTCTTTGCGATTGTCAGACAGAGCGCTCTCGGAGTTTGCAGAGTTCTTTGCATGCCCTATTCTGATTGATAAACTCCCATTTAAGCTCACCCGCACTCTGTCTTGGCTTTATTCCCTACCTGGGAGAGTCCTTCATTGTCTCTCATTGCGGGGAGGATCGTGCTGGCTGGGGACGCTCGCTTTCAGTGGTGACCCCGACGTGATATTTACTATTATTTCTTCCCGATCTAACGCTACCGTCCCCTTTTGGCACGAGAATCTCCGGTCAAAAAGGGATACGCACGGTGAGCCGGCTCCGGGAGGCTGGCCGCCAACGGCGACCGGTACACTAAGAAGTGCGCACTCAAAAAAAAGAGGGGGTACGGGATCCCAGTTGCAAAATCCGCTTTGAGTACCGCTCGCCGGAGCCGGGGCTGACTGTTGAGCTGACGGCGACACTGCCTGGACGGACCCAGTTTCGGAGACTATCGGTTCAAGACGGGCACGTGAGTATTGAGTGCGAGCGACTGTAAAGGGAGTGGGGAAAGAAGTGTAGGACAGGGAACGAAGAGGGGGCACGCAGATCTACTAAGGATCATTCTAAAATGTCCTTGCTTTTTCTTTGCATATGGCCATTAGGATTAAGAGGTGAATAAGAGATAAAAGTGACGGGAACCTAGCTCCGAAAGGGGGTGGAAGGCGGCGCCGCATAGTGCTATCTTGACTAGTACTGGGAATATATGAAGAAGTGGAATATAAGAAAAAGTGTCCAGCAAAAGGGGGCACTGAGAATATATTAGAAACTGCTATTACTTCTTTTCTTTTTCTTTAGGGTTAGGGGGAAAAATAAATGTGAGATCAGTACAAAGCTAAGGGGGAAAGTAAGAGAGAGAGAATCCTACTACAAGAGGGAAGAGGAGACCAATACATATATATATATATATATACATATGCGCATCTATATATCGGAATAAGAAGGATAGGGACAGCCGGCTAGGGAGGAAAGGGAGGGCAGCGTGAATTGTGAACAGAGTGTTACTGGGAGGTGTGTGCACCTCGTATGTGTCAGGCGACAAGTTGATGTTGTAAGTGTGTAAACTGGCTATAAATGTACAGAAATGGAATGGTCAGGGTAAGTGTGACCGGATAGGATTTCTGTTGAAGAGATAAAACGACAAGGGGGAGTGAGTGTGTGCCTATTTTGGTTTCCGAGTCAATGTTGTCAAAATAACTGATGGTTTGCTCTTGTATGTGCCCCCCCAAAGAGAAGAGAATAGCTACTGTGTACAGCCAGTTGTGCATTGCGCAGGAAGGGGGCAGAGTACAGAGGAGGCCATTATTGACTGTGAGGTAAAAAAACGAAAACAATATTGGTAAGAGGTTTACATTGTAATTGTGGACACACAGATGGAAACAAGCACTAGGGGAACACACAAGATGGGGGCCGAGACACCCTTGTCGCACATTTGCAAGAATTTACCAGGCCACGCGGAGCGGATTAAGAAATATCACGACCAATGGGTGACCGAGTTAAAAGAGGAGGGGTTACCTCAGATTTGGCCCGAGGGAGGGTCCTTTGATAAAAGCGTTCTGGACACGGTGGCCACATGCATTTTTCTAAAGTACAAGGGGAAGCAGTTGCAGAATAGGAGAGAAGTATTAGATCTTTGGAGGTTATTTGAGGAGATACCACCTCCTAAAGCGCCAGCATTAAATCCTGACCTCCCGTCCACCACCGACAATCCATTGATGATACAGAAAGATGTTAACGAGACATCTAGTGTAGCGCCACCAATAGAGGTAATAAGTTTGTACCCGATATTAAACAAGCCTGTGCCCGCAGAAGGGTACAGCGACCCCACTTACGTACCTCCCCCGACAGCTACTACGCCCCACCGGCCCACGGCACCCCGCCATATGAAAGCACAAGGGAGCGAGCCCAGGCAAGTACACAAAGGGTAGACATAGAGAAGCTTACAGATGATTTACAATCAAGACTTTCGATAGCAAAAGATGAGCTCTCAAGGATAAAAGACATATGCGAATGAACAGCATTAGATGCAACTAGACCAGGGCGTACGTCTAGAGCGCCGGGTGAAAATAGAAAGCCCGAAGAGGGGTGGAAAAAGGGTGAGCTCCTGTTCAGAATTGAGGAAGAACCGACACAAATAATAGAAATAGGGACACGAGGGGGAGATGTTGATAACGAAGACAGGCTTGGGGGGATTAGAGAGGAATTACTATGTGACATAAGGGACGAGTTAGAAGAAAGCGACAGGTTGAGCATGGCGATGGGAGGGGGAAGCGACGGGGAGGAAGGTACATGTTCGATGAGAACATTGGACGATGAGTGGACGGGGCGATTGAGGAACAGGGTGGGGAAAATGGCAGCACTGGGTACATCAGCGGTCAAACCGGGTCCAGATGGAACGACAAAAGGAAGGTTACAGCTCCCATTGATACATAGGGGAGGAGGGAGGCCCAACTATATCCCATGGGCTCAGATGGATAAAGCCAATCTACTAAAGTTATTGCCCCCGTTGTCAGGAGGGGCAAGCAAGTGGATATACGCCTTTGAGAAGCTTGCTCGTATCAGCGGGGGGGGGGATCAGGCCGAGAGAGTATGGGTTAAGGCCGGTTTCCCGGTAGTAACACTAGACTGCGACCGCCATGATGGAGCCTCCTTTAACACAGTGCGGGCAAGGGTGTGAGATGCCTTGTGGGAAACATTCCCGGATACGCCAGACTTACAGTTAGTAATGCAGTGTACAATGAATGACGGGGAGGAGGCTATGGATTACATTTTTCGGGTCCAAGAGATGTGGAGAGCAGAAACGGGTACGCCCTGGTATCAATCAACATCCTTATTCTATTTTATTATAAAAAGAGGGCTCCCCAAAGAAGTGCAA
Organism: Ambystoma mexicanum; assembly: GCF_040938575.1. Taxonomy (NCBI): domain Eukaryota; kingdom Metazoa; phylum Chordata; class Amphibia; order Caudata; family Ambystomatidae; genus Ambystoma; species Ambystoma mexicanum. The sequence goes on from NC_090922.1 coordinate 82,959,235, forward strand.
AAGGCGCTCGATAAAATAGCTGGTATTGAAGCAAAGGGGTGGCCCGAGATCCAAAGCATAATAGTACACCATTGTAAAAGAATAAAGGAACGGGAGAAGGAAGTGGCACAGAAAAGATTGGCAAATGAAGCAAAGCTAGTACAGACAAAGTTGGTGAAGGTCACAGCGGCTGTAGCCGCACTCCCCCACTGCAGGGAGGGAGATGATGAGGAGGAGGGGCTGACAGCAATACAAGGAAGAGTGGTAACTAATTGGGCAGGAGCAGGACAGCGGCAGTGGAACGAGCAGGAACAAGGTGGAGGTCAGCAGTGGCAAGAGTGGACCCCTCGAGGGGGACGAGGTGGGTACAGGGGCCGAAGGGGAGGTGGAGCGGGATATGGAGGAATGGGAGGAAATGGATGGCAGGGCCCTAGAGGTGCGCAAGGGAGTTGCTGGAACTGCGGAAGATGGGGGCATTACTCTAGGGAGTGCAGAACCAGGCCCAGCAATGGGTTCCAAGAAGGAGGACAGTATGGCCACCCACACCCGGGGAGCCCATACGGTCTTCCCATGGGACAGCAACAGCCGAGAAACCCAGGACAAGGTAACATTGAGCAGCAGCAGGGGCCCCAGTATAGAACACAGGCCCACCCACAAAATAATGACAATATGGAATACACGCCAGGCAACCCTTTCGCAACAACAGCAAACGGAGCCCCTGCACCAGCACCCTACAACGGCATGTCAGTGGTTTCAGGAAGTGTCTTTAATCAGGGGGGGGCGATGAGACATCCCGCATAGGACAGCCCACAGAGAACACTTGCGTGTCCAGTTCTATATACAACCTACAATGCCGCAGAGGAACCATTGGTTGGGGCGCAGATAGGAGACAAGCAGTTCATATTCATGGTTGATTCGGGAGCGGAAAAATCATGTATCAGGGAGGGCCGGTTCCCGTTATCTAACAGGAAGTTAGAGACGCAGGGGTTCTCTGGGGCTGTAATTGAAGTTCCTTACACAGAAGCTTTGGATGTAACAGTGGGGGGTAAAACTGTAAAGGCACCCTTACTGTATTACGAGCATTCACCCATAAATTTATTAGGGAGGGATCTCCTAAGCAAACTTAACATGACCATATCATTTACTGAGAGAGGTATAGTGTGCTCTACACCCGGGATATGCCCCTTGCGGGCAATGCTGGTAGTACAAGCCTACACGACCACACTGGAAGTACGAGGAGTACCAGAAAATAAAGAAATGTTTATTGAAGGGCTAAAGACATTGGCCCTCATAATTCCAGAGCTAAGAAGAATGAACTGGAGGATTCCAGCGGAATTCCTCTTCCGCCCCATAGTGTGCCCTGACACCGCACCCGGAACAATGGTACCGTTAGACCTGCACGCTGTACAGGTATCAGCAAAAAGAATTGCTGTGATTGGAGTGGATAGGGAAGGATGTGAGTGGCGCACAGTACTGTGTACAAATGCCAACATCGCCCTACGAGAGGTAACAGATGAGGATCTCTTCTCTGATACAGAAGGGGATGGTGAGATAGTAATGGAAATAGCGATGCCCTGTGACATATTGATTCAAGCCAGGGAAACCCCCGTCCAACTGATGGCAGTGGTAGGAGCACCACCGTCATTCTTTGATGATGACATGAGGCTCGTACCAAATAATTTGTGGACAACAGGCCCCCATGATGTAGGGCTGTTGCATGGAGTACAACCTGTGGTAATAAAACTAAAGCAAGGAGCGATTTTACCCCGAGTGAAACAGTATCCATTGTCCCGTGAGACTGAAGAAGGGATAAAAGAGACCATCAATGCACTATTAGCACAAGGAATCATAGTGCCCTCGACCTCCCCATGTAACACATGCATTTATCCAATTAAAAAAGCAAAAGGAGGGTCTTGGAGGATGATACAGGACTTACGCCCCCTAAACGATGTAATTCAGAAAGAGTTCCCTTTGGTCCCGAACCCTGCATCTATATTATGCAGCATTCCGAAGATGGCATCACATTTCACAGTAGTGGATTTGAAAAACGCATTTTTCTCAATACCCCTTGCCGAAGAGAGTAGATACCTTACAGCATTCACGCTAGGGGGGAAAAGGTATGAACACTGCAGACTACCACAGGGATACTGTGAGAGCCCGAGCATATTCAACCGCATATTGCATGAAGACTTGGGAAACCTATCAGTTGCGAGTACAATCATTCAGTACGTAGACGATTTGTTAGTGTGTGCACCAGACGAAGAAGCATGTAGAAAGGATTCAACAACGCTCCTGACACTATTGGCCAATAAGGGGTACAAGGTAGATCAGGAGAAATTACAGTATTGCCTGACAGAGGTCTTATACCTGGGACAGCTGATATCCAAAGATGGAAAAAGAATAATTCCCGACAGGGCAGAAGCGATGAGGTCCGTAGCAGAACCTACAACAGTAAAAGAGATGCAGAAATTCTTGGGAATGTGCAACTATTGCCGAGCATGGATATTAGATTATGCAGCATACACCAGACCCTTACTGCAAGCACTTAAAGAAGCACAACAGGACAATAAAAAGATCGAATGGTCAGGGGAAATGAGTACGTCATTTCAATCATTAAAAGAGTTAATTTCAAACGCTCCAGTGCTAGCCAACCCTGATTACGGACGCAAATTTTGCCTATTCTCACACTGCAAGGGAACACTCATGACAGCTGTTCTGACACAAAAGACGTCCTTAGGACACAAGCCTTTGGCTTACTATAGTGGCACTTTGGATACCGTAATGCAAGGCCATTTCGCGTGCGAGCAATCGCTCGCTGCAGCCGCATTCGCGATTGAGAAAAGTGCCACAATAGTAATGGGTTGCCCAGTAACATTGTTTGTGGAACATTCATTGTTTGCAATACTTGAGAGGTCAAAAAGCACACTAACAACACAGCGGGCAACAGCATATGAAATAATATTGTCCAGCACCAACATCCATGTGGTACGATGCAAAACAGTAAACCCCGCGACATTCATTTCAGAAACCTGCACATTAGAAGACATGCAAGACCACGATTGCGCAACCTATACAGGAGAAAGAGAGGGGGACACAGTGGTGTGTGAGAACGCTCTGAGCGAGGGGGAAGTGTACTTCGTGGATGGGTCTGCATCGATTGATGTGGACACAGGAGAAAAGCATGTTGGGATGGCGGTAGTGAGATTAGAAGACGGTGAATATGAAACACTAGTACAGTACCGCCTCCCATCACATTACTCCGCACAAGCAGCAGAATTGATTGCGCTCATAGAAGCGTTGCATGCAGCAAAAGGCTGCGCAGTAACCATATACACAGACTCAGCTTACATGACAACAACAGTGCATGGAGGTCTAGCAAGATGGGGACGGAGGGGATTTCGGCAGGCAGACGGAACACCAGTACAGCATGCAGATTTGTTGAAAGACTTAATTGAGGCCCTACAAAACCCTACTGCAGTGGCAATAGTTAAGTGCCAAGCACATACGTCCAACACAGACGTTGTGTCTTTGGGAAACGCGGCAGCAGACGCTGCCGCCAATGAGGCCTCCTATTTTCAGAAATATGAAGCAGGTGAGTACATGATGCAGCACAAAACAAACGAAGACCTCCCAGAAGGGTACAATATGATGGCCATATCCCAAATACTAGAACTACAGGATGGGGCTAGTGCTGACGAAAAGTTGATGTGGACAAAACGAGGGTGCAGCAAGGCGGGAACAGACTTATTGTGGCGGCAAAATAACTCAGGAAAGTTAGTAATGCCAATGAAGCTACTAGAGATTGCGTTCCAGCAACTACACTTCCCTGCGCACAATACCAAACAGCACATTGCAGCTGAAATACAAGAAGAATGGTACGTACCCTGTCTCCAGGAGCACGTATCTCGATTAGCAATGGAATGCACCACATGTCAGATTTACAATTCAGGAATGACATTACGCACACTCCGGGGAACTATCCCAAAACCCATTGGCCCATTCAGAGAGCTGCATATTGATTATGCAGACATGGGGGAAAGGTGTAATGGCGCACGGTACATGATCGTGGTTGTGTGCCCATTTTCAAGGTGGGTGGAAGCAGGTCCGTGTGCACGACCAGATGCCAAGAACGCTGCGAAATTCCTAGTGAGGGAAGTGTTCCCGCGCTGGGGGATTTGTGACGTAATACGCTCGGACAACGGCACCCACTTTGTGAATGAGCTCTTCAAGGAGGTGACAACATTATTGGGAATAAGACATAAATTGTGTTCGAATTTATCATCCCCAAAGTAATGGCGTAGTAGAAAAGATGAACGGACTGTTAAAGGGCAGGCTATCAAAACTATGCTTCTCATTGAAGAAGAATTGGATATACTGTCTGCCCCTTGCACTATTTGAACTGAGAAATCAGCCGAGTAAGGATCACCATTTGTCCCCGCACGAAATCGTGACTGGGAGACGAATGCACACGGCACACTCTCCACTGCGCGAACACTCAGATGCACACAGGAGCGCAGCGATATTGGGAGAAGAATTCACAGACTATTTGAAAAAATTGACAAGGGCAGCGCGCGCAATATCAAAACAGCTCTCCCCACCCCTCACTAGAGAGGAGGAGAACATAACAGGGTCTGCAACAGAGCCCGAGCAACAGCTACAGCTAATGCCGGGCGAATTAATATATGTCAGGAGTTTTGTGCGTCGATGGAATGCTCCACGGTTCCACGGCCCATACGAAGTAGTGTTCTGCACGCCCACTGCTGTAAAAGTAGAGGGATTGCGGTATTGGATACACTTGACAGATGTGCGAAGAGCATATAGCAATGTGCGAGAGGAGGTAGAAGAGGAGGCACAAACAACAGCAACAGATGCAACTGAATGAAGTGAATGATTATTACCTTGTGTATGTGCGTCAGCAATGGACGTAAATGAGAAAGTGATTGATAAAATATACCTGTGTTTTTTGTCATAAAAAAAAAAAATATATATATATAATGATGATAAGGGGGGGTCTTTGTTTGAAATTAGATGTAATTAATGAAGTGATCAAATTATGATATGTCGATACCCTTATCTGTGAAAACCCTCCCCTGCAACCCTCCCCGCTTCCCTTACCCGTCAACGTATATACTGGTACCAACGGTGCCAACAACAATGTTTACACAAATGCACTTAATGCACTTTTATATCTCAAACAGGAACTACCATGGCATCTAACAGGCAGCCTGCAACGGATAGAATTAGTAGAATGAGAGAATTAATAACTGAGAGATGCATATATTCGTATGAGTGCGGATTATCTGTGTGTATTATAACGTTTTTTATGTTACTGTTTGGTCTGGTTACATATTGGTTTATAGCGTTCATCTCTATCGAGATGAACGAGGGGGGAGGGATTAACAGCACTGGGATTAACAGCACCACTGGGACCAATGTAACTGCAAGTGCCAATATGAGGGAAGGTGATTTTCTGGTATGGGATGGTACTAAACTTGTATGGGGCTATCACACCACACCATCCAATACTGTTATATCTGAAAAGAAAGGGCCACAGGGTGAAGTGCAAAACAACACAATGCCCCCACCTGGGATGCAAAGGTATAATGCTCGCAGTTTAAATGACCGAAACCCATCTGCTATATCATGGCTGTACAATACGCCCACCAGTCAACCAGCCACCGTCTTAAAAGACAACCTGCAAGATAAAATAAAAGACGAAAATGAAAAAATGCTAGCAGTACACAAAATATTATACGAGGATTGGGCCAAGGGGGGCGGGAATGAGAAAGGGGGGGGTCTATTCTTTCCCTCGCCCAGGAGGCTGGGAAGTACATGAGGAATAAGAACAACAGACGGAGAAGGGACACCGGGAGGGGGAGATATGATGAGTATTATGGGTTAGGATTAGACAAAATGGAAGACCCACGACACCCCCACCAGACAAATAAGTGGTATGCAGATATGAGTGCCACCGCAAAACAAACAACAAATGAAAGCTGTTATGTGTGCTCCCTCATTCCTCATGCTTCAGGTACACCCAAAGTACTATTACCCAAAGAGTTGCCAATGGTGGACGCCCAATGTCTCCTTCATCTGACGTTATGCAGGATTAAGAACACCTTCCAGGCACATGAAGTTATTTTTAAAATAATACAGAACGAAAAAACCTGCTACTCAAAACCAGTAGGGGTGGTATGCCTGGAGGAACCATTTTTCGTAATACAGGGGACACTTTTTTCAGACAACAAATGGAAGGATGAAGAAGTGATGTGTAAAGTTGAAGCGTTGAGAGGTGTGGCGCCAGAAAAACTGCAGTGGATAGAAGAAACGTGCACACCAGTATGGAAGGAACACATTTCAAAACTAACCTGGGTAACTGCCATTGAAAAACCCTTCAAACTCCAAAGCGAAATAGACTATGAACTATGTTTTAAAGGAGAGGGGAAAACCGCAATGGGAACAAATAAGAACTGCAACAAGACCCTCACTATCCCAGATCTGAGAAAAGGGACAGCGGCCATGATGGACATGTACTGGGTATGCGGCAACCAGGCATACCTGCACCTTCCCCCGTCCTGGAGTGGCAGCTGCTCAATGGCCACTCTGCACTCAGCCCTAATGGTAATACCAGAAAGCCACATTGATGGAAGCAAAAGGGCACAGGAACGCATGCAACCAAGTGCAGCCCAGCCGACTACAGAATCACAAATGTATGTCCTGTCTTCCGGAAAACAGGGAGAGGTGCTGACCCGTAACAAAAGAGCATCAAATTAAATATCAAAGGCATCATCAGAACTGTTGGCTCAGATCCCAGACAGATATCGATTATTCAGCTCAGCAGAAACATTCTTCGCTTCACTCGTCTCGAGTGTCCAAGCAAGGGCAAACACAAAATGGCTCTAGATAACGCGATGGGAACTGATACAACTGGCCAATGACACTGAAGAGGGGTTTAATGTTATCAAGGTGGAACTAAGGGCTTTACGGCTGATGACAATGCAGAACCGGTATGTCTTGGACCTGTTGATGGCGATGGACGGTGGTGTTTGCCGAAAAATCGGAAGTGCCTGCTGCACTTTCGTACCTTCCGAAGATGCTGAAAACGGCTCCCTGTCCCATGTGATCGAAGCAGTGCATAACCTAGGAGAAAAAATGAAGATGGAAGGAGGAGCAGAAGACAGTACATGGTTCAATAATCTTTTTTCCTGGGTCCCCACATGGCTTGGAGTAACTATGAAATTCTTGATGCCAGTGGTGGTGTTCCTCTTCATTTTTTGCTTGTGCCAGGTGGGTCTTCGATGTTGTGCTAACGCAGTGCCTAATGGAGCAATGATGATGGTGACAATGGGCAACGCCAGGGGTACCATGCAAGCCACACAGGAAGTACAGGTACAAACAGGAACTGATGATACACCTAGGTATCAACTAGTTCCTAGGTACCACGACAAGGACATTATAGACAAACTATGGCACACCACCATCAGAGAACCACGCATACTAGAATGGTATGAGGAGGTATGGGTAGACTTGGAAGGAGACAGCGGATGCATATACCTGACCTGTACCCCAGATGAGTATGCTAGGAGGGGTGAGAGCTTAAGGGGGGTGTGCAGAGCCTGGATGCCCATAAAAGGCACACCAGCATGGGATGAGGCAGTTATGAACGTAGAAGAGTGCAGGAGATTGAATGAGTTAAAGAATTCGTCACTTAAGTAACGAAAGGGGGGAAATGTAGAGGAGGACTGGTCCAAAAGACCCTCCTCGCCCACGTCTTCTCCCCAGGGGAGGGCCATGGCTCACTGGGCGTCCCCTCATACCACCCAGGCCCAGGTGGTGGAGGGTCCACCTGCTGACGACATTGCTCACACGTATCGATTGCCTATATATATATATTGAAATTAGCTAGGCCCAGAAACCATTTTCGCCTACCAAGGATGAGGTGAGCTCAGCGCAATGTAGCGCGGCCCCCACCCTCGGAGGATTTCAACTATCCCTGTTGCCGCAGCTCCCTGGCAGATCCGCTGCAAGCATGTTCCCACGAGAAGGACGGACATGAGCTAACACAATACACTGACACTGTAACATTTCACCGTCCGCAGGGCATCACTGCTCCCAGAATGACCCGGGTGGCAAGGCCTGGGTGATGGAAAGGTCTGCAGAGCGGGCCTCTGATGGAAGAGGAAAAGTACCCAGATAAAAATGTAAAAAACTACTTGTTGTATTCTCTCCATACACACCATGCATACCAAAGATACCTGTAGAATTGTGTAGTTAGTGTACATAACACCAGCCATGAAGGACCCGCACCCCTACAGGGGTGTGCAAATGACAAAAGCATTCCAGGGGAGTGGTCCTTAGATGTATTATTAAAAACCGCACACCCCGCGGTCCTGCGCCATGCCTGAGCTAATGCTGCTACAGTGCACAAGAAGACGAGTGTAACCATGCAGGGGGCACCTGTGAGAGGTGTGCGAGAATGTACTCGCCACGTGTGTTTGTTCAACGCCCCTTGCTTAACCGCCACCGTCACATACGGTGGCGGGTCATTCTCTGTGTGCTGCACCAACCGTAATGCTACCTCATTTATTGCAAGATGTATATGCATATAGTTAAATGTTGTGATTATTGAAATATAGTGTACTAATAAGGCACTCAGACTGAATATAACTGAAATACGTTCAGCAAAGTGAAAATGTGCGTTCTCAAGTAATCCATACAAATATTGTACAGTGTTCTAATGATTGTAAATGGTTACACCTCCAAAGAACCGGCAACACGGGAGGAAGATACCTTTGCAGAAATATGCAAGGCCATTCCCCTCCCACCCTGCGAAGACTGCCAAAAGCATGAGAACAGAGGCCCGCGCCGCGCTGCCCCACCTCCCCCAACCAGACTGGAACCGCTCCACAGATGCGCATCCCCCCTTAGCAGCACCGAAGGCCACGGGCCGCCACCTTAACTATTTACAGCCTAGCAGTAAACATCGGCCTGAACCCACACATCCAAAGGCGCCCCCTCGTAAACCCCACAACCCACCAGATCATCCCAGACTTATGGCCCTGTGCAATGAGGACACCCAACACTGTGGCAACACACAGCGACACATTTATAACCACATCTAACAAGACAGGGAGACTTGTACCGTCCGTCCCATGCCCCGAAGCTTAGCCCCTCAACCTATGGCACCGGTCAACAGGACGCTGGTAACCATGCCCTGATGAATGACCATTAGACCTCTCACAAGGTGCATTCCTCCTGTGTTGCATTAACCTGTAGAATAACCTATCGGAAGATTTACTGAAAGAAGATAATAATGCAATGACTGAATGACTGCGGTGTGCATGGTCTAGGGCAAAGGAGTCAGGACAAGACATTCATCTCTGACACTGGCCGCGAAGGCACAACAACACCGCCCGGATGAACTCTGCCAACCTGTCAGGCCCAGCCCTACCCACGAGGCTGACCAGTGACGTTCTTCAGCCACGACCAACCACCTCGCAGCAGCACCTATAGTTAGTCATCGCCACCCAATCCCATTGAACTTGTGCCCCCTATAGTATGTAGGTTCTCATGACGTTTTTTGTAATTATATACGCCTGTCTTTGCGATTGTCAGACAGAGCGCTCTCGGAGTTTGCAGAGTTCTTTGCATGCCCTATTCTGATTGATAAACTCCCATTTAAGCTCACCCGCACTCTGTCTTGGCTTTATTCCCTACCTGGGAGAGTCCTTCATTGTCTCTCATTGCGGGGAGGATCGTGCTGGCTGGGGACGCTCGCTTTCACTGGCTACCATGGTACTGTCCTTGACCCGAGAGAACAAAGAAGCCAGCAGGTTCATCACAGCCAGTGAGTCGGAGGACCCTGATAGTAAACCGAACAGTGTTGAGGCCAAGGTTGCAAGTGGCAACATTTCTAACCCAAGGAATCCGAAAGCCTAAGGTACTTGTGTATATGTTTGAACTTTAAAGAAAGCCCAGTTGAGGTCCAGGTGCAGAGGGGTCCGGTGCCACATGGGTGCTCATTTGAAAGACTCTGACCAGGACCTGTTTATAAACTACAAGAACGAGAAGCCCTAGTAAGCGGTGGCATGAGGAGTGGTCATATAAGGGATAGGTCAAATCAATTATACATTTGAAAGTCTCTGACCGTGGCCAGAAAAAAGATAGGGGAAGGGAAACCAGCTTTCCGAGAAGGTTATGAACTGTGAATTGTGGCAAGTGTGAACACGACAGAGGGATGCCATGAGAAAACTAGGACCCAGGTGCAAAATCACAGTGAGAACTTTTGTTTATTTGATTTATTCGAGTCATACACCCATGAACATTGTGCTGACAAGAGTAAACACGGTCAAGGGTTGTGCGCAGTGAGGAATTGTTTAAAAAGAACATTTAAATCATACATGCAACATTTAAAAGGCTGTAGTGAACCCGACGAGGGAGGCCCAAGTTGCAAGAAGGGTCCGAGCCGGGCAGAGGGATATCCAAGTGGTAAAGCGTAATCACCCAAGGTACGAGAAGTACCAAAGTAACTTTTTGCTTATCTGTTTTGTTTCTTTGAATCAGCCAGCCTTCTAAAGCAAGAGACTTTTGCAAGAACGAGACTTGATATTGCTAAACTGAACAGTGAAACTCGTTCTGACAAGGCCAAGGAGTGTGCTGTGCTAGAGAGTCCCGCCTTGTCCCGTGCTTCTAACGTGGGGAAGGGAGACCCAGCCTTACCATCCTGACTTTCATTTTGTGAACACTTTCGTTTCTGGTGAACATTATCCCACACTCTTTTTGTGATTTAGTAGCAAGGATTGGCAATAGGTTTCTTAGTACTGGCCCTTTTTATTTGACGAGACACCGCTAGGACTGCCTTATTATTATTTGATGGTCGTAGCTTGCTCCCATCTTAGGTTTAGATTAGACGTTTATCTCACCCATTATAAGATTCAATAAACACCCTTAAACTGTGATCACTTATGGCTGTCTTTACTGTTGCCACCATGAGTTCCTTGCAGTAATTACATTTTCACACGTTCCCAAAAATTAAATCCAGGTCATATTTGCAAAACCATGCTTTGATGTTCTTGCTGACCCTCCTTGTGCATATTTGCTGCAATGCCATCCAGCATTTCAACCTGTTCCCACAGCAGAATTTGTTTCCCCCGTTCAAACCTATCTTAATTTCGAAAAACGTTATCACGTAGTTCAATCCCTGGCGGCCATGCAGTCCCTCATGGTCATTGCCAGTAGCAACATTGTCCGGGTCATGCACTTAGGCCATGACCCTGACAATCTGGCCACTGCCCATGGCGGCAGGCTATACCTCAGTCACCAAAGGTATATTACTTTTTTTTGTATCTACATTATGACACTTTTCAAAAAATAAAGCACTGACACATTTGCAAAACCATGCTTTCAGGTCCTTGCCAATGGTCATTGCACAGGTTTCCTGTAAATTCTGCATATGTTTGATTTTTTGAAGTGTCAAAATGTATGTACATAAAATAATCAAACTTAGTCCACCGTGACCAGATACATTCAGACCTTACACAAACATCCAAGGTTGGGTCTATAAGGTTTCCGAAAACTTTTCTCCACATTTGTCAAACGGAAACAAAGTTAACCCATCTAAAAATGTTGAGATCCCCACTCTAATTTTGCCCCATCTTGATAAAATACCACCAAACTTGGCAAATACATTCATATATAGATCTAAAATCTTTTTGCAAACTTTTGTCCAGATTCATCAAATGGCACCATATTTTTAAGCCTTTAAAATGTGTTGGACCCACCCCCCCCTCATCCTCCCTCTAATTTGGTTCCCTCTTGGCAAAACAGCACCACAGAACCATTCAGAGACAGGGCTAGAATGAAATTCCCACATTTCATGCAGTTTCATATAGTGGCGCCAAAGTTATAAGCCATCCAAAAACTGCTTTACCCCAACCCTGTAATGCAGAAATAGATGTCCCCAAACATCACAGGACTGTCCCAGACATCTCATATGTTCACGGACGTCCAAGTTGAAAAACACAAGCTTTTTGGGCTTTGTAAGGCCTTATCACATCCCCTCATCACCTCTCACCTCCCGAGAGATTGTTTCATTAGTTTGACAAGTGTAATTTGTTTTTATGATAGGTTTATAAATCCAACATGGCGGGCTTTTCCAAAAATCAGACGCATCTCCCATTTTTTATTGACCAATCAGCGGGTGTGTCTGATGTCCGCACACATCACACCGCTCGACGGACCATACCGGAGGCCCGTCCGTGGATCGAACAGGGAAATGAGTCTGCAGACCGAACCCAGGTATCACTCATTTTCTTTTACCAAACTTTTTGCCTTTAAAAAAAAAAAATAATAATACTGGACGGATTTACACCAAATTGACAAAAGCACACCTCCGGCACCAATCTGCCGCTTCTGCCGCAAATTTGGTGGCAATCCGTCCAGCCGTTTGAGCTGTAGGCGTGAGCAATTTTTTTCCCCATTGTGTCTATGGGAGAAACTATGGGAAAAACTACCAATGTTGGGGACCCCCCCTCATAACTTTTCACCCCCCTTCATGAAACCTCACCAAACTTCGCTGAATCGATCTGACAGGGTCATATAGTTTTTTCTGCAAGGTTTCGTGAGGATTTGTCCGGGGGCGAAGTTATAAGTCGCCCAGAAAAACACTGTGTATATTGTTCTTGGTTTTGTAGGTAGGTTTGCACTAAGGCTTGTTTAAGGTTTGCCCCACGTTTGTACTTTAGATATTCATAGTTCATCGGAGGTTGTACTTTGCCTTTTTTGCATTCAAACAGTTCTTCAGTAGTATTCTATTCAAACTGCTCTTGGCACGGTGGTTGGAACACCGCGGGGTCCCCACTGGCTTCGGGAAGACTCACCAACTTTCTCTAGCGTCTCTGGTTTGTGCAGGCTGCTTTCTCCCGTTTATACTGCACCTTAGATTTCAGGCTTATGATATTTCGTTCAAACTGCATCCACCTCGTCTCAGTACTTGGGGAATTCTGGAAGTTGAAGTCCATAGGAGTTATTGAACAGTTTTTACTGATTTTACAAAGAGGTACTTTAGAAGAAAAAGATGTTGTGTTGGCTTTGTGTGTGTCGTAGCTAGGCACCTGACCAGAAAGATAAGAACTTTCTTTACTACTTCTACAAGGGGGAACAAGCAATTGGCAGTATGCCATGAGGGTCTTTCAGATTAGAGGGCCTCCTTCATGGAAAAGGACCCTGGGTATTAATGGGGTCTTCCTCATGGGAAATGGGGAGATTCTGCGTCCCGTCCAGTGAAATCATGACATCCCCCTGGTAGTAATCGCCTCACATGTGATCCTCCCTCATACAGTTGTCCCCAGGGTCGGGATCAGGTAGAGGCTGATGTCCCCTGGTCACATGCGAGGAGGTCACCGCCGGGGAATCTGTGATTACTCCACTGGATTCATCACAACACACACATACACACACACACATCTGAATAAGGCGCTATGATGGTCTCCTTGCAAGACCATTGCTCATCTGTGACCCAATTGGGAAAAACAGACACCTACTATTCCATTACCCCTGAAGAATGTTTGGCAATTGTAGCGATGGGGACAGAAACATAAAGGGTCAGCTGTAGAATACACACATTGTGGTGTATCTAGGGATATCATTGAATACAATCAATCCATTTATTTATATAGCACTCTATCACCCAAGGCATCATGGCGCTCAAACAACTGATAAGTCAGGATAGATGTAAACAAAACCTAAGTGTCAAAGGGGCTAAGTATCTCTGAGCTTTATCTAAAGAGAAACGTTTTGAGATGCTTTTTGAAGGCTAAGAAATCCTCAATATTTCTCAAATTTTCAGGCAACGAATTCCAAAGCCTGGGTCCGGCCACTGAAAGGCCCAGCCACCCAAATGTTCTTTCCTGTACTGGCGTATCTGAAGGAGTGCTGCATTTGAGGATCGATCTCAAAGAACGCACCGGGCTATATCTAACTAGTTTCTTCTGGATGGCTAAGCATCCCTTTCCACCTAGTGCACGGTGCATAATGCAAAGCGCGTTAAACTGCTTAAACTGTACCCAAGCTTCTACCGGGAGCCAATGGAGAGATTGTCTAGCCTTACTCCTGCTCTAGCTGGCAAGTGGGTAACCAAACGCACTGATGCGTTTTGTACAAACCCACAGGTGCTGCATAAGAAAGGCAGGCTGTGCCAGGTAAACAGCATTACAATAATCCAGACTCCCATTAACACAAGCTGCCGCTACTTGAGCATGAAATGTATCTGAAATAAATGGGAGGACTTTCTTTAGCTGTTTGAGCTTAACAAAGCCTGCACCATACACTGAGTTAACCTGCGCCTCCATAAACAGGGATTCTGAAAGCTTTACACCTAAATTACAAACTGTCTTGGAAGGCTTAGGTAATGGGCCCAATGATGCGGGAAAAAAACGCATCGGACCATGAATCAGCAGCCCCTGGTGAGCCCGAGATCAGAATCTCTGTCTTCCTGCAATTCAACTTGAGCCAATTTGACTCCACCCAGACTCGGATGGCTTCCAGGCAGTTCTTTTAAGCAAGGGAGAAAGTGCCGAACTCTATGGAACACCACAGGAGACCGAAACAGGAGAGGAGCGGTAGGGGTGAAGGTAAACTATTTGCGAGCGTGAGGTCAAGAAAGCATGAAACCAATCGAGTGCTGCCCCAGCAAATCCACCTCCTCTAGCCTAGCCATCAATCTTCCATGATCAATGGTATCGATACAGGTATATATTGAATTATCTTTGAGATTGAGCATATTCCATGATGGTGACCGAGAATTAAATAGACTCGTCTGCATCATTGCATACAACAGCAAGCATTCAATGTGCACAGGTGAACTCAATGAACAGGAAGCATTGTTCCAAATATGACAGGGTCATGCCCCTGTTAAAGAGGGGGCAGTTCCTGAACACACCCCCACCCCCATGTGCCATAAAGGACATCAGTGGATGGTACTATTCTATTACCCAATACCTCCAAGTACTTTTTCTGTCCATAGTTCCCCCTTTATCATTGCAGGACTCCAATTCCCAGAGTGCACCTGGGAGCAACTAAGAAACCCAGTTCAGAGCCAGTAGAATGTAATCAAGCACAGGCCAGGAATGGACTAGACATTTCTGTGCCAAACAGAAAGGAGACATCCAACACCTGACCTGAGAACCCAGACAGATCCCAGGTGAATGTTGGGGCAACAGAAAACAGTCTGGGTGTGAGGAAAGACTGCAGGGGGACAGGAGAGACATAGAAACCCTCCTCAAACCAAATCGACCACAAAACTCAATCGGCACCTGAGGAAAGCCACAAAATGAACAATCTGAGCTCCTGGCCACTACATTTAAAAGAACAGCAGATAGTTTAGTTTAGGTGGGTGTAAGGAGTCTGTGAACAAGTCAAGGAGAGAATGGGAGAAAACTGAAAAGGCATAAGAGGTGTAATGAAGTAAAGAGGAGGCTGAAGGAATGAGGCTCGAGGGGGGGAGAGGAGGTGGAAAGAGAGTGGCAGTAGGAGATGAGACATGAGAGGGGAAGAGTAAGGAAAGAGGAGGTAGAAAGATTGAGAAGAGAAGATGGGAAAGGGTTCCAGAGAAAGGCAGTGAAAAGAAAGAGGAGTCCAGTGAACATTTGTCACAGAGAGAAGGCAGGAGAGGGGTAATGAGCCCCGAAGGGGAGGCTGGGAGAAACATCAAAGAGGACGGAGCCCTCAGAGAGAAGGTGGTTGTAGGCAAAGTCGGAAGACAACAGACTTGGAGGAATGCAGAAGAAAAGGAGCAGAGAATGTCAAAGCCAGAGTTGTGAATGTGTAAGAATGGTGGAGGCATAAACATGTGATACAGTACTAAGGAGGTACAGGAGGGGAGATGGAACAGGGGTTGCAGGGAAGGTACCCTTAGGCAGAACATTCTTGCAACTCATAGAAGAGGAGGGAGAGGATGGGTTTTGCGTGAACAAAACCAGGACCCTAAGGGAGTAAGGTGCAAAGAATCTGGACAATAAGCTTCTAGACAGTCAGCGTATGAGCTGCTTGGAGGGAGCTCATGGGTTTTGCCACCAATTAACTTACCCCAGCCTCCACTGGCACGCTGGCCTAGTGCAGAACACACAAAGGACCGGAAACCCCATGAAACATGTCTCCCATTATATCGAGGATCAAAAGCAGATGACCAGGACCTGCAACCGAGCATGCAAGAAGGGCAGAAACACTCAAAACCCGAGTTCTGTGAGTGACTGGAACCTGATCAAACCGTCCCGGCAGAGGAACCGGGATGTGTTTTGCGAACTAATTACTCAACTGGCAAACTAGAGGATAAGCCATATTGTTTTTCTGGACGTTTTATTCTAACCATCTTAGTGACAACCCTCTGTAGTACAAATAACGTTTTTTTTTGTTTTTTTTTAAAAAAGGTATTGCTGGGACTAGTATGTTTACCACCAAAAGCATGGTAAATGAACAATATTCACACAGAACCATATTTTATTGCAACAATTATTGTGATGCCTCATGACATTTGAGGTTCCAGGAACGGAGTCTCTTTGCCTACCCATTTGAGACCTAATTGGTTATAGATTTTGAAAAACAGTCGTTGAAACACATTTTAGACCAATGTATAGAGCAACCAGAGAAACCTCTGCATAAGTTGGTCATCTCTACAAGTATTGAAATTAGCCCCTCGGAAATTAGCTATGAAAATTGCTTTAGAACAATGCAATCAACAGTAGTATCTAGTATAACAGCAACAGACTTGTGAAAAACATCTTCATTACTCCCACATATGTGCTTTCCACGTAGTTCTGTGGGTAGACATTTCGCAGTTCACCTTTTCCACATCCTGTTTTATTTGCAAAACAAGAATTACAGCCCTGCTACTTCTGTCACAAAGCAATCGATGCTAACCTGGCAGCAGAAACGCACCCTTCAGCACAAGTGCATTGGTACAATGTAAATAAGTATTACTCAGTGCAGAAATAGTACATCTACTGACCCTTTTGCTTTCTTATCTTTGTGTAAATGTCCCCTGCTTGACCCTTAAGGTGTTTGTATGTGTGTAGGGTGAGGTTGTGGAGTGTGTGGAGGGTGAGGTTGTGGAGTGTGTGGAGGGTGTGTATGTGCAGGGTGTGAATGTGTGTGTGCGTGCGTGCGTGTGGCAGATGCCTGTGCGCAACCACCCACTCACTCAGCCCCCACCAAGTCCAAAACAATATGGGATCTTTTGGGGTTTGTGGAGAATCTCCTAGCAACCCCCACAATACTGGGGGCCTGAGGTGGATGACCGCCACATTGCATATGCAGTCGCTTTTGGCCCTTTAAAGAATCTGTCTCCGGCTGTTATACATAGATCAGTGAGCCTGGCACAGCAAGGCCAGCTCCTGCTAGTGGATGTGCCAGTCCAAGTTACCGAGATACAATCTGCCAAAGACCAGCCTGCTGCTCCTGCACTGGCTGAATCGTGGAGCGGGCACGGGTCCTTCTGGTTCCACTCGGTGCGTTTGCATTCACAGCTCTCTACGCATACACGAGGGAGCAAAGGCACAGTCTACAGGGGAAGAGAGACTGGGAAACGGAGCATGACTATACTCGGGCACTGGATGACCAGGGGACTTCGCCAATCCCTAAGCAAGAAAGCTTGCTTTACTCAGCTGCGCGTTCTTAACCTTATCTCAACCCAGGGGGAGGGAAGTTAAAAGCCTGTTTTGGGGACAGTCTGGTGTGGGAGCTTGGCATATCGGAGTAGCGGGAAGAGCGGAGGAGTTGGTGATGCGGGAGGATTTGGAAGTGCAGGAGGAATTGGGGGGTACAGGAGGAATTAGGGGTATGGTGGGGTTTGGGGGTGGAGGTGGGGTTGGAGATGCAGCATGAGCTGATGCTGCAAGAGGAGCTGAAGAGGGAAAGTGGAAAAGATGGAAGGAGTGGCAGATAAAGGGGATGGTAAGAAGCAGAGGGGAGGCAGTAGGACATTCCACAAAGATACAAGGTCAGTAGTATCATGCCAAACGGGAAACCCAGTATTTGAGACCCGTGGCCAGAGGAAAGCTAGGGGAAGGGAACCCCGCTTTCTGAGAAGATTGTGAACTGTGTAATAAGGCAAGTGTGAACCCCACAGAGGGATGCCGAAAGAAAGCTAGGAGAAGGAAAACCCTGCTTTCTGATGAAAATGAGCAACACATGAACTGTTATCGAAATACATGAGCTGTGTTAAAGAAAGGCCGTAGTGAACCCGATGGAGGGAGGCCCAAAAAGGCAATTGGATCTGACCCCGACAGAGGGAGATCCAAAGGGGAGAGACAATCGCCCAAGGTGCAAGACCACAGGGAGAACGGTTGTTTATTTGATTATTTTTGTATCAAGAGTAATACACCTGTGAACATTGTGTCGGCCAGAGTAAACCCGGTCATGGGTTGTCCGCAGTGGGGATGTGTTTAAAAGGACATTTGAATCATGCAAGCAATATTTGAAAGGCTGTAGTCAACTCGGCAGAGGGAGGCCCAAGTTGCAAGAAGTATCTGAGCCCGGTGGAGGGAGATCCAAGGGGCGAAGAGCAATCGCCCAAGGTACCCGAGTACCGAAGGAACCTTCTGTTTGTTTATCGTTGTGAATCAGCAGGCCTTCTAAGGCAACAGACGTTATCAGGAAAGAGACTTGGCCTCTGAAGTTTTTGATATCGTTGAACCAGAACTGTGAACCTCTTGCGGATGAGGCTCAGGAGTGTGCTGTGCTCGAGAGTCCAGCCTTGTCCTGTGCTTCAGAGAGACCCAGCCATACCATCCTGACTTTTCATTTTGTGAACACTTCTTTCTTTTCTGGTGAACATTATCCCACACTCATTTTGTAATTGAGCATTAAGGAATTGGCAATAGTATTTTTTTTAGTATTGGCCCTTTTTATTTGACAAGATGCCACTAGGATGCCTTATTATTTGATGGTTGTAGCTTGCCCCCATTTTCGATTTAGGTTTAGATTAGGCGTTTATCTCACCCATTATAAAGTTCGATAAACACCATTGAACTGTGATCACTTGTGTCTGTCTTTACTGTTGACACCATGATTTCCTTACAGTAGTGAAGGCTTTTTCAGTAGATGGAGCAGTGAATTTTACGTTGGCGGTGAGAGTGGTGTAGGTCAGAGATGTAGATGTGGAATTTGGAGGAAGGAAACATGCACTTGGTAATGGAAGTGATTGATGGCGAGAGAGGGGTGGAAGTAAGAGTGGACATAGAGGCAAAGATCAGAGGGAGAAGGAGCGGTGGAGATATTAGAGGGGGAGAGTTGAGATGAGAATAAGGTCAAGGGAGTTACAATTTGAATGGGTGGACAAACGAGTGGTCAAGGAGATGAGGGCTAAAGTCAGTGGATAGAGGAGTGGAGAGAGAGGGGAGGTTAAAGTTGCCAGTGACATTGAGGTGATGAGGAGGAAGGGAGTCAATCAGTTGGGAGAGGTGGTCAATCAAATGACCAGTGGCACCAGGTGGCCGATTGAGAGATATTATATGAATGCCCAGGGAGCAGTGAATGTGGAGATAGTGTATTCAAAAGAGGGAGAAATATTAGAAGCTAGGGGAGTAGGAGAGACGGGAGGGTTGGAAGATGCAAACAGTCCTACACCACCACCTCTAGCAGTTGAGTGTGTAGAGTGGGTGAAGGTGTAGGTAGGGTTGTGATGGGCAGCAAGGGTTGCAGAGTCTGAGGGAGAAATCCAGGTTTCTGTAAGAGTAATAAGTTCAAGAAAGGGAGAAGGTGAAAGAGGCAAGTCTGAGGTAAAGGAAGTCTTGTTAGACAGATTGCGTATTCCGGATTTCCAGTCGAGTAGCCTAGATATCATCACTGAGGCGCTCTGAGAAAACCAGGGGCAGATTATACTCCAGAGGTACAAGTAATTTCTGTGCCTCATTCACCAACAGCACTGGGTTGCAGCTCTGTCCTGCTGCTGATGTTGATCATCTGGGACAACCGCAAGCAGGAACTGTGGAGAGCATGGGTAAAACTGACATATAGGGTTCACTAGGAATGTCTGCCTCCAAACCTCCATGGAATAATCAGATGCCTAACCCCCACGTGGATCAACTTCAGCTGATGTGGAGATAATGCTGTGAGTATCCAGTCTCAGAACCTGTAGAAAACCCCTTGGGATCGGAAACCAGATATGATGCTACTAGTAAAAGGAGATGACACTCCCAGTCTGGGAGAGCCCTACTCTGGTTCAGCTGCAAAGTACAAGGGCAGGGCTGGATAAGGTGGAACCCTCTTATCCAAAGGTTGCAGAGGATGCCGGTCAAACGGTATTTGAACCACACCAACTGGGGAACATCTGAAGAGCAGTCACTAGAAGATGATGATGATTTTGTGAAGCACCTCCTGTGGTTAGGAGGAGGCTCTACTCTTTGGATGCCAATCAATTCAACCCTTCCATCCAGAAGAATCACTCAAGATTCTCAGCTGTATTTGGGTGGGAGGCTGACAGGACCTGTAAGCAGCCCAGAGAAAGAAGTCCTCAGAGAGTGCTTCCAGCAAAAAGGTCCCCCAATACCAGGCCCGGACAACCAACCACAAGATTCTAACATGGAGGATGGACATACTGTATGGGAAGACCCCAATGGTGAACACATGTACCATTTTCAGTATCTTCACTTGAAGAACCAACCATGAATTAACTTACTGGCTGGAACCACTAAAGAAGACCTAAGGCCCAATATTAAATGTGAAGTCAACATATATGTGGACCCAGACAGCACTAGAGCACAACCATGTCTCTATGAAACTCAGAAATACTTGGCGCATACAGGGAGACTACAATCAGGCACTTTGGATATTTCATAAGGAAGTACCATCCCTAAAGATGTTTTATTGCAGCTGTTCCCACCCCCTATCCTGCAAGTTTCTGAAGAAGTGGCAGGGAGGAAACCAAAGAGACCAGGACCCAGGTTGGAGCAAGAGAATTAACAGTGTGTCTTCAGAGAACCCAAATAATGAGATGGTCAAGGTGCCAGAGGTCAGAAGAGGAGAAATCTTGGAACTCTCTCAAAGTGAAAAGGAGACCAAGGTGATCTACTTGGAAAGGGGAGGGATATGTGATGCAGTGACCTCTCTTCTTCATCACATGGACTTGAGTATGCCACCCTCAAGTCCTTTAGGCCAGCTGTAACCAAGCGAGTTATTTTTGCAGGCCTTATCACACCCCCTATTTTGGGAAACCAAATATTCAAGGAATACACTTTCCAGAAATCCCTCTGGGTCAGTGGGTAAACCTGGATTAGATATGGCAAAAGATGACTATAGAGAAGCCTAGCTGTCCCTCTGGCCAAAAGGGACATAGGGAAACATGATCCAAGACCCTTGGAGGACAGGCAGACTCTTAGAAAGGATATGTACCACCCTCCCCTTCCTCAGACAGCCAATGTCATGATTTGCTATTTGGGAATGACCTCAGGATTTGTAAGAATGGTGTACTTGGCTTGGCTTCTGACCCATTGCTGTCAACCACGTAGAATCAATGTTTGGCTCCTCTCATTCCAGAGACAGGCAGAAAAGGAGTGTCTCCCTGACAAGAAGAGGAATGAGAGTCCGAGCCGGGGGCTTGCGAGACTGTGGACCATGCAGAGGATGGCCTGTCCCCCTTCGAGGCAGAGTCAGGCCAGGAGCTCAAAGGGTCTGGCTCTACCATATCGAGAAGTGCCATGACTGCCAAAGAGGTGGTCGACCATCATTCTGGGAAATCACGGGAAAGAACTGAAGCCTGCATACCACAGCGGAGGCCAGAAGGGAAAAAGGAACCGCACTTCTGCCATCTCAGAGGCACGTTCCACTGTGAGCCAGATACGCGAGATGCTTGGAGAACCGAAAGAAGTACGCACCAGCCAAGGAAGACCCCAAGCCGGGATGAGAAGGCATGAGACCTATTGAAACTATTTGAACCCGGAGCAAGAAGCAAACACCCCAAGTTGGTATTGGAAGCCTGAGAGCCCAGGAGGGGCCTATACGCATCACAACACGAAACAAAAGGGCTAAGAACCTTAGCAAGGGCAACAGTCTATATAACCCAAGCGGGGTGAGAGCCTGAGGAAGGAAAGCCTAAGCGGGGCTTAGCCGACACCCGGTCTGAGAAGGGGCAAGAGTCCGAACACCCTATCCAGGGATAAGGTAAACCCAATACCAAAAGTGACTGCAAGTCTGAAGAGCCCCGGAATGGGAAGAGGAGAAAAAAGCCAAAGTAGAGCTGAGAGACTTACAACCTCACAAGGGGGTAGAGAGATATGGTTTGAGAGGAAGCCAGTAGTGGCCTGGCCAACTGAGAACATTTTTAAAAGGACTTTGTTTAGACTTTAAGCAAACCACAGACCCAATTACCTATAGAGACTTTTTTGTCCCTGAAAGGAGTTTTGGGAAACTGATCCACGCTGGAACTGTAAGAAGAGCAGTGGCTCTTAAACCGCCACCTAACAAGGAGTTATAAGGCTACAGTGTGAGTAAAAAGTGAGCCAAGTTGGCCGAAAATCCCTTACCCATTTCTTTAGGTTTCATTTCTTTATAGTGGTATGATAGAATCAGGCTAGATAGGTTTTAGGTTTCTGGACAGAGGACAACATTGATTTAGACAACCCCCAACGGGCACCCTTTCCACCCTTTTCTCTTTCTTTTAGTATCGGGAACAAAATGATAGCGCTAGAATAAGGAGTTTTCTGAATAAATGGGTTTAAAGACAAAACTATAATGAGCTTTCTCCTGATTCTGACTTGCCACACAGCATATTGTGTGCAATGTGTTAAAAGGAATGGGGGCATTCTCATCCTCCTTGACCTCTCTGCTGCTTTTGATACTGTAGATCACCCCTTACTTCTTAGCACTCTGTCCTCCTTCGGCTTCAAAGGCTCTGTCCTCACCTGGCTCTCCTCTTACCTCTCCAATCGATCCTTTGCTGTCTCCTGGGGTGGCCGCACCTCCTCCAACTTCCCCTTGAACTATGGCACCCCCAGGGCTCTGTTCTTTAACCTTTTCTTTTCTCTCTTTATACATCCCATCTCGCCCCCGTTATCTCTTCCTTCGTCATTTCCCACCATTTCTACACTGATGACACCCAACTCTTTCTCTCCTTCTCTTCTTTCACTCCTGACCTCCATCACACACTATCTTCCTGCCTAACGGCCATCAAAAACAGGATCGCATCCCATTTTCTTTCCCTCAACACTGACAAGACGGAAGTCCTTTTCTTCCCTCCTAACACACTTTCCTCTACCCCCCCTCCTTTCAACCACTTTCCCCTTCCAATCTCCCCATCTGCACCCATGCCCGCAATCTTGGTCTCTACATTGACTCCTCCCTCTCCCTCTCCTTCTCCCACCACATCTCTCTCACCTCTCATGCTTGTCGGCACCACCTTTTCAACATCCGCAAGGTCCGCTCCTCACCTTCCATGCTTCTAAACTCTTAATCTCCGCCCTTATTTTCTCCCGCCTCTTCTACTGCTCTTCTCTCCTCTTTGGACTCCCTGTCTCTCATCTGACTCCCCTAAAATCCATCTACCACTCCTCTATCCCTACTCTCTGTCTTCTTGACCCTCGAGATTCTATTTCCACCTCACTCTCTCAACTTGGCTGGCTTCCCTTCCTCTCACAACTAAAATTTCAATTCCTCTGTCTTGTCTTCAAATCTCTCCATGATCTCGCCCCGCCATATTTCTTCCCTCCTCTCACTTTACTCTCTCTCCTGCTCTCTCCACTCAGCTGATCTCTACGTACTCACTGTACCCCCAGCCCCATGTGCCTCCTCATGCTTCCGTTCCTTTCAACTCTTGGCCCCCCTTCATTGGAGCTCCTTACCTCTTTCTATCCGTTCCACCCCTACCTACTCATCCTTCGGCTCCTCCTTGAAAGCCCTTCTTCTCCACTCCCTGCCCTGACTTTCCTTCCCTACCTTCTCCTGCCCCCAACTCCCCTGCCCCCTTCCCATCGCCTCCCTCCCTTCCCCTTCTCCCCGCTCCCACTGATCTCAAATCACAGATTGAAACCTTCCTCCCCTGCCTTCCCCCTTCCGTCTTCCCCTCCTAAGTAAATTGTTCTACATATTGTATCACTGGTTTGTTTCACAATTGTAAATATGCTTCTTTCATTATTGTACCTTGTTGTTATACTGTAAAGCGCTTTGGATTAAAGCGCTATATAAACTTAATAAACATAGTGTGGCTGAAGTATAACTAGGTTTTCATGTGTGGCCAGGTAAGAGGGCATTGTCCATTTCACAGCCATTGCCATCTAGTGAAGCAGGAGAAACCACAGCAGCCCGGAGGACAGATCAAGTGCAATGTGCTCGCCTTGGGAACAGGACACTTGTGAATAAAATGTACAGTGAACCCAGTGTTGCGCCAGCAGGAGAATCAAGCTGTGGTTGCCCCACAGGACACGGGACCAAAACGACATGGGGGGTTGATTGAATTTCATTGCAAAAAGGCAGCTTGCACACAAATAGAAGTATTACCAGCATCCACCATTATGAAAGAAATATTCTTCAGTCTTTTGGGCAGAAGCAGGTGGCTGATGCACTGGCGAGATACCAGTCCTGTTAAGACAATTATACATAAAAAAAATGAAGACCAACAAGTGTATACTTCTAATCGCACAACTTCACTCTTCGACAAATAAATACTTACATTTTTTCATATAAATGACCACTTTACCACAATATACAACATTAGGAAAACATCTTCATGTCACTGTAGTGTTTACTCAAATTTATGTACTCGTGCGCAAGTTGAATAAACACTACAATGTTGCATATTGTGCTAAGGTGATCATTTATATTAAAAAATGTAAGTATTTATTTGTCAAAGAGTGAAGTTGTGTGATTAGTAGTTTACTAATCAGTTCTGTCTTTCACTTGTTGGTCTTGATCTTGTTTGCTAGAGTACGGTTACTACCTGGGTGATCGAGACCATACCAGGTACCCTTATATAGTAGAGATGACAATTATACAGTAATGGGGGCTCTACACATGGGGGATTCCTGCAAGTTCAGCATTTATGCTTTCATGTACGGCGCTGCTCAATGGCCTATCTCTTGCTGGGTTCAAGATCTGGCATCCGATGTCTGGCCAGATCTTGGACCTGGCCTGTCCTAGCCATTACAAGGTTTCACCGAGCCCTGGGGGCTTGGTGATCCAATCTGCTCTGTCCTCCTTTCCCCAGCTGTTACTCGCGCTTTTGCAGGTAATATTTGCTTAGCCTGTTTTCTGTTTTGTGGCCTGAAAGGGACAGGACTATCACTGGGGTGGGGGCCATCACTGTTAAAAGCAGGTTTTCTACATGCTGGGCACACTATTGTTTTTCCAAATGTGCATCTTACACTTTCATAGAGAAAAAAGAAGTAATTTCCAAACTCATAAATGCTTTTTAAACTTGCATTGACTCGTTTTCTATGAACTTTCTTTTGTCGGACTACCACACACATACCCTGTAATTTTTGTGCCCATTCCTTTGTGTTTTATCACAGGTTATATTTATACAGATGTTATATGCTTATCAAAATGCTCTATCACAAATAAATGCTTCTGTTGTACTGACAGCAGTCACTAGGAAATTAAACTGTGGGTTCATGGGGGCCAAATTCTGATTTTCACTACAGGGACAGAAATACCCCCACCTCTCCCTGAATATAAGCAAGCAACCAGCCCAACCATGCTCTGTCTGAACATATTTTATAGCACTTGTTTTTTTAATAAGGAATTGCAAAAAGTCATCCGATTAACAACCAGTTTTTAATATATAACATATCAGCAATGGTCTCTCAATCTGCTGAACCACCCTGGTAACCTTCTAACCTAGAGCATGTGTATGGATCCCTTAATGTACTAAAAATCACTGCATTACCAACAGTATTTTGGGAGCGCCACTGCCATGGAAGTGATTTGAAGTGGAATTGATATACAGAGTGTGGAGTTTGGAAAGAAGCAGCCTGAAAGAAATTGCTCCATTTTTAAACTATTATTTTGATCTTTTCCTTTGAGTGGAGTTCAAACGCCAACTCCTCCCCTGAGAACTCTGTTATCTCCTCCAAACTCTTCCCCCAGCCTGGCCCTTGTGGGATCCACCTTTACATTTTTTTCCATTTCCACCACTGTTTATGTGGGGCAGACCATCAATTGCTCCAGGGTAGGGGTCTGCAACCTGTGGCTCTCCAGATATATGGCTAGGACTCCTGTGATCCCTCACCCGTCATTCTGCCATGGACTGATGGGACCTGTAGTTCAAAATGTCTGGAGAACCAAAGTTTGCAAACCCCTGCTCTAGGGTGTAAGAAAAAAAGAGTAAGGGAAATGGGGCACATCCCAGGAAGTCACAGACCTCCAGAGTGATGGGCGTTGCTGTTTAGACATAGTAACGTGATTGCTCAACAGCTAGCCAAGAAATGAAGAGTGGACAACCCTATTTCTGGGCCTTAAAGAGGCTTCAAAATATCTTACAAAATGTCACTTAAGTAGAAATGGACTTTAGATGTGCCTAGAAAGAATTACAATTGGGGTATTTTGTGAGCCATGGATAATTGTATTATATGAACTTGGGGAGTGGTCCCTAAGAAAGAGGCTGGGTTAATGCACCCTTTGTCACACCCCCAGGTCACCCTTTGGCTAGATCATGTGAACTGCACCATGTCCTATGCGTTTCTTACAGGGGATTGGGCTGATAAGGATGGCAGATCAGGGCCCTATGGCCACGGCAGACAGTGAGTTTCCTTTTAGGGTACTCTCTGTTCATTCAAACAGCTTGTGCCTTCTGAGCTTTCAGCCTGGGGACAGGCTTGACTTTGCTTGGAGTAAAGATAAGTAGCACAGAAAGCATCCGACTTGTGCTGGACAATTCTACATGTTCCCATCAGTATCTGACAATGCGCAGAGTCGCTCCCTCGCATCGACTTCACTGAGACGAGAGCTTGGCACCTGAATTAGTTCTCAAGGTTACAGACATTGTGCGACTGCCATTTGTGCTGCTCCACATGCTCTTTAATGTTAACACAGAGCAATCAATGCAGCTTTACCTGATAGGGGGTGTGGGGGAACATGCAAGAGAATTAAGTACTTGGACAGTTGATGATCATCGCTTGCAATGGAGCAGTAGCTGTGGTTGCCATGGAAATCCTTGGAATTGGTGGAAGCAGCTGAGTAGTTGATGGAAGCCCTTGGTGATGGGGCAAGTACAGTATGGAGACATTTCATGGATATCTGTGCAAGGGGATACCTTACTGAGAATTGGATGGCAGTCCTTGGCAAGGGCAGAAGTGCCTGGGTGGTTGGTGTCAATGCTTGTAATTGTGCCGGTTCCCAGACATTCGAGGGCAAACACTTGGACAGATGTTGGCAACCTATAGCAATAGAGTACATTTCTGAGCATTAGATGCAAGCCCTTGGCAATGGGTACTTTCCTGCTCATCGGATGGCAATCCATCCTTTGCCATCAGGGCAAAGTACCTGTGCATTTGATTGCAATCACTGGCAGTGGAGTAAATATCTATACAGTTACTGCATATCCTTGCCAATAAAGTGAGCCGCTGGGTACTTGATGGCAATGGCCAAGTACCTAGGCATTTCATGGTAGTCCTTGGCAACGGGCCAAGTCCCTCCATAGTTTCTAACAATTATTGCTAGCGGACCAAGTACCTGGGCCGTTGACTGCAATCATTCAATGGATCAAGTTCCTGGACATTTGAAGGCAACCCTGGGCAATGCGGCAAATTCCTGGACAGTTGCTGGTAATCTTTGTGAATGGGTTAAATTCTTGTGCAGCCAATGATGCTCTTTGCCAATGGACAGCAGGACCATGGAGACGAGCAGGGGTGAAGGAGTATAGGCGTGATGTTCTCCAGTCCAAAGTGGGGCCTCCTTCAGACAGGTGGGCTCGCTCCTCTCCTCGTCCTTCTGACAGGCATTTTGGATGTGGTCCGCACGGACAAAGGTGTTGACTATACAAAAGCCAAAATGGTATGCTTTACCAAAGCTTGCTATAATTATGCAGCAGTGTCAGCTATCAACCACT
Source organism: Ambystoma mexicanum (assembly GCF_040938575.1). Classification (NCBI taxonomy): domain Eukaryota; kingdom Metazoa; phylum Chordata; class Amphibia; order Caudata; family Ambystomatidae; genus Ambystoma; species Ambystoma mexicanum. Next base: position 82,987,244 of record NC_090922.1, read on the forward strand.
CTTCTCGGTAACTAGGGCATAATGCATCATGGAGATCTTTTAGAGCCAATCAGCCTCCATGCATCGAGGTGCATCCCTTTCTGCAATACACTAAATGCCCATGCCAAGACAATACTGTCTTTTTAGGTGTTTTGCATGGTGATAATATACTGCTCTGATATATATTACAGTGTGTTCCAGCATTGTACCTTGCTATCATCCACTGGGTTTCCAGATGTCCAGGGCTAGTGCCATCGGTGTAGACGTTTTGTTAATTGTTTTAGTACTTTAGGAATGGCGAGCATTTTATTTTGGCTAAAACATAATTTTCATTGCCTCATGTTTCAGCCAAATTTAAATGGGCGCAAAGCCTTAAACAAGGAGCCCCCCCAAGCCCCCTATTGCCCTTCCCTCCCCCGCCATGTGACTTGCATGATCCCTCGGCATTGCCCATGCTGGCTAGAGTGGATGGGAGTTGTAGTTCAAAACATATGGAGAGACAATGGTTTGAAATCCCTGCTGTAAAATATAGATCTAGTTATGCACATGGTAATTGTGTAGGTTTTTTTTCAGCAACAACTTGCTTTACCTCTATTTACTCGGGAGCAGAACAGAGGACAGACGCATCATGCACAGGTTTAAGAGAAACCATTTTTTTTTCATTACGGTACCCCATTAAACTAGATATGAGATTGCAAGGAGATACCTTGCAAAGGGACGTGAGTTGACAGATATTACTGCAGGGTGATCTTTTGACCCTCAGGTGTGGGCTCATGGCCTATAACGCCCACTCAGTACTTCTGGGAGTGCTACGGCCGCCAATGTAGCATAGTTGTTCTTTGAATCAGTGTCATACAGTGGAAAGTAGCAATGCTGCTAGGCGGCCCAATGTCGGCTTAATTTAACATTAGCGAGTCCTTTCTTTTTAGTGAAAAGCATTTTTTATTCTTAGACTTGTATCTTGCTTTTCCCATTATAAATAGAGGCCGACACAATTCCCGAATGCAGAGTTCTGTCAGCTAAAAAGTCAGAACTGCTGACAGTGGCCCCCCTGACAAGCGGCCTGTTGTGTAAGTCTTCCTTCCACCTTTCCTGGTAGCACAGCTAACTGCTCAACAACAAACCCTGGTGAGATGCCACCTCCTTGCCTTTACCCCTTCGTATATCCAGCTCAGTAACGGATGCTCAGAAAACCTCAAAGGTTGTAGGACTCTCTGCTGGTGCCACATTCACAGCCTTCGACCCAAGAAAACCAAAGCAAGCCCTGAAGAGAGATTTTTATGTTAAGGTGGTATGAAAAAACTATACAGATGTTTTTGTCAGCTGCAAAATAATTCCAAGAAACATTTCACCTTTTTGAAAACATGTAAACAGAAATGAAATTAATTTTAAATTGATACTTTTTAGGTCATTTTCTAGGAGGGAATTAAATGTAAAGACATCTACAGGACATAATTAGGTAAGACCATTCCTTAAGCAAACCCACAAGGTTCTTGGTTATTTGGTCTCAATCATTTTCTGTTCTTCTACCAAGGAATTCATTGATTAGGTTAAGAAAATATTTGACGTGTACTTTTGTTCTTATGGAAGGAGGGAGAGGGTGAGTTGGGGAGAGGTTGATTTTGTACATTGCTACTTTTCTACTGTAATTGGTATTTTCTGTCATTATGCTGGAAACTCAGCAAAAATATATTTGCCTAAAAAACAAATCTATATGACAGTAAAGGTTTTAAAAAGGTTGCAGTTAGAATGTTCCAAAAATTGTGCCAACCCCCAAAAAGAAGGAATCCATACCAAAAAATATTTTCATTCCAAAATAAAGTCATAAAACAGGCTGCTTGTGTATTATGTAAACTAGGATATGAGGCGCGAACTGTGTATCATCCAGTGAGAGCGATTAATAGAAAGTCCTGGTTTTGTTAAAGCACAAGTTTACTGTTTGTTTTCTTTGTATGAAGTGATTTTGGCAAATCTCTTGTTGAAGAACAATAATGTGTTGAGAAATATAAAACCATGAGCAGTTGCTGAAATAGAATCCCATAGCAATTCTTCAGTGCCTGGGCTTATTCAGGATCTCTTAAATGAATCTGATATTTCTAAGACATAAAATAACTGACAATGTGTTCAATAAATCCTCCAATACCTCCAAAATGTGCATCTGAAGACATTTTATTTTTTTGTGTATTTTCTCAATATATTATTGTACTTATTCATGTTTTTAAACATGCAAATTGGATTAGGTTGGTCTACTCCAAAGGTTCAGCGACTTCAAGTTGTCCTGCATCAGGGTGAGAAATCCTACTCCTCCATGTTCTTTCATGTTCATCTCTGGGAAGCAATAGTTACCTCACTCCTAAAGCCTAGTAAACCAGCAGAGGAGCGCGAGTCTTACAGCCACACTCCCTTATCAACATTGATGTTGAAATCTTTGAGCAGTCCCTGGTAATTCATCTACTATCATACATCGGGACCAGTCTGGAATCATATCTGGTTGTTCCACGGCACTCAAGTTTTGTATGCTTTCTTGATTGATCCTGTGTCTTTTGCTGTGGCTGCTACTGTAGATGCTGAGAAACCATTTGGCTCTGTCGCCTGGATCCTTTTGTTGGAGGTGATGGTGTAATGTGGAATTAGCCACTACTTTACACTAGGCATCAAGCTATAGTACACTTGTTAATAACACAATGATAGACTTCCATATCCAGCTAGGCAGGCGCACAAGACAGATCTACCCTCTCTTGCCATTTCTTTTTGCACATGTATTGTGGCAATTTACAGACCTGGTGCGGTTAAGGCATTCACATAGGGGAATTAACCCTGAAGGTGCTCCAGAGATCATCCCACTATATGCTGTGCTGACAAAGTTCTCAATTTATTTGAGGGCCCAACTAAAAAGTTAGGATTCGTCCAGCAGGACATTTCACTTTTTGATGCGCACTCTGAGGTATGCGTTAATTGTCCAGACTAGTCAGAGGTCAGCACTCAGCGCCTCTCTGTACGTTTTGGGCTACCACTCCCACGAGCCCTCATTATTGAACATGCTGGCTAGGTATGATGGGAGTTGGCCCTCCAGATGTTTTGGACTACAACTCCCATGATCCCTAGCCAACATAATCAATGAGAGATCAAGGGAGTTGTAGTCCAAAACATCTTGACAGCCCAAGGTTTCAGAACCCTTACTTCTTGCACAGCGGATTCCTTGAATTTGAGAGGGTTCGGTTAGGCACCTCATTCAATTACATACCTGAGAATTACTGTTTGATGGGACACGAAATTCTCTTCATGTTGATGACCTGGGGGAATCCCAAGTTCCTTTTGAAACTGAAGAAATGGGTCAGGATCACCATGTCCTTACTGGGCAGGACTACTCTGGTAAACCTGGTGATGCTGCCAAAATTAATTTTATTTTTCAAAGTGTGCTGACCTGGCTAGATTGGGCATTCTTCACTGAATTATTGAGAGCGATCTCAGAATTTGTTTGGAGCCTGAGAGTCAAGCAGATAATGTGGCTTAATATGGTTAAGGTCTATGCACAGTGAGGCCTACAGGTGTCCGATATTGAGCTGCACCACCTGGTTTGTAGGTCACAATGTGCCTCCTTTTAGTACAACATTAAAGCTATCACATGCACAAATTGAGAGATTAGTCACAGACCACTTAGACGTAAGGCTGGTGATTATCAGTACTTAATACACAGACCCATGTCCCTTGGACATTTTTAAGGTATAACTGGATGCCGGGCATGCACTAGTTCATAGACCAAGCCTTTATCTGCCCTATCATAAATAAACCCCACTCCAGGGCCATCCTGACATTGCCCCTAAATTGGATAAAGCAATAAGCATGTCTTATACAAACTACATTTGTTGAGCACTCGTTTTTTTCTGCAGCATGATTACTTTTCAATATTACTGAAAGCGAGCTGTTTACAGACTTTGGGGCTTTGCGATTTACCATTTCACAACCGCATTCATTTTGTTGTGCAGTGTGCTGGTTGTGACCCATGTTACTCTTTACAACTTCATTGAACAACAGTTCCAGCTGAGAAATATGACTGGTGCGTGGCAAGTGGAACCAATATCTGGATGAAGATTTCACAGGTGTGTAGTAGCATACAATTTCCTTACTTACAAAAAGTTCTCCCTCATTTTTAGATCCCTCCTAGTACAGTTGAAAGTGCTTACTAGACTACTCTACACTCCTGCTAAGATTGGGAGTCTTAGTTCACATGTTGAGGGCTCTTGCCCCCGGTGTCTCTCATTGGATGTGGGATATGTACAGATATGTTCTTATCATGAACTGGGAGACCTCTGGAGGGGAGTTTAGGGCAGGCTATTTGTAATCTTGGGTATCCCGCTATATATTCTTTACACCAGAAGGTAGACGCCTCGGTTGAGTTCCTTTTGTACAGCCCAGGTTTGTCATCCTCGGCTCCTTAATAGCTAAACGCTGTATTCTTAGAAAATGCTTGAAACGGTTGCCTCCTACCTTCAATTTATGGATGTGGGATTTGACATGGGCTAATATCGGCCAAGAGACATGTGGCTCCCAGGTAGCCCCTAAGTGCGGCCCCCTCTGGGTGAATTTCAGTGCTTTTCTCTTGTCCAGCAGTGATCACGATGAGGTTTTGAAAGCAATATTTTTTCAAACGTTTCAAAGATGCTGTTTTTGATTCATTTTGTACGGGCGCTTTTCTAACGTTCTGCTATGCAATCTTGAGTGAACGGTTCGATTTATTGCATACCTACTAATGTTCGGTGTGCATTGCCAAGTTACTAAATACATTTTTTTTAAAAGGACGCTTGGTTGGTATGACTCCTAATGCTATTTGGCAATGCCTGATTTAAAGCCCCCCCGCCCCTTTTTTTAAGATAAGGTGTACCACCAGTCTTTTTTTCTTCATTTTAATCTAATACGCAGAGCTCTCAAGTTTCCTGTAACCATGCGTGAGAAGGCCATCTAGTCCTGTTTTATTTCCTTTGAATTCTGGGTCTTGTAGTTATTTCTTTCCTTTTGGAAATTTAGGAACACTACAAGTCCCACAATTCCAAGCAAAAACAGTACTGGGTCAGATTCCCACAAATGACCAGGGGAAACTTGAGAGCTACGGGTATGTACTTTACACACAGAAAATGTAATATTAAATGTATGGAATTAACTAAAGTATTGCAAACTCCTCCCTCCTAATAACCCTTACCATGGCGATAAATATACAGTTTTGATAAATAGGCATAAGATCTTCACTGGCTATTATATAACATCTATGCACATTACTGTTGCTCACTAATGATCTAGTATACAACACAGCCTACTTCTCATCTCTGTCACACTGACCGCCCGTGGAGACATGGGAGAATTTCGGGTGCACTCCCGAGAAACCGGAACAATTTCTTAATTTCCTCACCATTTCCCTGAATGAGCTGTCCCTAACTTGTTTTTCACATCTCTAATAACAAAGTACTTTATCAATATTTGACAGAAACTGGGCAAGCGTGAAACGTGAGGACACTGATCATTTTCTGTAAATACCATGTTAAAGTTGGAGTTCTATTTCACTTAAAATTTAGAACGTATTTAACACAAATAAACTGTTGCAAATTTACTAATTGAATGTAAAGGCATATCTATTAGCATTGTGTCTGTATGAAACCAGACAACAGTCAGGCCGTACACGCACCGCTTAACTGAATGTTTCATTAACCCTTACTTTCTATTTTTTTTAATATCTTTATTGGTTTTACATGCTTTCATTTCAACATTTGCAAACCTCGCCCCCCCAACTTCATCTTCCCCTCCCCCCTTGGATGGCGGTCTTGGGTCCATAGTGCATTGTTATATGTAAGGTCACAGGATGTCCAGGAGTCTGATATTGTGCGGGCACCATTGCAGCACATAGTCGCTTTGTAGGTATGAGAGGATATTGCCCCATTCTGTTCGAAAGACTCCCGGGATGCCTTGGATTCTGCATGTCATCCATTCCATAGAGATACATTTCCACACTTTCTGGGGCCAATCAAATTTAGTGAGTGGCTTCTTTTGTTTCCAGCGTTGGCCTACTGTGAGCCATGCCGCTTGAGCCATGCCGCTATGATCAGTGTCATTATTCCTCTCTGCTGTATTTTTGTGTAGAATCTTTGGTTTGGGTCCCACATACCCGCCAGCCATTTAACCCTTACTTTTGTGCTTCCATATTGTGGCTGCCATACACTGTACATATGTAAACCCAGGGCTACTGGTGCCAGCATGTGAAGAAAACAGGGCTATTCACTGCCCTTACACTAGAAATGGGACAACATAAAATCTCATTAAGAGCATGCACGAATGGGAAGGGATGGCCAAGTTATTTTGGGATTTCTACAGCAAAGTTCATGTTACCCATGTCCACAGAAGCCAGTATAGTTCTCCACTGCGGGGCAAAGAACATGCAAATGTCCAATTCTTCACACAGTGCTCCATAATGGTGTTTAGGCATTTCTATGCACATTCAAATTAGGTCGTTATATCCGAGACAAAGCCTGTAAGGATCAGGACATTTGGTGAAGTAGGGAGATTGGGATTGGAACTCTGGCCCACTGGTTCCATAGTGGGTATCATAACTGTATTATCAGATCCAGGACAACTCTCAGCCAAGGGAATGTATGACTATCTTGGGGTTACCTTTGATAGCAAATGGACTTGGGTGCCTCACACTGGGAATAAGGTATGGCACCTGCCGGGTGGTGTCCTGCGCTTCACCAGCGACCACAGTGGTTACTCAATAAACTGCAGACTACAGGTAAACAATGCCAAAATTAGAGGCAAACTACTCTATGGGGCGGAATTATGGGGTCGAAACATCTGCCCAAACTCATGTAGATTGAGAGGCTCTGTCTAAAGACCATCACTAATTGACCACGTTCCACCGGTAGAATGTATTTATTCTGAATGTGGAATTATGAGCATTGGGGGAGGACTAACAGTAATAAACCTGTCAGATATACTGGAAGTTAACTGTCAAGATCCTTCTTTATTGCAAATTCTGTGAACAGCAGCTTCCTTGCCTGCAAGTGGCTATGGAAAATCCTGCATGAAGTCAATGGTGATCGAAGGATGGAAGTGGTGTTCTTTTCTTGATTGTGATCCCCTTGGCTGCAGAGATTTAAGCAACACATCAAATCTGTCCGCCATGTTGTAGATTGCAAGGGTTCATTTAGCTACCAAATCAGAGTGCGGACTTTCTTTTACGGCTTACTAAACGAGTAGTTACCCCATGATACTTGCGGGATCTTTCACATAATAGGGTCCTAACTTCCTACAGGTGGCTCAAATTTAATGCGACCAACATGCTTGAATTTAAGGGGAGCAGGATGGGCTTGGGCAAGGATCTCAGATCTTGTAGACTTTGCGGCACTGCTTCATAGTTGACGGCCAAGCGTCTTGTTTTGTCATGTGGAAGTCTTAATTCGATGATAACTACGACATGTGTTCGTTCTGGTTTTCCTAACATTCACACTGATTTTGTGGAATATATCTGGGAGCGATTTTATGCAGATTGTGACGCATCGATCATTTCACCAAGATGTGGCTTGTAATGGAGGAGATTTTTGATTTATTTTAATTTTTTAATCTATGGCTTCTAAGAGGGAAATTGCATTAAGTGATATTTTTGATAGTTTTGTGTTATTTCTGTTTCTAAAACCTTATGTGCTGATGAATACTCAATAAAATTATTGAAGGACCAGAACATTTGATCAAGTGGGGAGATTGGGATTTGAACTCTGGCCTACTTGCTCCAGAGTGGGTTTCGTAACCGCTTCACCAGATCCAGGACACCTCTCAGCCAAGGAAAAGTGCTGTATGTTATGGAGTTTCTAAAGTGGACTGCCAGTGCGGCCAGATTAAAAAGCTGTTCGGGCTTGAATAGGTGACGTTTCATTTTGCAGATACTGGTAGGCTGCCATGGTTATGTTCGTCCATCCTGGTGATGTCGCTCTCTCTGCTGCCAAGTTCTGTGTAGATATTAGAGAAGAAGGGCAGTGTACAGAAGAGGCAGGGCTAGAGTTAGCAGCAAATGGTGATTGCTGCCAGCACCACTGGTCTCCTTTTCCGGTTCAACCTTGTAGCCATAGTTAGTCTTGCAGGGTCCCTTCAGCTCTTCAAAAGCAATGGGGTCATCATAAGGTGGTGTAGAAGACATGTCTTGTTTTACCTGGAAAGGAATTACACAGGGTTAGATGAATGCTTGCCCACTGGAAGGACTTGTTAGATGTGGTATGATCTTGTAAAGGGACAGAGGGAGAGAGAAACAAGAACAGACACTGGAAAAGATTTATTAAGAGAGAGGGATATGGCGCATATTGCAGGAGCAGGATGGTGGTAATTGTGGACAGTGGCTGAGGGAGGTGGCAACAACTTGGAGAGGGTGAAAGCGACTGTTGGGAGTGGGAGATGGTGCCCTTTTAAACAGCATTTGGTGTTGACATGTAGAGGGACATGGTTTTCAGTAAGAAGGGGAGATGCACTTAAGAAAGGAGATTGAGCTTATTGGGAGAGAGAGAGATGCTACCTACAGGGAGAGGGAGAAAGCACCTATCAAAGAAGAAGCTTTTGCCCCTTCAGAGAGCGAGAAAGAGAGAGAGATGACATTTTTAGTGGGATATGATGCTTTTGGAATAGTGGGATAGTGCCCGCTGGGAGGGAGAAGAAAATGATACCCATTATGAATAAGGGTGGGGTCTGTTGGGAAAGCGGCTGATACCTGCAGGAAATGAAGGAAGATACAGGGCTAGCGATGGGAGAGTTTCGGTGCCTGTTGGAAGATGGAGCTTGTGCCAATTAATAAAACACATAAGGTACAATAGAATATGTCCATAGATGGATTATTTTATACGACACTTTCTTGCAAGCTATTTCCCCAGGAAGTGTACCAAGCTCTAAATGGGCCAGTCACTGAAATGGAGGCTCTGCCAGGTTTTGGGATGCCAAGCTGGGAACTGCAGGATTTCCCCTGGGACCAAGAAGGACACAAGAACCCTAAGACATAGTTCACTATCTTTACTGGGGAATTCTATCAAAGGAATTGACAAGTCAAATGAAAGTTCAATCCTCTCAAGCATGTTGTTCCTCCTGCCACTGTCTGGTACTGAATAAGGCCGGCCAGGCCCACTGGAACTGGACTGCTCTGCCTATCTAAGTGCTGTTCCTCTTTCTTCACCTCCGTCTACTCTAAAGCCTCAGGCCACTTCTACTTTCTGATTTTGCCACCTCCTCCTCCTCATTGGGTCTCACAACCTCCACCTACACCCTTCTTCCTACCACATCCGCTTGACCTCCACTCTTCTGGACGTATGTTATCCCCCTACTCTTGCAACCATCCTAATTCTGATATTTTAACCACCCCCTAATCCTCTAATCCTCACCACCACCTCCTTCTCTATCTTGCCCTCTATTGTCACAACCTCCCCCTTGGTTACAGCTTATTCCTGTCCAGTCCTTTCCTCTGTTGCTACCATTTCCTCCTGTCCCGCTCACCTTCTGATGCCACCACCTCCTTAGAGACACTCCAAGCTCTTACCACCTACTGCTTTTCTCCACTGCTGCCTCCTTGCCACACTCCCCTTCTTCTTCCACCAATCTCCAGTCTTCTCCAAACACAAGTAGCTGGGGTTGGGTGCTTCAATACAGTGATCCACCTCCCCCTTGGCTGGTTCTTCTATGGAGAGTCTGAATCCGGGGCTTGTCATTGGGAGAGTACTGGGATTGTTTGCTATCTCTGAGTGTGCATGAGGCTGAGTTGGGCTCAGGGGGTCAGGGTTCGACCACGCCTATAATTGTCATATCCAACATGTTGTAGACTATGAGTTAGAGTCTGGAAATACACAGAGTAAGCATTCAAAACACTTGGTTTCATCGAATGAATGGGGAAGTAGAACTATTGTATTCCCAGCATGAAAATCTCTTGCTAGGTAAACATGATTACGAAACACTGCCTCCTGCTTTGTAATCTCAGCATTTGGAAAGTTAGACTGGCAAAAATGTATCTGCAGAGTGTATCTTACAAAGTTCTCAATGGAAACACGCCCACAACAGAACTACTGAGGAGCAACTCGGAAGTTGTATTCAACCTTCTTACAATATATGTCCCAAGTCTCATTAACCAGAACCGTTCAAAACTATGTAGGGACTTCACTATCTCGGATGCAAACAATGTGGGTGTTTTGCTTAAATAAACATTTTAATTAATTGTCATGGCACACTTGCGTACTCCACGCTGTACTTGTTTCAGTGAAAGGGGAGACAGTGCTTCCTCTAAATATGGAAGGATCTTTTCTGCTCACCTGTTCCACCTCTTTAAAGACTCTCAACAGGTTTTCTGCCAAGGCAGCTTTCACTTCAGCTTCGGACCACTGCCTCCTCAGTAACTCTGCCACCAAATCCGGGTACTTGGAGACGTCTTCTAATCCCTCCGGAACTCTAAAAAGACAAGGGTCACATCATGATCAGCCAAAGACCTATAGCCCTGAATTGGAGGACCCTGGAAAAGTTCTGACAGGGTCCCTTAAGTGCAAAGGTGTAGGACAAGAGTGGCACCATTGGTGAAATTGTTGCACCCCCATAAGCATGTACAAGAGGGTGTTTCCATATTCCTATAAAGACGTCATAAAGTGCAGCAATGCTTCCAAACACTTTCTCACGGTCAGTTCATCGTGAGTGACAATGGACTAACACCAGAGCCATATACCTGACATGTTCCCCTGGTCAAGCAAGGTCAGGCAATTACTAATCATTATACACACCTGACTCCCATCACACTTCCCCACGAGGATAAAGGGCGGAGCACGAAAGCACACTCTGAGCAAGGAAAAGCACATGAGGAAGCAGCCGTTCCAACATGGCGATTTGACACAAGGAGAAAGGTGGCGAGACCGGAGAGGGTTGTCACGAGAGAAGTTCCCTTGACCTCTAGAAACCGTTACTCTTGGAAAGTGAGAAGCCTAACACCGGGAACTGATGTGGATCTGTCCTACACTGTGCATCTAAGGTATCCGGGGCGCTCCTGTGTTGATGACCTGGGCCGGGGGAGCGATTGCTGCTGTGGTGCTGTCCTTGGCTCTTGCCGGAAAGTCACACCAGTAAAAGCATCACAGCTGGTGAATCGGAGAAACCAATACGAAACAGCTGGTGTTTGCAAACGGCTGCAAACGGCAACATAGTATGAAAACATTCACAAAGTGTTTGAAGCGCATGTGATGAGAGGCACGAACAAGTGGAAACTAAAGGAGTGAATGTACTTTGAAAAAGCCAAATAAGATACCGGGTAGAGGGTGGTCCGGCACCACGTGGGTGCACATTCGAAGGTCTCATTAAGATATCCAACTGAATGGCAACTGCATTGTAAAAAAGGAAATTTGTATCACAGTGGTCTTGCGACGGGTAGAGCTAAAAACCCATGCACATTTGGAAGTCTTTGATAAGTATAACGTGAACTGCAGTTGGTCCGAGCCTGGCTGAGGGAGACTAATTGAATGAGAAGAAGGGATCTGAGCCCGGCTGAGGTGGATCGGGGCTGAACCGTGAGTCACCCGAGAAGGAATACTTTTGAAATCTTAAAATAAAGGGATCTGTGCCCGGTTGAGGGGGATCCAGGGAGAGACACCCAAATCATATAATTATAAGGAGAAAAGAACTTTCTAATTTTTGTTTTGTACATCAGGCCCTCCGAATCAAGAGACTTTGATGGAAAAGAGACTTGAGCAAAGAAGGCCCTCATGCTGGAATTGAAACTGTACCCTCGTGTTGAGGAATCCAGATTGTGAACTTGGCTCGAGTGAATCGCATTGCCATGTGCTGAAAACGTGAGGAAGGGAGGCCAACTGCACGAACATCCTGGCTTACCAGTTTGTGAACACTTCTTTCTTTTTCATGAACATTCCCCCACACTATTTGTAAATTTAGCGGCAAGGATTGGCAATATTTATTTTTTAGTATACACCCTTTTACTTTGACGAGACTCACTAGGACTGCATTGTATATTATATGATGGTCGTAGCTTGCTCCTAGCTTAGATTTAGTTTTAGGTTTAGATAGGCATTTATTGCACCCCTTTGAAAGTTCAGTAAACTCCCTTGAACTGTGGTCACTTGTGTCTGTCTTACTTCGATACCATTCCATCCTTATACGGCCCACCGAAAGTTTCTGAAAGAAACTGAACCTTTCCCTTTTCTAACGATGGACAAAGAATCAAGTGTCTTAAGAGTTTCCAAAGGGCCACTTGGGCCACAAAAACGACATAACAAGTTGTCACTGGAACTTTTTTGCCACTGATGAAGCACCTCTTTTGTAGAAAACAGGTTTAATTCAAACTTCAGAAAAGGTCTCCTGTATTGGCAATTTGGATGTCTCAAAAGGTAACGAGCAACTTCACCTAATTTTGTGTGGTCCTCACTTAAGTGCAACAAGGAAAGATAGAAATTCATTCATCAATAGTGCCGGACCAATCATATCTATGCAATATTTATTTGACAAGCCTTGGGTTCTGAATCAGATCATTCTCAGACAGATCTATTTTGTGCAGGACTTCTGAACAAAAATTCTTCAAATCCTTTAGATATGGGAGGATCCCTGTAGTCCTAATTGGACTCAAATCACAAAATAACGAGTAATTTGGAGGGACAAGAATCTTTCTGTAAAAAGATAGAAGTCTCCATTGTGCCTTGCCATCCAGGGAATTCAAACCCAACTCATAGCTTTTTTTTTTTTTTTTTTTTTACTTTCTCTATTAACACATGGCAATGCATCACATAATTACATATCACAATACAGTGTATTTGGCATTGTAGGCAGTAAATCCACAAGGACCTGGGAGGAGGGTTACATAGGGGACAATGACTCAGGGAAACATGCTAGGTGGAGGAGGGACACATGGAGAGATTCTTGGATGAGCATCTATCGTGTCCCATCGGTTGATGGGCACGTAAAGTGACTCAATCAGAAGATTGGCGCTGTATCGACAGCTAGTGGCCTACTGAAGAGGTATGCCATGAGCGGCCCCCAAATGTTTCTTGGATGAGAGTCAATTGGCTGCATTTGCACCCAGAGGACCTCCATGTCGTTGTCCCACACAACATCTCTCAACCAGTGTTCCTTGTTGGGGACATTTGCACTCATCCTTCGCAGTAATATGCATCGTTTAGCGAGAAGAAGGCACAGTTATACAAACTTGTTTGTGCTACCCATGGGGAGATCTAATATGTAAAACAGGCAGGACAGTGGGATGGGACGAACCTCCAGTCCCGTCATTTCTGACATTACAGTGCATACATCACCCCAGAACGGCTGTAGTTTCCGGCAGTCCCTCAGCATGGGAAATTATTTGACATCGAGACAATTACTTCGAGGACATGCCCCGGTCCCTTCATTAGAGAATAGGTGTAGCCTGGCCGTTGTGTAGTGAATCCTGTGTAACACTTTCAGTTATATCAGTTGGAATTTAGTGTTATGTGAAACTGTGTGTGCCTGTGCGCACATATCTGACCAGAGGTCTTCCGTGATGTTGATTTGCAGGTCCACCACCCATTTGGAATGGGCATTGTACTGTGGTGCAGCCTGGCGGTTCTGAATCATCCGATATAGGGACGACACCAGACCTCAACTGCCTCCTGCAGTCAGGGCGTATTATAATAGTGTGTCATCTGCAGGCTCCACTGAGAAGTCTACCCACATTTTTTTACATGCTTTGCGTAAGCCTGCATATTCTAATGACTGTGATGATGTGTGGTGTGCAAGCATTGGAGTGTCAGTAGGTTGTATGAAATTGCCTTCTGGGTGAAGGATCCCTTGTGTATGAAATCTGTGTTGGGCCCAAGTTCTGCGTGACCCAAAGTCAATTTGTAGTAGACAGGGTACACAAACCCACAGGGGGATATTTCTATGGGATAGGGAGGGTACACCAACTATATGCCATATTTTGCCCCAAGCGAGAACAGTGGTCCTAGCCGGGTTGAATCTGCAGCTATCCGCGAATTGATTGGGGAAAATCAGTGAGTGCAGGTCTTTGTCACCCTCTGAGTATTGTTCTAAGCATGTGTGAGGAGAAGACAGTTCCTCGGAGTACCAGTAAGCAGCAAATTGTGCCTGTGCGGCCATCAAGTATAGGCTAAAATCCAGAGCGGCAAACCAACCCTTGTCCTATGGTTGCGATAATGTGCTCCACTTCAGGCACACTGCCCCAGAAAGCAACACGTATTTACATATATCGGTTTCTAAGACTTGGAAGAATGTCCTCCCCGGCCACATCGGTATGTTAAGGAATAAATATAGCAACGTAAGGAGCACAGTCATTTTAAGCAGTGCTACTTTGCCCGCAATCGTGATAGGGAGATTAGCCCATCTCTTGAGTTCATGTCGGAGCAGTGCAGCATAATTGTGTTCATGTAACTTGGGGGAGTGTCTAGCGATGGCGATTCCCAAGTAGCGTGTGGTCAAGGGAGTCCACGTGAATCCCTGTAGGTCAAGGGGTGGGACGGTGGCGTTTGTAAGGGGAAAGAGTTCTTCTGATTTACTACAGTTTACTCTGAGGCCTGATATCTCACCGAAGTCCGAGACAGAGACTTCAGACCTGATGGGTTCCAGATGTAGAGAGGTGTCCCTTATGTATAGTAGTGTATCGTCCGGGTATAGAGAAATTATTTCTGGTTCTCCCGTCATCCCGATACCCCAGTGTTTATTTTTATGCCGTATAAGATCTGCAAAAGGATCGATGACAATCTCAAATATGAGGGGTGATAGTGAGCAGTCCTGTCGGGTGCACCTCACTATCACAAAGGGCGAGGACAGTGTCCCATTAGCATTGGCCCTAGCAATTGGGGATGTGTATAGAAGACACAAAGAGGCAAGGAACTCCGGCCCAAACCCTCATTTCGTCAACACGGGATATATGAACCTCCAGGATACCGAGTCGAATGCTTTTTGAACGTCCACAGTGGGCCGCAACCACCTGTGCTCCAGGGTCTATCTGGGCCAGTATATTAAAGAGGCGCTGTAGATTCAGTGCTTTGGATCTGCCAGGGATGAACCCAGACTGGTTGGAGCGAATAATGTGCAACATAATTGGCATCAGTCATGTGGCCATAATCTTTGCAAATATTTTAATCTCCTTGTTGATTAAGGACAGGGGCGGCCTTATTTGGTTTTAGAAGGATTGTGATAATAGCTTCGCACATAGTGGTTGGTAATGTCTGCCACGTAAGGGATTTTTGCCATAGTTGTAGTAGATATGGGGCTAGGTGGGTCTTGTATCATTTGTAGAATTTGTCCGTGAGGTCATCAGTGCCAGATCAGGGGCTTTCCCAGATGCTAAATTTTCGATGACTTATATAATATCGGTTAGAGAGATTGGTTGTTCTAGAGAGGTTGTAGCATCATGGGAGAGTTGACTAAGTGATAATGTATCTAGAAACCTATCAATATCTTCTGGTGTACGTCTATCAGCATTGGCGTAGAGATCTGTGTAAAATTTGGCAAACACTGCATTGATGGCTGCTGGTGTGTGTTCAAGGTTACCTGAAGAGTCGGTGATCATCGAGATGCACCCACTGCCCCTTTTTTGGCAAGCTATACAAGCCAGCAGTTTACCCGGCCTGTCTACCTTGCCATACCTCCGTGCTGCCATAGAGGTGCTGAAGCACTTCACCTCCTGTTCCAAGTGCGCTCTGAAGGAGTCTAATGTCTTCTTGATCTGTGCGAGTGTGGCTGTGGGAGGGACAACCGACAGGCCACCTTCGAGTTCCCTCAGTTTGCCCTCACTTTTCTTGATGTCTCGCCATATCATTTTAAGGACACTAAACTCCATAGACACTGCAATCCACCATATGTATACTTTAAAGGTCTCCCAAAGTGTGCTAACTCAGGTTACCGAACCCACTTTGCTCTCAAAAAACAGTTTCACATGGTTGTCCATAGTGGATGCGAATACCACATCCAGCAGTGCCTGCGATTTAAAGCGCCCCTTGTTTCGGGCTCTGGGAAGCGCAAATAATGTCAGTTGAAGGTAGGTTGGTGAGTGATCAGAGTAAGTTCTGTGAAGCATGCGGGTTTCACTGACCACCACCCCCTCCTCCTCCCATCAGCATATCAGAGATTAGCCACATGTCGATGTAGGAGGATGAGCCGTAGGCCAATGAGTAAACGGAGGAAGCTTGTCGCCACCGTGAGTCACTCTCCACGCATTGACCAGGTCAAGGGAGTGGATGCTCACTCTGATTGTATGAGCTGCCCGCGTTAGGTTTCTCTGAGAGCATGTGGACCTATCTAAAAGAAGGTCAATAATAGTATTAAAATCCCCTCCCCAAATTATAGGGACCAGCGGATATTGGGCCAGCTTGTCAATGAATTCCACATAAAATTGAGGTTCGTCAATCTTAGGAGCATAGATGTTAATTAGCAATATTTCTCATCCCGCTAGGTTTCCACATACCATGACATCCCTACCCAGATGGTGAATGTCCATGTGTCTACTCTGGAATGGGAGGGATGTATGTATTAGGGCCATGACTCCTCTGGCTTGCATTGAATACGCTGTGTAAAATCGATTCCCACCCCACTGTCTAGTAAATCCCTCACAGATCGCAGAGAGTGCATGTGTTTCTTGTAGATATACAATTTCATTTTGGCTTTGTGTCTATCTACATGCAGCTGTATTTTATGCCTCTTAATTGGATTCCCAAGGCCACGTATGTTCCAACTAAGACATATCATGTCACCCATCCCAGTGCCAACCATGGTAGTTCATCCCCTCCCGTCTCTTCTCGCCCTCGCCCCCATCGCCAGTCCAACCGCAGAGTCCGCGATAATGCCAGCCATTGGCCCACTACTTGCCATGTGTGGTTTTTCTTCCTTAACTTCTCAATCCCACCCCCAGCCCCCACAACATCTCCCGTTGAACCTCGGAGAGGACACCCCTCCAGTAACATACCCAACAGAATGAAAAAATACCAAAACCCCAAACTATCAGCGCAACCTTGCATGGGGGCCAGCGCGCTAAGAAACCTGGGCGCATCCTGTACTTAAACACATAGAAGAAAGCATATTTGTTCAAAACCTTCTTTCAAGTCAACAATCACCCTTGGGGTGTCTTTAGCCATTGGTTGCGTTGTTATGGTAGACGGATGCCTCCGCCCTAAGGCAAGTTAAATATCAAGGATCACTAGGTGAGTGGAGCGGAGCGTTCCCTCAGGATATATAAGTATTCAAAGAATTGGGTCACAGTGCAGGTACTTTCTCTGGTCGTCACGCATATGGTCAAGATGCCAGTAGGGTTCTGTCCAGGAATTTCAGAGCCTCCCCTGGTAGCGTGAAGAAATAGGTCTTGCCGTTCCATTTCACGTGGAGCTTAGCAGAGAATAGCATATTTCAAGTGTACATTTCAAAGCTCTTTAACTGCCAGAAATGATTTTCTTTCCTGCTTTACAGCCACTGAAAAAGCGGGTATATGTGGATTCTGTTTGAGCCCAGCATTAGGTCTCCTTGTTCGCGGGCCGCTAGCAGAATGGCATCTTGATCCCGATAGTTGAGAATACAAGCAATGATTGGGTGTGGAGGTGTGCTAGGTTTAGACTTGGATGCTAGGGATCTGTGGGTACGTTCAATAGCGAATTGTGGTGATGGTGTGGAATTGCCCACAAGTGGCAGCAGGGTGACTGTAATTCATTGCTCCAGGGAGGATTCGGTGTTGCTCTCCGGGATCCCTATAATGCAGACATTGTTTCAATGGGATCTTGACTCTAGGTCATCATTTTTCTTCTCTAGCTGTAGTACCCGCTTGGAGAGCATGGTTAGTCAGCTTGGAGGTTGGAAACATCATCTTCCATTGTGCCTACCCTTATCTCTGCTTCATCCAGTCATTTTTCCGTTCTGTCTATGTGTGACTTGAAGGAATCGATGGTACTAGTCATATCGTTGAGCTTCGTATGCACCTTAGCAAAGCCCTCCTGCATGCAAGCCATCATGCTCTGTGTTTCAGTGGGCTTGACAGGGGGAGGGGTCCCTGCTCCATGGTGGCGGTTGCCTCCACACTCGTAGACATTTTGGTTGTATATTTAGTGTACTGACTAATGGAATGTTGAGTTGTGGCATTCCCTTTTGCCATCCTCCTAGAGTGAACTGTGGACCCTGGCTAGAGGATTAGCGCTCCTTCAGCGCAGTGTACACTTGTGTGGTGTTTTAGGGTTTCAGCTGTATCCCCAGTATGGGAGAGGGGTTGGGGCATAAGTGGATGGACGATCAGTTGTTTGGGGGTTCACACATGTGTTTTAGTGTATAGGCTGGGGCGCCCACTCAAGGCCTGTATAATCCGTCTGGCAGTAGGTGGGGTGTCACAGTCTGGTTCCAGTCCCCCAGTATCCACAAATAGTGTCAGTGCTGCACCTGAGGTCGCTGTGTAGGCCCTCCTAAGTAAGACTGCAGACGGCAGATCGCCATTATACCGGGAAGAGTTTTACAGCAGCCAGCGTTGGACAAGGCCGCCCAGGCAAGGACGGACTGGGTGCCTAGTTCGGGGCCTCCCTCAGTTCTGCATATGGTGGTCCGATCAGCAAGTGTCGGGTGGGCACACGGCACAGGCAGGCCGGCCCATTCTTCCCCCCGCTGGAAATGTCCCACAAGGTTTGCGGAAGATCCTCCCGTGTTGCGTAGGTGATGCGATTTACCCTCCCCGTGTAGACCCCTCACCCTAGTTGCGTGGTGCAATCTGCTCTGCCAGCAGTCCAATGTGCTCGAGACAGGGTTTGTGGGGGCGGAGGGGGAGCACGCCCCTCACTCACTGCCTTCGTCCAGGAGCAGAAGCCGGTGTGCCCCCACAGCACGGTATATTCAGGTCCGTATGTTGAGTGCAGCAGCAAGGTTGCATGGAGCTCTGGACAGAGCCGTACCCGGCTCACCCACGGTTTTCCTCACCGCAGGGAGTGAGACCGCCAGCCTCTCAGTCCACCGTCACCATTCAGGGTTGCGATGCAGCCAAAGAATGGACAAGAGTGCCTGGATCTAGCGGGCAGTAATGAACACTGTGTCAGGTGTCTTTAGAAGGCGTTGTGCGTCCAGGAATGTCACTTGATGCAGTAGCCCTAAACTCGAGCCGCCATCTTCATTGGTGCACAGCAGCACCCGCCAAACCCAACTCATGTCTAATTACAGAAATGGGAACAGATTTTTGAATGGACAATACTTTTTTCCAAATGAAACCTTCCAGACTTTTTACAAAATTTTTAAAATCCATAAAATCAAAGTTTCAATATCATGTAAAAGACTAGGGATCCGTTTTTCCCCATAATACTTAATTAAGGGTTTTGCGGATAGCTTCCCAAATTTAGAATCTATCCTCTTCATTTCATTCAGCATGGCAAGCCCAGTCCTTAATTTTCGTCACACTAGTTTTAGCGCAGATTGAGAAACCCAGATACACAAAACTATCCACCCGTTCCAGAGGTGCTCCACCCACTCGCCATGAGGTGAAGCACACGTTTTTAAGGTACACTGCATAATATTGCTTTTTTGGGAATTGATAACCAGGGAATTCTGATTAGCAGAACTATTAAAAGCATTAAGCAAATATTGAAGTCCTTGCTCAGTGCAATCTAATAACAAAAAACCATCAGCATAGCTGAGCCACAAAACCTTGAGAGGGGCCAGTGTAGGTGACGCAAAGACTGCATTTCGCAAATGCTCACCAATTTCAGATTTACATAAACTGAAAAGATCCGGACAAGAATGCAGCCTTGTCCTACGCCCTGATTTATTTTAATCCGAAAGGACAAGGCCCCCTCCTGATTCAATCAAACTTGCATCACTGAATTCTCATAAAACCGATCAATAGCCTCAGCAAACTAGATGGCATTCCCCAACCCTGTCATTTCTTCCACAATAATTCTCGATTCACAGTGTCAAAAGCGGACGTAGGGTCAATTGTCGCAATACATAGATGTGTATGTTTTGGCCCATGCAGATGCCTGGAGACATTTCAATAGGAAACCATTTAGAGTGCTGCCCATGGATTTCCTAAAACCAATTTGCCATGTGTGTAGTCTGCCTGTCTCCTTCGCCCACTCCTCAACCTGACCAAGCAGTAGGGCAGCAAACACTGTCTGCGTTGAGAATTGAAATTGGGTGGTAATTCTTTGGGTCAGATTTAGAGCCCCGTATGTAAATTGGAATTACATAAGCAATCTGCCAAGAATCAGGGAAACAATTCGAATGAATGATATTTTGAAACAGATGCTTCAAAATACTAGCCCACATTACCAGGTCACCATGGAAAAATACATTTGACAGATTGTTTGTTCCGGGAGCTTGCAATGAGCTTAATTTGGACAAAATATTAAGAATACTCTCTTACTCCACTTCCAATTGCCAATCCCCAGAGCAATCAATAGTCACTGAACTATTATTTAAGGTGTCACTGGAGAAAGCCCTTTCAAAATATGAGACCCATTCTGGTTCTGCAACTGCATTTAGTTGCTTATGGGCTTGTAGGTTTGAATTGCCATTAATAATACGCCAGAAAGATGAGATCATCTTGCTCTGGCCCATTTATGATACTTAAAACGTGATTTCTTAATTGCTAGGGGCATCATACAACGCTCTCCCCCGTACTTATCCCTTACGGCTTTGATTTCAGCAAGTCTCTTTTTATGGGCAGTCACGTCATGATCAAACTTATGAAAGGGGGGAGGTTTGGCCTTGATGATTTGTCCAGGCTTAGCTTTGTGATGTCCACAAGCATTTGTGCTTAGGCATTGAGGTATTCTCCTGTAACCTTGGTTTTGGCCTGACTGGGATCATCGTTCCGTTCAGTTCCATGAGTGATTTACTGTGATCATACCTTAGACTTCAGAGTGTCCCATTGTCATGATCTCTGCTTCCAAAAGATCAGGACTTGCCCGACTCCCTTGGAAGCAGACCCATAACCCCGGTTCCGAGTGCCAGCCATTCCCAATTGGGACCTTTTGGACCCTGTCCTGGCGCCAGTGGCACCAGGCTCATAAAGATGCCCAGTCCCAGCGCTGGAAGCGCCGGGCTCATAATGCTTGGGTGGACTTACCTGCAGCAGACCATGCTGCTTACTTACCTGCCAGTTGAACCCCTGATCCTCTTCTGTTTGGGAGTACTTTTCCTGTTGGGTGGGGCAGGAGCCACTCCCTAGGTTCAGAATACTGGAACTCTTCTGGAAAGCAGGAACTCTTTTCTTACCTAGGCGTGGCTGTGGAAGGAGACACCTAAGCACTACAGGAGGCTATTTAAACCACACCCGATGGATGAATCTTGCTTTGCGTTATTCTGCATTCTCTGCAGCAGAACACTCATCGTGTCTTCTGCTTCTGATCCTGGGCCTAAGGGAACAAAGGCTTACCATCCTGGAATCCAGTCTTCAGCAGCACCTGTAAAGACAAAGAAAGAACAGGTTAGCACTACGGTCTTCAGTGGCAGCGCATCTCTTACCTGGTCCATCGGCTGTCACCAACGCCTCGCGCTGCATTCCGGCATCTGAAAGACAAAGGCTTACCTACTCTTCGCATGCTCCGGAGGTCTTCGCACTGCATTCCGGCATCTGAAAGACAAAAGCTTACCAGCTCTTCGCACGCTCCGGAGGCCTTCGGCGCTGCATCCCGCATCTGAAAGACAAAAGAAGGTGCGTTTAAAGACATTGGGCAACTTTATTACTCACGTGCCATTACTCCTTCCCACGCCGAATCCAGTGGGTATTCCAGCACCCTTCAGCTTCTCTAAAGCTCCGAACTTGTACCTGCAAGATAAAAGGGACAGTTAGTGCGCATCGTGAAGCAGGCTACAAGCGCTTATTTACGTGCTTCCAGGCGCTGCTATTCCTCACGCGGGTTCCATCCTCAACTCTCATCAGCCCGCCATCCGCCATCGCCAGAACCCTGCAAAACAAGAGATATCATTACAAAAGACTTTTAAGACATTTGAAGTGCCCAGAACTTACCGTTCGTGCAGTTAACGACGGACAGCAGTCCTCTGAGGTCAAGAGGCCTGCACCCTTATCCAGTGAAGAAACTGGTTACGGCACCCTGCCCCGAGGCAGATGGAGAGCTCGGCGTTCACTTACCTAAGGTGAGGGTGTTAACCTTTGGGGTTCTACAGGAGAAGAGAAAGGGAAGAGGAGAGAGGCACCCAATAACCCCAGTTCATTAATCCCATATTTTCTATCTGCAGACAACTTACTCTTCGAGTCAGACATACAGTGCACAGAGGTCCAGCCCAAAGAGCCAACCGTGTGTTACACATCACCTTTGAAGATACGGCATTCACCCAGTCAAGACCGGCACCTCTGCGGGAATCAGGTGAGCGTTACAGAACGCAAAGCCTATCGCAAAACTCCCACCCAGGCGCTATGGAAACCTCGGATACCGACCAGCTAGCCCAGTTACTTGGGGAACTAAGAGCAGAAGTGCATGCAGCCCGTCAGGAAACGAATGCTCTAAGAAGGGAACTGATTATTTCCAAGGAGCAAACAGACGATCTCGCTAGACAATTGCTACAGTCACAAGCCGGACAATCTCCGTTACCCGCATCAGGGGCAAATCTTCCTTCAACATCCTCTACGAACCCAGTGCAGATCAACCTACCTGGGAATGTACCTCTGGCTCCGCCCGAACGATTTTCTGGTGACCCAAAGAGGTTTGCAGTATTTATTAATCAGTGCCGGTTGCACTTCTTATGCCGGCCAGCAGCCTTTCCAACTGATCAAGCTAAGGTAGCTTTCGTGCTTTCGTACCTTAGTGGCAATGCGGCAGACTGGTCGATCCCTCTAGTTAATCAAGATGATCCGGTTCTCCATGATTTTCAAGCTTTTCAGCTCAGTATGAAAAAACTGTTTGCAAGACATTCACAGGGGCAGGCCTTGGACAATGAGCTCCTTTCATTGCGACAGGGTAATCAAGACCTTTTGACTTATATTGCGTCTTTCAACAGACTGATAGTGGAAACTCGATGGCCTGAGGACAAAAGGATTACGCTGTTTTATAGAGGTCTACGTGGAGAGCTCAAAGATGTGTTAGCCCAAGTAGTGAATCCCCCGCAAGACTGTTCGGACTATATTGACTTAGTCGTTCATATTGACCACAGACTGCAGAACAGGAAGGCCGATCGTTCCAAGTTTGATGCTCGAGTATTTTCCAAACCACCAACTCCTACCAAAGGAGTAGACTCCGGGGAACCCATGCAAATAGGGGGCCTGAAAGGACCACTAACACAAAAGGAGCGGGAAAGGAGAAAACAGCTGCAATTATGCCTCTATTGCGGAAACTCGGGGCACTTTCTTCGAGACTGTCCGGTGAAACCAGCCAAGAAGACAGTAGGAGCTGCAGTTACCAGGGTCACAAACTCTGAGCAGGGAAACGACCTCGCCCGACAAGAATAGAGGTCCTCTTGCCGAGCGTTAAAACCAGTTCCGTGACCTCGCATTTCGTGATACCTATGGTCCTCATTAGCCCTGAACATCCGGATCGATTACATGCGATTGAAGCTTACGTCGACAGCGGTGCCATCGGCAATTATGTGGATCATGAAATGGTTTTGAGGATGAATCTGACTCTTTGTCCAAAGGCTGTAAAGGACGTCATTACTACGGTGGATGGTACGGAGATAGCCTCCGGACCAGTAACGCATACCACCCAAGAAGTGACGCTAGTAAGTCAAGATGGACACCATGAGAAGATCGTGTTCGATGTGATCAAGGCCCCTCAGTTCCAGATTATTCTAGGAATTCCTTGGTTAGAGAAGCACAATCCTCAGATCGATTGGCGAGCAAGAACGGTTCAGTTTCCAGAATGTGTCTCTACTTGTCACCCTCGACCTGGTGCTGCACTGGCAGCAATTTCCTCGGAGGCTCCCCAGTTACCTCCTGAATACCTAGAATTCCAAGATGTTTTCCGGAAGGATCAGGCTAACTCTCTACCTCCTCATAGGTCTTATGACTGCCAGATAGACCTGATACCTGGATCTACTCCTCCTTGTAGTAGAATTTATGCCTTCACCGAGCCTGAGAATCTTCACCTCCGACAATACCTGGATCAATACCTAGCGAATGGGTTTATTCGTCCTTCCAAGTCCCCTGCTTCCTCAGCTTTGTTCTTCGTTCCAAAAAAAGAAGGGGACCTTAGAACTTGTATAGATTATCGTGCCCTGAACCAGATCACCGTTAAGAATAGATATCCGTTACCTTTGATCCCTGAACTCCTGGACCAAGTCAGAAAAGCATGCATATATACAAAGCTGGATTTTAGAGGAGCCTACCACTTGGTACGAGTAAAAGAGGGCGATGAATGGAAGACGGCCTTCCGCACCAAGTATGGGCTATTTGAATATCAGGTCATGCCCTTCGGACTTTGCAATGCCCCGGCCGCCTTTCAATATTTTATGAACGATGTCCTCAGAGAGCTCATAGATGTGTGTGTTGTTGTTTACATTGACGACATCCTCGTTTATTCTTCATCGGAAACTGAACATCGGAAACACGTGAAAATGGTCCTCGAGAGATTGCGTCAACACAAACTTTTCGCTAAGTTGGAAAAATGTGTTTTCAACGTGAATGAAGTTGAATTCTTGGGATTCATATTATCACCTAGCGGAGTGCGTATGGATTCAAAGAAGGTCGATGCAATTCTCAAATGGCCATCGCCATCCTCCGTAAAAGGTGTTCAAAGCATGTTAGGCTTCACTAACTTTTACCGCAGGTTTATCCCCGAATTCTCTCGAATAGTCCAGCCCATCACCGCCTTGTTAAAGAAAAACAAACGTTTTGAATGGTCTACCGAGGCGGAACAAGCTTTCCAGAATTTGAAGACTAGATTTATCTCTGCACCGATCTTAAAACATCCTCGCCCAGAACTCCCCTACATCGTTGAAACTGATGCTTCGAGCCTTGCCATGGGGGCAGTTCTATCACAAAAGGACCCAGTAACCAATCAGTTGCATCCCGTGGCATTTTGGTCCCGCAAATTCTCGCCTCCTGAAATCAATTACACTATTACTGATAAGGAACTTCTAGCTATCAAGTCCGCCTTTAAGGCTTGGCGGCATTATCTTCTGGGGGCCCGACACACCGTTACTGTGATTACAGATCACCGAAACCTGCAATATTTGAAAACCGCAAAAGCTCAATCCTCTAGGCAACTCCGTTGGGCACTATTCTTTGCCGAGTTTGACTTCATAATTACCTATTGACCTGGTACAAAAAACGGTAAAGCTGATGCCCTTTCTCGGATGGGAGTGGAAGAACATTTGATCAATCCTGAACCTGTACCTATCATTCTCGGACAAAGAATTCTAGGTGTAATCGCCACACAATCCATAGAGGAAGTTAAGGATAAAGCCAGGCTACTGGTAACTCCAGCAGACATACAGAATTGGCATCTGCAGGGAAAGGACTTTACGGTGAAGGACAACCTATTATATTTCCAAGAACGGTTATACCTGCCCAGCACAGATTTACAGAAAAAGGTAATCTCTTGTTATCACTATTCTTTAATGGAAGGACATCCCGGTATGACCAAGACCTCGGAAAAGATCAAGCGCTACTTCTGGTGGCCGTCTTGGAAAAAAGATATCAGAGACTTTATAATGTCCTGTGGAGTATGTGCCCAAAACAAGAGTCAAAAGGAAAAACCAGCCGGCCTCTTACGCCCTATTGACATCCCGCCTCGCCCTTGGCATACGCTTTCTATGGACTTCATCACCGATCTACCTCCATGCTCCGGATACAATACGATCCTAGTAATCGTGGACCTATTCTCCAAGATGGCGCATTTCATTCCACTCAAAGGCTTACCAACAGCAGCAACTCTGGCCCGAGAATTTCTCGAAAACATCGTCCGACTGCACGGTTTTCCTTCAGTTCTAATTTCGGATCGAGGTAGTCAATTTATTTCTCATTTTTGGCGAAGTTGCTGTCGGTCGGCTCAAATTGATGTGAGACTTTCGACCAGCCACCACCCTCAAACCGACGGACAAACCGAGAGGACCAATCAAAACTCTGGAACAGTATTTGCGCTGCATGCTACAACAAACTGAAAAAACTTGGAAAGATATCCTTTGGATAGCCGAATATGCCTACAATAACTCTATCCACTCGGGAACTGGGAAGACCCCGTTTTTTCTTTTATACGGTAGTCACCCTCGAACCTCGGAGTTGGATCCACTCCAAGATCTTGGAACACCAGCAGTAGACCACCTGCATTCTACAATCACCCAAGCCTTTAAGGAAGCCGTTTCTCACCTTCAAAGGGCTAAAGAACAATACAAGAAAGGAGCAGACCAAGTAGGAGATCAAGTCTGGTTATCCACCAAATATCTACCTCTAAAAGGACCACGCACATTCAACCCAAGATACCTTGGTCCCTATTCCATCACTACCATAGTAAATCCAGTAGCGGTCAAGTTGGACTTGCCCCCTCACATGAAGATACATCCGGTCTTCCACGTCTCTCTATTAAAACCCGTGCAACCTCAAACCCGACTAACTACATCTCCAAAACCTATTCTAGTTGATGGAGAACTCGAGTTTGAAGTCAAAAGCATCCTGGATTCCAAGATCTCCAAATCTAAACTATTTTACCTGATTGACTGGAAAGGCTAGGGTCCCCAAGAAAGATCCTGGGAACCTGCAGAATATGTCCACGAGCCTCGCCTTATCAAAAGATTTCATCGAACATTTCCTAACAAGCCCAAACCCCCGGAGAAGCCCGGTTTGGGAGGGGCCTTGAGGGGGGGTGCTGTCATGATCTCTACTTCCAAAGGATCAGGACTTGCCCGACTCCCTTGGAAGCAGACCCATAACCCCGGTTCCGACTGCCAGCCAGTCCCAATTGGGACCTTTTGGACCCTGTCCTGGCGCCAGTGGCACCAGGCTCATAAAGATGCCCAGTCCCAGCGCTGGAAGCGCCGGGCTCATAATGCTTGGGTGGACTTACCTGCAGCAGACCATGCTGATTACTTACCTGCCAGTTGAATCCCTGATCCTCTTCTGTTTGGGACTACTTTTCCTGTTGGGTGGGGCAGGAGCCACTCCCTAGGTTCAGAACACTGGAACTCTTCTGGAAAGCAGGAACTCTTTTCTTACCTAGGCGTGGCTGTGGAAGGAGACACCTAAGCACTACAGGAGGCTATTTAAACCACACCCGATGGATGAATCTTGCTTTGCGTTATTCTGCATTCTCTGCAGCAGAACGCTCATCGTGTCTTCTGCTTCTGATCCTGGGCCTAAGGGAACAAAGGCTTACCATCCTGGAATCCAGTCTTCAGCAGCACCTGTAAAGACAAAGAAAGAACAGGTTAGCACTACGGTCTTCAGTGGCAGCGCATCTCTTACCTGGTCCATCGGCTGTCACCAACGCCTCGCGCTGCATTCCGGCATCTGAAAGACAAAGGCTTACCTACTCTTCGCATGCTCCGGAGGTCTTCGCACTGCATTCCGGCATCTGAAAGACAAAAGCTTACCAGCTCTTCGCACGCTCCGGAGGCCTTCGGCGCTGCATCCCGCATCTGAAAGACAAAAGAAGGTGCGTTTAAAGACATTGGGCAACTTTATTACTCACGTGCCATTACTCCTTCCCACGCCGAATCCAGTGGGTATTCCAGCACCCTTCAGCTTCTCTAAAGCTCCGAACTTGTACCTGCAAGATAAAAGGGACAGTTAGTGCGCATCGTGAAGCAGGCTACAAGCGCTTATTTACGTGCTTCCAGGCGCTGCTATTCCTCACGCGGGTTCCATCCTCAACTCTCATCAGCCCGCCATCCGCCATCGCCGGAACCCTGCAAAACAAGAGATATCATTACAAAAGACTTTTAAGACATTTGAAGTGCCCAGAACTTACCGTTCGTGCAGTTAACGACGGACAGCAGTCCTCTGAGGTCAAGAGGCCTGCACCCTTATCCAGTGAAGAAACTGGTTACGGCACCCTGCCCCGAGGCAGATGGAGAGCTCGGCGTTCACTTACCTAAGGTGAGGGTGTTAACCTTTGGGGTTCTACAGGAGAAGAGAAAGGGAAGAGGAGAGAGGCACCCAATAACCCCAGTTCATTAATCCCATATTTTCTATCTGCAGACATCTTACTCTTCGAGTCAGACATACAGTGCACAGAGGTCCAGCCCAAAGAGCCAACCGTGTGTTACACATCACCTTTGAAGATACGGCATTCACCCAGTCAAGACCGGCGCCTCTGCGGGAATCAGGTGAGCGTTACACCCATTAAGTCATCATTCTCCATGATCATTTTTTTAACAAAAACTACACTGAGACGCACCATAGTGTATGTATTCATACATGTGTGCAAGTACAAATTTTGCATAGCCTAGCAATAGAGAGTATATTCAAGGCCTAGTATTCAGATGCAAGTGCATCGCCCACAACATGACCGCAGGTATCGCCTGAGGAAGGTCCACTAACAGGACATCAATACCCCAGCAGTGATGTAATGCCCATTTCCCACTAGGGCAGTAGCAGTATTGACAACTTTAGGGTAGTAATTAAGAGGTAGCACAAAGTAATATATAGTAGTACATTTTTGGTTTTCCCATAACACAAGAAATTGCTTCATAATAGCTTGTAGCTGAAGTCGCATTGTAGTTGTGCTTCCTGCCAGTATGGCGGCATGTAATGCAGTATTTCTTGCATGCACTGCACCTCCCAGAGAGAACACAGAACATCATCCTTTGTGTAATCCATTGCCCTACCTCTGAGCATAACTCACAGCATGCTGCATAGAACCATAGTTACTACACTTTGCCTGCACAACAATGACAGGGAATATATGGTGCATGGCGCCACATTCATCACACTCCATAGAAAACACACAGCACATCTTCAAGTTACATGGCGACTGGACAGGAGGTGCATAGCACACACAATGACATGTTCACCATCTGGCGCAGCACACACTCACAGCCCACCACGTTATATTTTGACACATGTTAAGCATGTAAACCTTTTGGTTTTGGTAGTTTCAGAATGCCTAGTGGGAAGCACATGACACAGCCTTGTCTTGTGCCTGTAGGGATGTTAGAAGCTGTCAGCAAGAGCTTCACCATTTTGGGTAGGCCTCTGAGGCACTGAGCTGCTATTATAGTGTATAAGGCCATAGATGTAAGCTGAGAGCACTTGACTGAATTTCATCTTGTCTTGGAAACAGGCTGAGAGCTCAAGGGCAGGTGAGGGAAGGCTGTGAGATAGTTGCCAGTTTCTTATTGCAAGTGAAGCATTTCTCTGGGGACAAATTCTCGGTCCCAGATAGCAAATGCTGCTTCGTCGGATAGGGAAAGAATAAATAATGTTTGTGAAGGCAGCAGTGAGGGGTAGGGCCAGTTCTCAGGCAGCCACAATGTGAAATCGGTTGAATAATATGGAGACATTAGCAGCACTATATGGTCCAGGAACGGTGTTCAGCAGTGGACCAATTGTTTTTTTCTATCAGGCTATTCATTGCAAGGATGATACTAGAAAATTGTGTACCAGGACTGGCAACATGTTATGAGATGGGGAGTTACATAGTGAGCAGGAGCATATGGTGGGAATGGGAAATGAATAGAAGGGGTGTGTGCCATGTGGGTTCACTGCATATTGGTCTATCTCAGTGGGACATGCAGCCCCAATTGTCTCAGGTGGCATGGTCCAATTAAAATGAAGCACTCTATCGAACTATTTTCCAGATGTGTGATTGGTGCATTTCTTGGGTTGACCAAGGGGGTTGTGATCATGGTGGGTGAGTGATGTTCTTTTGTGATGAAATGGTACCTGCCAATAGTTTTTGAATATCGTATAGGGTTGTTTTGGGGACTAACATGCCCCTCTGCAAAAGTGGAACGCATGCCACCAAAAGAAAAACGTGATGAGAACCCCCCACAACCCTAAGACAGAATGTTGCTGGCTTGCAATGCATCATCAAAGAAAAGCTTAGAACCCCTTTCCTCTTGCTTCAACTGCCCGAAAGTTCTATTCACCGCAAAACAGTGCCACTATTTGGGTACATTCTGTAAAGCCATTACAGCAATAACAGCCTGCTCAAAGTTGCCCAGTGCTTCATTACACCTGAATGCACAATCACTTTCCTTCTTCAAACCCAACAACAGTACACTTACTTATTGTCATTTGTCATTGAAATTGTTCGCCACATCACAACCACCATTGGCCAGTCTAGCATGCCATCCACACCCCCTATGCCAGCCCAGCAATGGATCTTCAGCCTCCCTTGGCCTGACGCAAGACTCATACCTCACCCCTTTGAATGAAATCACAGTACTGCCACCAGTCAAAGATGTGCATCCATGGACAGAGTCTCGCTGCCCCTCTCCAGCAGATATAGCCACATGACTCCATATATACACCTTCACCTGTGTCCTCATGAACTACATCATACACTCACTTAACACATCGCTTCTAAAATGAATGTTGCCCAAAGCCCTGTAGAACTCCTTGATCAAGATGCTCCTCAAACACCCCCTCTTGGCCCAGCTTAGTTCAGCAATTACAATCCCACCACAGGTCTATGAAGGTGCAACACGGACTTTAAAAATAGTAGTCACTGCTCAATTAACATTGCATTGAAACACTGATAAGTACCAAACTGGTTTCTATCCCGCCCACGGCATGGAAATTGCTTTCGTCACTTTCTCAGGTGACATAGTTCATCTAGAAGACAAAGCCAACCTCCCAATACTTATAATACTTGACCTCTCTGCAGCTTTCTACACAATATACCTTTTTATCAAGGTCATTCAATTTCGATATGTTGCCAGAGTGTCCTCCTCTGCTTCCAGTATCTGAGAGAGACATCAGAATGTGAGAATGTGAAACTTCACCTGCCAGCTAAGAGCTGTTCCTTGTGAGACCCTGAAGCATCTTCACCTGGGTTGGGTAAAAAAATCTAGGGTACAAAAAGCTAATTTTGCTTGTTCCAGTTCTGTCTACCACCGGAAGGCAGAGATGTATGCAATAACTGTAACAGTCTTAAACAAAGCTCTTCCAAAACTAATATTTTGGTCTTAAGTCTCAAACATCACTCTTTGGAAGACTGCTCCCTAAAAAGTAAGAAATATTGGGTTGCTCCCAGAAGGTCCTCCCAGCGACCTACTGTGTTTGTATTGTGCCAACTCTCTGAACATATGGAGGGCAAAGTGGACACACCTTTATCCTCCATGGCCACCTTACTTTGGGCAGTCTTAAAATTCTCCAAAACCTTTCAAGTGATCTGCTTCAAAGACGCCCATAAGACCCACCTGGTGCCCCACATTTCCGCTGTTACCTTCCCCTTTTTTCCTTAACGTATGATATCCAATTCTTTATCCTGACGGAACACATAATCAGTTCCTCTGCTTCACGCAGCTTACCTAGAGGTTTCTTGCTAGTACTTCAGTGCTAAGACAGCAATGTGCTTCTGCACCATATCTGAATGTAACCTTGCATCAAAGGTCCACTCTACTACGCCAGAATCATGAGAACCCATTATCTTCTCGTTTCAAAATTGTGTACCCTTTCGCCGAGCATATCCACCGTTGAGTGAGTGAAAAGTGATATGTTTTCTGGAGCCTACAATCAATTTTTGCACTGCTTACTACCCTGATCAATGAGTCAAACCAATCCTATATTTTTTTTCACATTAAAGGGCAAATGGTTTGCCTACTTTCCAGAAAAGGGCCTCAATCCGGGGTTGGCGGTAACCTGCCCTTGTCACCGGTGGGTTGCCGCCAATCCCGTAAGACCGAATCTGGCACCTGACTTCCCAGTGCCCCTGGGACAATACAAGTCGCGGCGGCGCAGGAAGTCAGGCGGTGGGGTTTTAAGTCCCCATTACCATGGAGTCGCATACGACTCTATGGGAGTGGGGAGACGGAAGCACCGGCACCATTGTTAGCGGTGTTGGTGCTTCTGCGACGACTCTGCCTACTGGGGCTGATGCGCCCGGCAGGGTCAGACCTGCCTGACTCAAAGGCTCCAGCAGGCAGACTCTTAGTGTGGAGGTCCGGAAACAAGGGTGACGGTGAGCTTACCGGCAACCTTTGTTTCCGGAATGCCACACTTTTAATGAGGCCCAAGGACTTGCCCGCATATTGTAAAGACAGAGATGGGAAAGAGGAATGGTGTGATAAAGACCCCTTTTCACTTCTTTCTTCCACAGCTTCGCTGTCAGTTGCACCAACCAGGTTTAACCAAATGTTTATTATTTGTGTGGTTTGTGAAAGTTCATTCATTTTTCAACATTCTAAAATGAAACTCGACTGAAAATATGAACTGAAACTGAATTTAAGTTGTTAGCTATAAGTGAAGGATATAATGATCGCGAAATGTATGGCCTCTTATTTAAAATATAAACCACATTTTGCTAAACAGTTTTAAAAACATACATTCGAAGCACCGAACAAGGTAGGCCCTTGAGTAAGCCAAACACACCTACGCACAGATACAAATATGTCACACATAGACGTACACAGAACACCCCTAAGGTTCCATTCTCAGAAAGTGCCTTAACTTCCAGCCTAAGATGGTTTGCTTTAATTTAAAAAGAAAAAAAAAATGTAACCACAGAAGAAAGTATAGATTCCTTTAACAGCAGGCTGTCCTAAACGCCATTACCTTTGGACGCCATCATAGTCACCACCAAACCCAACAGCTTCGTAGCCGGCAACCTTCTTAATGTAGTCACAGTGGTCTATGGAATAAAATGATCAGACATTACAGGGGGCACTACTGGTGCTAAACCTATATATTTATGCGAGTATTATAAGAGGATTAAGAGATTTATCATCTCAATTGACAACATGCTAATGATGTGTGGTGTGTAAAAATGCGACACACCCAGCATCCACACCTGCTTCCGACATCCCAACCCTCACTCTGCATAGCAAAACTTTTGACTCTCATGTAGATGACGATGCACCATCTCAGTGTGGCAAAGACAATGAAGTGTGAGTGCGGGCATACTGCCTGCAATTGCTTTATGATGTTTAGAATCCAATGCTAAGCCATCCTACACACGCACACAGGACGCCCGTGCCACCCGAGTTTACATGCATAGGGTTATAGGTGAGCATTGTTAGCCAGGAAGCTGGTATGGCAACTACGTTCTTAATATCTTGAATAGGCCACTAATTTTAGTAGCAGATGCACAAATAAAATGTGTGCGAGTTCTGTCTATATTACATGGCCTGCAGTAGCGGCCATGTAGTTATGGTTAAGTTGCTCAACTGATAGGAAGAGCACTTTTTGGGCGGCTAATAACTTTGCTCCCCCTAGACGAATCATCACCAAACTTTGCAAAAAAAAGTATATGGCCCACTCTGAATTTGTTTGCCAAGTTTGGTGAGGTTTCTTTTTTTTGTTTTTTTTATTGACATAGCTGACATAAATCAACTTTACAATATAATCATATAAAAAAAAAGCATAATAAAATTCATTGTACACATGACAATTATAAAAAGAAGAGAGCACATAAAAAAGACAAAAATAACTCATTTTTAAAACAAATACAAAAGGACTTTCGAACACAAACCCAGATTAATATATCCAATTTTTAAATCAACTTCTAATCATAATGAGAAAGGTCTGAACCGTTCTTGGACAACCATCTATAATCCTAGTCCATAAACACTCACATCTACTATACTGTTGTCATTCTTGTTCCTGACTTGGCATGGTCTCATTGACAGTACTTACATTGCTCTCCTGCAATTTCAGACCACGAAGAAATGCAATGGCCCTTAATCTAGTCTGGGTGTAAATTCCAGAGTGTGTTATCTTCCATAGAATTTAAGGAGTAAGGAATCGGAAAAGTTCTGTCAAATATTTAAAGTGTGTGAGTCGCTGGTCAATAAGTGCATCACACTCAGTGGGGAGATGGCTTAGCGTTTCCTCATGATCTTGTCTCTTGCAGAAGCGGCAAAAATTATCTGTCCTCTTGATAATTTTACGTCGCGCCAAAACCTGTCTTGTTGGCCACAAGTTCAGCCTCAAACGAACAAAGTCGTTTCTGTGCAGAGGTGATGGAGATTGCACCAGATAAGGCTCGGGTACACTATATTTCTTTATGGCAAACAGCTCAGGGTCGAAATCTCAATACTGAAAACAGGTGTCTCTAGTGTTAATCCAGGCACTCTGAAAGAGTTTTGTCTTAACTTGATTAGGATTTTGAATCAAAGTGATTAGAGCAATATCTGCAAGTGCGAGGGCATAGATGACTAACTTCAGCCACTTCAAGATGAAAGAGTCAGTTGAAGAAAGGACAAATTCTGATAGTATGCCTAACACAGAACAAGTTTGCAAAGCTATCAGCCATTTTCTAAATAGAGCAACTAACTGCCACATGTACCGAGCAAACAAGGAGATCAGACCCAACTCATTATGAATCAAGGCTACTGAAGTCGAGGGCGGAAGCTGCAGAATTCTTCGCCAGTATTCAGGGCTGTCACAAGGTGTGGTGAGGCCCAAGGCAAAAAATCTGTGCGGCCCCTTTACAATTTTTTGCACTGGGCCAGCTGCGGCTCCGCCGCAAACAGGAGCCACGAGAAATCTCCCCTTGAGTTTGTTTGTGTGGAGGACCCAAATATGGTTTATTGATAGAACTGCAAATCAACTGCAGCAAAGGTAGATTTCTCTGCCGAAGAAAGGTTTATGCCAGACTACATTTTGAAAACACATCATACACAGTGACAGAAGTGATGTGCAGAGGAGGCTGATGAATTTCTAAAATGAAGAAGATTAAATGTTTGTGGCAATTATGCAGGTTCGACGGAGCGCAGTGAGGGAGCCAAAACCAAACAAGCGGTGCTTGAGGGGGTTTCTTACCCCCAAGAACATGTTTGAAACTCTGTGTAAAAAATATGCATTTTACAGCACTTTATTTGCAAAATTGGGTAGAAAGTGTTACAGTTTGCAATTGTTTTTGTATGGTAGCACATGGAAAAACCCAATAGTTGCAATCACCAACCGTGCACAGGAACATTTTCCAATACATTTCATGCCACCTTTGTTCACAACATATGCCAGTATAAAAATATATTCATGCTGGTTGTTCCCAAGTATGTCCATGCAGGCTGCACCAATATAAGCCAGTATTACCATATGAGGACTCCCAGCCAGTAAGAATACCATGCCACAGAAAGTATGTCCAGGCTGGCTGTGCACCATAAGTGTTATTACTGGCTAGACTGTCCTACATTCAATATGGTCCAGTTTACAACTCATTCACTTTTACTTATCACTTGCTGTCTGTTAGGGAGGCTTTTGCACAATCTTCTGGTGAGAGCTGTATTTTTTTTTTACAACTTTATTTAACATTGCACACAGGTTAAGCACATACATTTGCGACGTTCAATTCCAGTAAACATACAACATATACAGGTTAGTTTTGCGTTGCATTCGAGTCATCAAGGGCAGCTAAATCTGCCAAATATTGCCTGTACCGTGCCCATACATTTCTGGGTTTAGAGGGGGCCATCACTGAATCAATGTACAGTTCTTCGGTGTCGTTAGCCCACAACATTTCTCTGTTCCAGTCCTCTATTGTTGGCGGTTGTGTGTTCTTCCACCTCATTAATATGACCCTTTTTGCTAACAATAGACTTAAATTGAGCAGTTTTCGCCATGTTGGGTTCATTTTCCCCATCGCACCTAGCATACATATCCGCTGTGTCCATTCCACCGGTTGGTCTGCCATTTTATCTAGAGCTACACAAACCTAATATTGTCTCAGTTCCACACAGTCCCACAACATATGGTATATATTAGCATTTTCAGAGTTACATCTTGGGCAGGTGCCAGAGAGAGCAGGGTATAGTCGCTTGAGTTTCACTGGCGTGTAGTGGGTTCTATGGATAATTTTATAGTGGATCAGCTTGAATCTAGAGTTGCATGAAATCAAATTGGTCAGTGCACAAATCTGGGACCAATCTTGGTCTTCTATCGGTTGGCCCAGATCCCTCTCCCACCCGGTCCTAGCCGTGTGAGGTACCATCGGGCGTGTTTGCATTATGGTTTTGTAGAGAGCGGAGGCCGTGACTTTGAGTCCCCCCTGTGAATATGTAACCTAGTCCCATGTTTATTTCGGGTTCATTCGGGAATGATGGGTAAATCCGTTGTGTAATTGCTACAACCTTATCGAACTGCTGTTTGTGCGTATTTGTGTTTCCCACTGTGTCTTTAATCTCCTCCCACTTAAGAAAGCATTTATCCCGTAACAACTCTCCCCATTGTGTAATGCCTCTGGCATTCCAATGCAACGCCACTGCACTGTCTATGGGGAAGGGTGTGTGAGGGTCGCCCCTTATTGGCATGCTCGGGTGGTATAACTTACTGGCTCCAAATATATCAGCGATTTTGGCCCATGCAGTGATTGTGACATTGGATGGGTTTATAGAGTTGTATTGTTTAGGGGTGTGCCTAGTGATTCTTTGTAGAGCCATTGTCGCCTCCCGCTCTCTCAAAGGGGAATGGGGGGGCCAGGATTGAGGAAGCATGTAGCCCAGCCGGCGGCTTATTGCGCCTGTGCTGCCAGGTAATACAGTTCCATGTCGGGGGACATCTGGTGAGGGCAGTTTAACTAACCTAAGGGTAGAACATTGTCAGCCAAAAGGAAAGACCAGACTCTACAATGGCAGCTATAGCAGAGTTGTCAGGCTTAATTTCAGAAGGATGGACGGATGGCAGGGAGAACCACCTTTATTTTCCTGCACAGCCAAACTTGGAATGACCTTCTATGGATTTTGAGCTCATGTGCTCTATACAAAACATTAGTAGTATGCAAATGCATGCACAGTCATTTTTATATAGTTAGATGGCAAACCGCATTTTTAACACCTTGCACAGGTGCACGTCCTTTACCTTTCGTAATCCCAGAATACGCAACGCTAATTCCGGGCATTAGCTCATCTTCCTTGAACAACGTGCAAAGGCACCCACGCTGTACATTCACTGAAGCAAGCACAATACAGAGCAAAAACCTCAGGTTGCGGTTACAGGTTCAGCATCCCTCAAGGGCTTATTAGGCCTTGCATACTCACGAGGCCAGGTGACAAGACATATTGTGTTGCCCAATGGCAGCACAATTCTACTATATAGCATTGCAACAATAAACCACCCCCACACACACTCAATTTATTAGTAGAGAAGATCATGATTTTATTCCCTGCTCATGTACGACACGGGACAATTTGAAGTATTTGCATTAAGTGATGCCACCTTATTGAAAGACCTTTCCCTAAGCCCACAGAGATGAGTCATTATTTAAACCATGTGGGGAGAGCGAGTGTGTTGGATAAAAGGCACACACCAAAAAAGAGCGAATTAATAGATTATTATTGGTGAAGAGCAAAGAAAGCACGTATTTGCGTCTGTGTCAGGTGACTGTGACTATGGTGAGCCTGCATGTTTGTAATCATTGTCTGATCAGGTCATCCCTGCGACTGCTGCTTGTAGGAAGCTGATGGTCACTTCGTCTCTAATGTTCTTGTATTTTTTGTGTGTTCTTTTGACATGTAACTTCCTTTAGAGGTTTGCATTCAGCTCATGTTCTCAGATCTTACTTCATTATCCCTTTCTGCATCTTGTGCCATCATATTTTAATCGAAGCACTACCTACGTGTGCTCATAAAACTACAAACAGCTTTTAGTGAAATAAAGAAGTGTTTCTATTGTTGTTTATTTCAGGAGAAGTACTTTTTTCAATGCTTTCGATTTAAATGTGCAAAACAGAAGATGGGATCCATTTGTGCGTTTTGCACAGAGCAGCTAAAACACATGATTGAAGGAAAACATAATTCATTTTAAAAATTCCACACTGCTTCATTTAAAGTAGAACATATTTTTTCTAATGCTGTGCTGTTTTGTCCATCTGCATCCACTCTGTGCAGGTCCTGCAATGGCCTAGCTGTCACAATTCAGGGCCATTGCCAGAGGAGAGCAGTGGAGAGATGAACGGATCGACAGAAAGAGAAGGGAAAAGAATTAGAAAAATTAGAGCACGAGAAGGGACAGATTAAACAATACCAGTAAACAACCTCTTCCCAAAGTGGCCTGCATGACTTTTTTTATAGGCAATCTATGGTAGAGCAGCAGAGTCATTTCTAAGAAATACAATTCTCATAACACATACCTTCAGTGCTTAACTTGTTTGACCATTGGCCTAATATTCATCCAGAAAAGTCACCAGCTTTGTCTGCAGGAGACCGAGATCCTTACCTTATGAGGAGAGGCTGCTACACAATGTGACATGACAGGATTAATGCACCGGCACAGACTTTACGCGGGCCCCTAGCTCCCAGTTACTCGTCCCTGCAGGCACCAGAGAGTCTAGAGAAGTGTACTAATATCGAAAGCACTAGTGTACCTTCTGGCCCAGGGCAAGTCAAATGTGTCTATTTTAGCTCGGCACCTCCGAGTGCACCTTGAAAATGTTTCTTATAAATAGCATTTGTATTTTGCCCGCATATGTTTGTTTATTGTATGTGAAAACACCATCTTCGTAGAAAAATGGGACTGAACGCATCACCTAAACATTAGCTTCCTGCAATTCAAAGTGAAGCATTAAGCTTTTTCTAGTGTGTTTAACATGGCTTTGGCTGCAACATGAAAATTTTAAATCACCAGGCTGCTCATGGAGCTGCACACACAGCAATAGCAAGTCCCGGCCTCAGGCAGCTGGGGATCTTTTTGTGTCTGTCAGTCTTCATCTGCAGTGCTTGTAACAATGCAGAAGCAAATGTTTATCAGGCTCAGTCATCTATTTGCTCAGCTTGTAAAAAAGCCATAAGCAGAGGGGGTGGGTTGGGGGTTTCAGCCAGTCCCTTTGACCCCACCGCCTGCTGCTGCAAAATCATTACAGGGGCAGAAAGCAGACAGCACAGTCACCCCGTGAGAATAAAGGGCATGGGTGGACTGTGCTGTCTTCTACTCAGGGGGGTGCACGAGGCCCCCCCCAAGCGCGAGGCCCAGGGCAATTTGCCCCTCCTGCCCCCCCTTGTGACGGCCCTGCCAGTATTTGCCCTCAAAACTTGACCAAAACACTTTTTATGAGGTCAATTTTGCCTCAGATGCATAGAGGAGAATAGGAGTGGTTTTCTGTCGATAATAAGATGGAGAGGTTTCGTTGAGGGGGGAAAAGTTGTAGGGGGGGTCCCAAAAGTGAGTTTTTTTCCATAGACATAATGGGAAAAAACTTTGCTCACGCCTACAGCCAAAAGCCTGGACGGAGTTTCACCAAATTTGCGTGCTTTTGTTAACTTGGTGTAAATCCGTCCAGTCGTGTTATTTTTTTAAACAACCAAAAAGTAAGTAAAAAAAATGTGCGATATCTGTGTCCAGTCCACAGACTCATTACCCTGTTCGGTCCGTGGACCGGACTCTGATTGGCTTAGAAGGCAGTGTGGTGTCCGCGGACATCGGACGTGCCCACTGATTGGATGGTGAAAAGCGTGAAGTGCGTCAGATTTTAGGAAACGCCGCTATCTTGGATTTGCGGGCAGTGGCCGGTGTCCGCAGACATCACGGTAAAAAACATATTAAAAAACACAACATTGCACATTTCAAACTTATAAAATAATCACTGAGAAGGTGAGGGGTGATGAGGATGGGATGGCATATGGCTGCAACAGTCCGGATGTTCGCGGACACTTCTGCATTACAGGGTTGGTGAAAAACAGTTCTTGTATGGCTTATAACTTTGGCGTCACTTAATGAAACTGATTCTGAATGGGTTTGCAAAGTTTGGTGGGATTCTGTCAAGAGGGGGCTCCCAAAATATTGTAAAGGCTTATAAATGGGGTGCCATTTGACGAATCTACACTTAAATTGGCAAAATGATTATAGATCTAGGTATAAATGTTTATGCAAAGTTTGATGGGATTCTGTCAAGAGAGGGCAAAATTAGAGGGGGGTCCCAAAACATTGTAAAGGCTTATAAATGTGGTGCACTTTGACGACTCTACAATACAAGTCCGGAAAAAATGTCCAGAGAGCAAAACTGAGTTGCTTACAAAAATGTATACATTTTTATTTACTGTGATACAAAAAATATACAAGATAATCAATTAATGACACAATACTTTAAAGAACATTACATTACATTACACGGCAGCATAGGTAAACATAACACATGACTAAAAATAGTCCATTTATCAAAACCACTCAAAGTGCAGCATTCAAATCATACATCATTCATAGTGACATTCATCCAAACAACACTAGCTAAAAATGACACAATTGTATAACAGTCGGGAGTGAGGTACACAATCCACGCATCCAGACTGATTGTTTTAATATTTAGAAATTGAATAACAAACAACAATAGAAATAATTAAAACTGTCCATCACAAGGGTGGATCTAGAAGAAAAGTATTGTATAGACCACATCCCTGGGGAAATGATAGACAGTTTTAATTATTTTTTTAGTTCTATTTTTTTACTGTGAAAGGTAGTTCCTGAAGGAACATTTCTTTTGTTGTTTTTTTGATATATTTATTTTTTTGGCAGGAGAGTTTAGAACCAAAGGTGGGGAGGGAAAAGAGGGAAGAGGCACTATGCACTAATATGGAGGGGCGTGTTGACAGGGGAAGATGTTGCACATGTTTTACTTCTAAAGTAGGGGGCAGTGTTTCTCATGCTCCCTACTGACAAAACTGGGGGTCTATATTACGAACTTCACAGATGACACACAACTGTTCTTGGAAATGTGTGGAAATCACACCATTGATAACAGACTTTCAGCCATCTATAACTCCATTGAAATATGGATGAAGTCTAACTGGATGTGCCTGAACGGCTCAAAAACAAAGCTCGTGACATTCTGTTCAATTAATGCCATAAGCAAGCTAGACCCGGCATACTCCTCCTTTCTGATAAAACACTCTGCCATCAAAGTATCAGACAAGGGTAAGACACTAGGAATCTATCTACAATCAACATTAGGAGCAGAAGCCAAAATATCCTATCTTAAGCGTAACTGATTATCCAAGGCCGTTGTGCTGCATCAGGCCCCTGCTGAATAAACGGAATAGTGCTACGATAGCTCGGGGTACTATTCTGTCACATCTCGACTACGGAAACGCACTGCTCCTGGGAGCCAGCACGAAATGCATCAAACAATTCCAACCAATACAAAACAATGCTGTTAGATCCATTACAGGCAAATCCTGTAATGAGAACATATTACGAATGACAGAAAGGACCTCCACTGGTTGGAAATGGAGGAGCGCATTACATTTAAATCTTTTACACTGGTCCACCGTTGCCTATATTGAAGTATGTACTGTGTACTAGATTGTTAATGGATAATGAGTAAGAATAGGTGTAGGAGCTGTGCAAGGGACATTTTGAAGTTGAAAGTTCCTAGATCAGTAGAAAATGCAGTTCCGAACTGTCTGCAAAGCACGGATCTGATCGCAAAGTGCGGACGCTTTCTCAGACACGTCATCATGCCACGCGCCAGCGTATGGTCACGTGGCATTGTCCGAAAGGTTCGCGATGAAGTCAGATCTTTGTGGACGTCTACACCCAAAATCAGTTGAAAAAGTTGCAAAAAGTGTATAGAAGTGTTAAAAATGATGCTAGAAGGTGGGAAATGGCAAAGTTTTAAGGTGAAACTTTGTAAATTGGACACAAATTATGCTACATTGGGTAAGTATGATATTAGTAAGTTGTAGGAAAATAGAATGCACTGGTAAAAACCCATGAAATTCACTGAAAAAACGTTGTTAAAGGGATGTTATGGTTGAGTTGCACTAATAAAAACCTCTGAAATTCAATGAAAAAACATTGTTAAAGGGACATTATGGTTAGGTTGCACTGATAAAAACCTATGCAATTCAATGATAATGTTTTGTTAAAGGGATGTTATGGTGAAGTTGCACTAATAAAAACCTATGAAATTCATTGAAAAAACTTTGTTAAAGGGACGTTATGGTTACAAGTAAAACTGAAAAACCTCAAATGTGTGAGTTATGGTAAGCTAAGCAACCATAACTCACGCCACCACCATGCACTGCTAAGACTAACACCCAGGACATCAAAGATGACACCACAAATGTCATTGATGACATCACTGATGACATCACATGTGAAATTCATTTTGATGAAAAGTCCCTACAAGGGGTTGTGGTCATAATGTTGGTAAGAAGATGTCACAGGTGATCGGGAGACCTATCGTGAACTTCTTAATGTATCATCTAAACAACATTGTATTTGAGTGTTGTTGTTAATACATGAACCTAATCATATATAAACAGAGGCAATGGCTGCAGCATGCATCATAGAAGTACAATATTTATAATCTTGTAATTTTTTAAAGTACAATAATGAATGCTACCTTATGCGAGTTTTGAGTAATGTAAAACATGTAATAA
The DNA here is from genome assembly GCF_040938575.1 of Ambystoma mexicanum. Taxonomy (NCBI): domain Eukaryota; kingdom Metazoa; phylum Chordata; class Amphibia; order Caudata; family Ambystomatidae; genus Ambystoma; species Ambystoma mexicanum. The sequence continues at coordinate 83,029,592 of NC_090922.1, forward strand.
CTAGCTAACAATTCAAGACTTACTACACTTGTGCTAGTACAAACAACACATATGAAGAACCACAATGCATACAAATCAGAGGCACATACAGGGAAACTAAAGTAAGGAAGAAAGAAACAGCATCATCAGAAAATGTTGACATTAAAGTTTATCTTCATGTATACAAATGAATTGTGTTTTTGAGGCCTGCTTATTTCCCCATGTATGTGCACCATCAGCTGAGACTAAACCCTATGGACCGTACTTTAAGAACATATGACAAGGTTAACACCTAGATACATAGCACCTTTTTTAATTTGAATATTCTGACAGTCAGTGAACAAAACCACCTGGTCTAGATATATCAGTGAACAAAAACAAGTTTGCCCAGATATGTGATGTCATCAGTATCACGCCTTGAAACACTTGTGTATAGGCACGTTATAAATGGAATATCATATCATATCAATGACATTTGTGATGTCATCTTTGATGTCCTGGGTGTTAGTCTTAGCAGTGCACGGTGGTGTCGCGAGTTATGGTTGCTTAGCTTACCATAACTCGCACATGTCTGAGGTTTTTTGGTTTTACTTGTAACCATAACGTCCCTTTAACAAAGTTTTTACAAAATGTTTTCATTGAGTATATATATATATATATATATATATATATATATATATATATATATATATATATATATAATTTATTTGTGAAAGTGTGTTTGTTTGTTATGGGTTAGCTCCAGCCCCACAACAGTTGTTGGGCTGAAGATTTGGCCCGAGGTCAGCATACCAGTCTGGGGTGTACAAGCGATAGCGAAATCTGACCAACCCCACACATTCGCCCTGCACAGGGTGGGGTCCGGCCCTGTGATATCAGTATAGGCGATTTTGGGACATTGACGATTTTGCGACTATTCCAAAAATAGGAAGTTAGGACACAAGGTTGGCATACCAGTCTGAGGTGTACTGGCGATAGTGGAATTTGACCAACCCCACGCATTCGCCATGCACAGGAATGGAGCGGGGGTATGGCCCTGTGCTATCAGTATAGGTGATTTTGGGAGATTGACGATTTTGTGATTTTTTAAAAACAGTAAGTTATAACACAATAAAACACACAAGGCTATAGCAGACCATTTGCATATCTGGGCAACGCCGGGTGGTACCACTAGCATATATATCAGTCATTTTGTCTATCTACTAAAAGACATGTGTGTCAGATTCCACTTTCACTTGAAACAGTACCGGAGATTACAGTACCAGAGTTTTGTGTGTACACCCACCTGCCACTTGAGAGAGGTTCGCCTTGCCGCTGCAGGAAACATAGTTATTGTAGAAGTTCACCATCACAAGGCCTTTCTTGGCTTTCTGTTGGAGTGACAAACACAAGCGAGCAATTGAAATCACTGAGGATAGCCCCTCCATCCTTCCATACATTCATTCCATCCACACCTTGAAACATGTGATCATGCCACCTTTCTAATGAAACTAGCCTTGAAGAGTCTCACCAAGCCATCTACCATGCCCTCTCAAGACTTCCATACTGAACGAAGGCAATTGCTTGCCTGTCATTCAAGCTCCTATGCCAACATTGAGTGCTGTGTGCCAGCCTCAATTCCGCCCAGCCACCTTTAGCACATGCAACACAATCAACCACTTTTGCTAGGTTATGCCTGAAATAGATCACCTCCTTGCCTAAAGACAAGAAAAAGAAAATTTACTGGCACTCCAGCGGTCCATCCAATATTAAATGTGACTATGATGCTGTTTAGGGGTTGGCTGCTTTATCCACGCTGCCAAACATCTCACAGCCTCTGCAGACATGATAACCATCATGGGATGTGGATCCAGCCATATACCATTTAAATCTCCATATGCCAAGGAAAATGGAGGGACCAGAGGGTTTGAGTTTGTTTCGTAAAGGTCTGAATGATCTGGTAGAGTCGAACACTGATTTCCAAAGAAGCAAAGTTAAAAACTCTGGAACACCCTCCCTATCAATATCGACTCGTCCCCACGCTTCTACAGTTCAGGAAGGAGCTCAAGGCCCTCCTCTTCAAGGAATGGCTCCTCGCTTACAACTAGGTCCATACACCGTTCACTCTTCACCCTACCTGAGACTGGGTGATCTGATCCCCACCATTTCCTCCCCTGGTTACATGTAGACCCTTTGCTGGCAATAGCCCTCCCTCCCCTGTTATTAGATCCCCACTCCCTTGTTTCTCTGCACCCTAACCTTGTTCTTCCCACTAATATTGTAAAGTTAGTCCGCACTCAGTAAATACCCTAATAATAATGGACATAACTTCATATGCAAAGAATGGGACATATAGGGACACCATCGCCTGAATAAGAACATCATGTTCAGAATAAGGGAATCTGTTAAACAATATAAAGCCATACCAATTAAAGAAAGTCACCTCTTTAGTACTTGAAACTCCTGTGGCCAGACAGTTTTATTCCTTGAACATGGACACAGACTTCTCCTGCTCAAATCAATTGGTTAACTATGAAACAATGAGAATGGGATGCAGTAGGTTTGAGCCCATAAAAAATGTGCTATCTCAACTCACTGGTGCTTCTGAATAGAATAGACTCTACCACTTTTCCACTGCTACTCCTCGAGTAAGCCTGGGATGCGTATTTTGGCAGTGGCTGCTCAGGGTGCCGGAGGTGTTTGCTGTTACTGATTAAACTTCAGTTGCAGATCTGACAGGTTTAGGCAGCAGACCAATCCTTCAGATTGCGAATAAGGCCATGAAGCCACTTTGGCCAACAAGGCACACACTGACATGCCAGCTCCCACTTTGCATGGCTAATTTCCGGTTCTCTTCTACCCTCATTATAGGCCTGGCTGATATTTGGCCGCAATTAGCGCATGCAATAATTACTATTAGTGCATGCAGTAAAATTGGGTTTCCGTTGCACTGAATATGAGAGATCCACCAGGTTATTATTTTGTTTTGATATCTTGTTTGGAACATGGGAATAGGCTGGGTATGATAGTTGGTCATAAGCCAGCTTACTTTTTTTTATAAAGTGGAAAAAGGTAATTTTTTTCTCAAGCATGCAGTCTATGAGAAACCAGAGTGTGTCTCACCATCTAGTCCCTGGGGGTCTCTCGGTCAGGTGGCCGAGGCACGGCCATCGCCTTTGGATCCACAATCTGGGGATGGACCAGTGCAGGCGGATCACCTGGGTGAGGGGTCCTCAGTGAGTGGGGGTGAGCCGTCTAATAGTGAGACTTGTTAACCCTCCCGTTCCGAAAACCAAATCCCATTCCTATTTATTAGGTTATTCCAACATCCCAGTCCACCCCCCTTTCATACACAAATATTGAGCCGAGGAAGAGGACTCTAAGAGGAATAAGATTGACTAATACTTTACACTTAACATGTCCCTTTTATGTGGTCAGACAAAGTCAGGCAATTGACCACAATTGCATACACCTGACACACATTAACTCTCCCCAAACAAATAAAAGGTGGATTACTGGGACATACTCTGAGCAAGGTGAGGCACGGACTGAAGCAGTACTTCCAGGGCTGCGACAAACCAGGTGGAGCAGGACGACGGCAAGGGGGAGAAAAACCCCGAACCTTCCTGTTAGAGGTTGTTACCTCCTTGGGATCCTGAAGATTGTGGATGAAAGGCCAATTGAAAGGAAAGAGAAAGCTTGCATAGTGTTTCCACGTTATCAGCCACCCTCCCGAGTGACCAACAGATTTGGGGAGGCAAAACACCAGCTGTGAACTTCAAACCTTGACTCCAGGAACACAGCAGAGAGCAAACGCAAGGAGTTCACACAGCCAGTGAGTGAAGTTAATGCCCTGAAAGACCGGTCTGTGTGAAACTAAGATTGTAGCAGCAACAAAGTGGCAAGCAAATGTTGTTCATGGTTAAAGGTGCAGCACAATACCAAATAGCAAAGTGGTCATACTGTAAGAAGAGGTACAATCAAAGGTCTTTGTGATATCACGCAGACAAGAAATACATGCGAAACAAGGCCTGCGCTCAACTGAGGGGAGCCTGAGAGTGAAAACGGCAAGTATCAGAAAGCATTGCAAGAAAGTGTCATTTGGTGAAGATTTTGTCGAACTTTCTTTTAGTATGTTTGTGAAGCTTTAAGGAATCAAGGAACCTTTGTGTTATAAGGGAAAAGCATATGAGAAGAGAAGGTCGAAGTGGTGATGCAGCGGTCTTAGAAAAATCCTTGCACATTCGAAAGTCTTCGACAGTAGGAAAAGTAAAGGAGAAGCTTGAGCCCGACGGAGGGGAGCCTAGTGAATGTGACACAAAGCTTGGGCAAGGGAACCCCATGAACTGTAATATAAAGGTCTGAGCTGGGCAGAGGGAGAGCTGGGTAAAATTGTACTTCTGGAGAAGAAGCCGAGCTGTGATTGTGAACTGGTAATTTTGTTGAACTGACAAAAAAAGGAACTTGATCGTGTTAAGCCAAGCAGGCCCTGGTCCACGATCTTTGAACTGCATCCGTGTGTCTGGAGCCAGAGTGTGTCACCCAAGCCAAGTGTGCCACCTTACCAGGTGCTGCAAAACGTGGGGAGAGACGGTTGCTCAGCCACACTGCCATTTGTTTTTCACACTGATTTTCTTTCGACACAATCCATATCCCTTCACCCATTTGTTATCTTCAAGTAAGGGCATGCATTATAATTTTTTTTAGCATAGGCCATTATTATTTTGATAAGACTGACCAGGACTGTGTTTTCTTTAGTTTATGGTTGAGATTACTCCCATCATTTTAGTATTAGGGCAAGCTAAGATTTCTCCAAACCCCCCATTCAAAATATACACATAATGGTTTTGAAACTTTGAATATTCCCCGTTGTCAGGCTGGGAATCCTCGGTAAGCTAAAGACTGCATGTTGCTTGTATAGCCTATTGCTGTCCCTTTGGGTCACACTGCCCCAACCAATGACATCAGTCCTTCTTAGCTCCACCCTTGGTGGACCGCTTCAGGTTTTTATCACACGTTTTTGTGTCTTGAGTCCTTGATGTTCGCTCTTCAAGATCTTGACTCAATTTTGCCTATTGCGTGCAAAATCATTAGGTGCGTATCCAGTCCTGTTTTTTTTACTTTGCATTCTGGGACTTGTGGTTCCATGTTTCCCATTATAAAACTCGGACTACACGTCTCAGAATGCAAAGAACAAACCAGGACTGAATGAGCACCTACACATTGCAATGGATCATGTTGGCAACTATGGCCATGCTCCAATCTCAAGCTTAGGGGGTTTATCAGAAAACTCCACAAGAGGTGAGAATTGAGCAGTGAGCAGAGTGCATGTGGCAGCAGCAGGATTCTCTACAGTGCTTCCTTAAAGTGCCATGGACGAGTATGCTCGTCCTTTTTGCACAAACTTGCATAGTAGCCTGGCACTTAGGGGTTAAGCATCCACCATCAGGCATGGACTAGCCTATTACCCTCCAGGGCTCCCTTTAAGCATCCACCCATCAATGTAGCAGCCCGTCATTCAGAAATAAAGGAACGGCGGAACACAGGACCGAATGCAATGACAATTCCCCATTTTTAACTGTCCCCTTTTAATCGAATGCTGCAAAATGCATGCTGCTGGCAGGCTGGCTAGAGTGTGTCCAGTGGTTACTCGAGTGCTAGTGCTGGGTGAAGGGCTGAGGTGGGCTGCTCTGGTGGGCCGTGTAGGGGCCTGCGTTTTCAACAGCTCTCAAGTTCATTGGTCATATTAATTCAAAAGGCAGCAGTCGAACATGAGCAATACCATTGGGAAAGAAAAGGTAAAGCAAGCTGGAAACCAACTGGTGAAATTATTGACCAGAATATTCAGAGAAATTGGCATTTGGGGTTTGCATGGCCGCCCTTATGTTATCTGTTGCCAAATGATAGGTTCATAGTTCAAAAATCAGAAGTAGGGGAGTTGCAGAGATCTGAAAACACATGCAAAGCTGGAGACAAAGTGGGGGTTGAAGTCAAAGGTAGACAGGGATGTAAGAAGACCGAAGTCCTTGTTTATTATTCTGAACGTTTAAAGCTGTTCTGGAGGCTCCATGTGCCCTGATGCACTGCTATGAACATGTCCTGGCTGCTCTATGTGGCCCCATGCATTACCATGAACACCTCCAGGTGGCTCTATGTGGCCCAATGCATTGCCATGAACATGTCCTGGCTGCCCTATGTGGCCCGATACACTGCCATGAACACCTCCAGGTGGCTCTATGTGCCCCGATGCACTGCCATGAACACATTCTGGTGGCTCTCTATTGCCCGATGCATTGCCGTGAAGCAATTTCACACTTGAATGTGAAAAGGTATGCATTTCTTATAATATCATAGGGTTTCAAAAAAGTTGTACTTCTTCCATAGACCCCAATGTTGTCCTGGCTTTTCTGATCTATATTATAACCTGGTGCGCACAGCATGTTTATAGGCACCTCCGCGCTGGCTTAATTTACTCACTGGTGTATTTGTAGATTATTAACAAATGATAAAAATATCTTCTGTTGTGTTTACATAAACGTGAACGAAAAGGAAAACGAGCATTACATGCAATTTGTTTTCAGCGTGTTTTCCAGTTCTAGTATTATTTCAAAATTGTGGTTCAGGAGTTATACCCGACAAGGCCCAGCGCACCGGAGCTGCGTGAAGAGTCAGGCCGCATTTCCTCTCAGCAGCCTCATATCACGTCAGACGTGTGGCGCGGCCCTACTCTTAGAGGTGCTTACTCCTACGTCGCGTCCCCTTTCCTCCATACTTATGGGACACCTCTCCGTCCTGTGGGACGGGACCGGAGCACTTTGTAAAAAGCATCCAAAAAAATGTTTTCTCAAAAATGTGTCCTTCCTCTCTTTCTTGCGCGGGGCCTGGCAAGCGGCGGTTATCCCCGCCCACCTTGGCTCCGCCCCACGCATCGCCCATCAGTCCTTTTCTCTGCTCGTTCGGGACTGGACGCACTTGCATCCTCGGAAGATATTCTTTCCTTTTTCCTCTCTGGCTATCGCTAGAGATCGTGTGCTAGTCTGTCTATGTCGCTCAAACTAGACTTTCCAGATTGTTCATCGTGTCACCGATGCTTCGCGAGGGCGGATCTCCATCCTCTTTGTTTAGAGTGTTTGGGTCCGGATCACCGTGGGGACTCCTGTTTTTACTGCGACTCCCTTTCGGTCCGGGCACTTCAACGTCGGTTGGAGCGGTGGGAGGAGGTGCTCTGACATACTCCGCCTTCACATTATCAGGCGTTCGATGAGAAGAAAAAACGCCCGGTAAGTTCTTTACTTTTCAGAGCACCCCGGCCGGGGGGATACCTTTCCGGGTTCCTCTCGGGCCGGGAGGAGCGTTGATCGCTCTGTCACCGGGGATCGCCCTGAGGTGCCCGTTGGGCCTAATAATTGTACCACAGTTTTCTCTGAGGGTCTCCGTAAGGGGCCTGTGGATACCGGAGCACTCTCCGAGGCCCCTCCTGTGGGGGCTGTTTATAGACCCAGTTCTACTGAGTCGTGGGATACCGGAGCTCGCTCTGAAGCCTCTCTGTCGGCTTTGTTTAAAGATGTGAAGGCAGGCGCTCTGTTACCAGTCTTTAGCTTCTCCTCCTAACGCACACTTTCATGACTTCATCAATCTTCAGGGAGGCTGAGTTTCTGTGTTTTTTCAGGCGGGTCTGGGGTGGGGTGCGGCGTTAGATCTTCTTCAGGTCTCGGATCTCTGGACGCCTCAGGACAAGCTCCTCCACATGAATCATTTAGAGCTTCTGGCACTCTTCCTAGCGCTCAGGGCGTTCAGACCGATCATAGCCAACAAGGTGGTCCGCATAGGCACGGACAATGTGGTGTCGATGTATTACATCAACAAGCAAGGGGGAACCAAGTCTCCCCCCCTCGTGGACCTGTCCATCCAGATTTGGGAGTGGGCCGTGCTTCATGGTGTTTGGGTACTTGCAGTGCACATCCCGGGCCAGCTGAATGTCACAGTGGATGCCCTCAGCCGGCGGACAGCGGTCAGCTACGAGTGGGAGTTGAAGGCGGAGGTCCTCTCATGGATTTTCTTGCGTTGGGGCACACCGGAGGTGGACCTCTTTGCTACGGCGGTAAACAAGAAGCTTCCTCAGTATGCCTCCAGAGGGGGGCTTGGAGCCTCCTCTCTGGGGGATGCTCTCGAGATTCCATGGCACAACATGAGAGCTTACGCCTTCCCGCCTCTGCCTCTAGCTCATTGAGCAATTTGGAAGCTGAAGAACTCAGTGAACTGTTCCCTTCTACTCATAGCCCCGTGGTGGCCGGGCAGGTTTTGGTTCTCAGAACTTCAACACATGTCGATGTATCCGCCGATCAGGTTACCAGTGACCCCCGATCTTCTTCATAAGGGGGAACAGCAAATGTGGCACCCCTCCCCACAATCGCTCAGCTTAGCGGCATGGTGCCTGAGTTCAAGTCTTTAGAACATCTTAACTTGTCTGAGGATAACATGCGTATTATCCAGGCAGCCAGGAAACCCTCGACTAGATCCCAATACAGAAGTAAATGGCTCAGGTTCTGTCATTGTTGTTTGGGAAAGCAGTTGGACCCAGGGGAGGCTACGATTGACACAGTGCTGTCCTTCGTATCCTTCCTAGCAGAGTCGGGTGTTCACGTTCTGTCATGCAGAACTTACCTTTCAGCGGTCTCCGCTTATCTTTCTACGGACCAATGTTCTTACTCTCTGTGTAATCCAGTGGTTAAGAGGCATTTGGCAGGCTTGACACACCTCTACCCTCCAGTTCGTAGTCCGCACCCGCTGTGGGATCTAAATGTAGTCCTGACGGCGTTGTGCCATAAGCTTTTTGAACCCATGGCCACGGTGGACCTCAAGTACCTATCCTGGAAAGTGTCCTTTTTGGTCGCCGTTATGTCAGCTAGGCGGGTGAGTGAGCTCCAGGCCTTGTCAGTGGAGCATCCCTTCTTGGTCTTTCACAAGGAAAAGGTAGTCCTACGGACGAATCCTGCTTTCCTGCGGAAGGTGGTAACTGAATTCCATCTGAATCAGTCGATCTCCCTGGCGGTCTTTTTTCCGAACCCTACCTCAGAGGCAGAAAGGGTTCTGCATTGTCTCGATGTCAGAAGGGCTCTTAAATTCTATCTGGACAGAACTTCCGAGCTTAGGAGTTCTTCTCAACTATTTGTGACTTTTGGTAACCCTCAGGGTAAGCAGGTGTCTAAGGTGACTATTTCTCGGTGGATCGGCGCCTGCATTACGGAGTCTTTCACCGTCCAAGGGCTGAAACCTCTTAAGGGTATTCATGCACACCTGGTGCGGGGCAAGGCAGCCGCGGTTGCTTTTCAGAAATATGTCCCCTGGGAGTTCATCGCTAGGGCAGTTACTTGGGCTGCCCCATCTGCTTTTTGTAAGCATTATTGTCTTGACATGAGCTCAAGAGCTGATGCTCAGTTTGGTCAGGCTGTGCTGAAGAACCTTTTTCAGTAAGGGGTATTTCCATCCACCCGTAGTTCCTGTTAGGAGTGCTTGGGAATCTCCCATAAGTATGGAGGAAAGGGGACGGGACGTAGGAGTATAACCAAGTTACTCACCGTAGTGACCACCTTACTCCCAGTCCATAGTCCCCTTTCCTCCATACGCCTGCCTGCCGTCCCCTCTAATAAGGTTCCTCTGTTATTGCTAATAGGTCTCTGACCTGGCAATAGAAAAGGACTGATGGGCGATGTGCGGGGTGGAGCCAAGGTGGACGGGGTTACGGCCGCGTGCCGGGCCCCCCCGCTAGAAAGAGAGGAAGGACACATTTTTGAAAAAAATGTTGGATGCTTTTTACAAAGTGCTCCGGTCCCGTCCCACAGGACGGAGAGATGTCCCATAAGTATGGAAGGAAAGGGGACTATGGACTAGGAGTAAGGTGGTCACTAAGGTGAGTAACCTGGTTAATTTCATCCACAAAACCAGAAACTCTGACTCCAAATGAAATTTTCCATTTTATTTCTGCCCTGAAGGTACTGTAAAATATATTTAAAGGCCAATTCATGAAAATATAGGATTCTCTTTATACAGGGTGGTTTTGGCATCATATCCATTGCTGAGAGACAATTTAGGAGAGAATATTTCGTATTCTCAATGTGTTGTTCTCTCATTTTTATGTAGCCAAACGATATCGGAGGAGTAATGCAGGTAAAAAGAGAACTTGTATTTTAACACCCTGGCAGTTATTAATTGGAACCCCTAAGAGGTGACAGAGTAATAATGATACTTTGTTTGTGATTTGCCTTTATCTTCAAATATTATATATGTCACACGCTGTGCTCATAAGATTTAGCCAAAACAATTAATGAAAAATTGTGTTGAGGCCATTCACTATCACATACGTGATTCCTGGTCATTCTGACTGCCTATCATTATAGCTGCAAAAAAAAGCCAAACAAAAAGTTCTGCTAACAGAAAAGCCACTTTAAAAAGGCCAAAAAGTGATCACCCCCACTACCCCCCCCTCCTGCTCAAACATTACTAGAATCCAAAATGGAAACTATTTTGTCGGAAATAACAGCACTGAAGCCCTTTATGGAAAACACCAATGTTAAACTCCAGCAAATGGATGAACGCTGGGCAAACCTTGAAAGCAGGATTGAAGAAGTCGAAAAAAAAGAATGAGTGTGGCTGAAGAAACAAAATGAGGATTTGTAGAAATAACTTTTGTGTTTTTGTTTTTCCAGAGGGAGTGGGGGGAGACGATTTTTCCCTATTCCTTAAGAAGACCTTGCCTACACCGTGAATCTACACTCATCCATTGTCCTCAATATACAAAGGGCATACAGAATTGGACCCAGGAAAACAGACTTGCATAAGAATGATTTACCCAGACAATAGTTTTTCTTCTTTTTGATTATACACCACTTCAGTTGATCCTACAAAAAGCTAAAGGAATCGACCATCTGGTATGGAATGGGCACAGGATCTTCATTTCACAGGATGCATCTAAAACCACTGCTCAAAGGAGAAAATAATTACTTTGCTATCGCCCTGCGCTCAAGCAATTAAATGCGAGATATGGCCTAATCCACCCCTACACCTTTAAAGTCACCATCACTGGCAAAACCTCTTCTTTTCAAGGTACCTTCAAAAAATGGAAGCAATGGATATTGGTAACACTAGTCACACCTGATGTGCATCCTTCTCTTTTTAGTTTTCACTGTATGTTGTTATATCATTAAGAAACTACTATAAACCCTTATCCTCAGGAATTGTCAAGATTAATAAACTATTTTGGAGCAGGCAACTTCTCCTGTTTGACTTGCCATTTCGTCCACTTTTCAATACGCTTACACGCCCTTTTTGCACTTAACATTGCGACTTTGACCTCCCTGTTTTTTTTTTAATCATACTTGATTTTTCCTTACCTGATGGGTGAGTTCATCTGGATCAATATAACCTTTTAATTTATTCTTTTCACAGCATACTTTGATCATCTGCTGTAATGTTTGCTCTTTTTATTTTTTTCTTATTCTTTTTTATTTTTACATCTCCGCTTTTTGATTTTTCATTTTTCAGCAGTCTTAACAGCATGATCTTTGTTCTGTCATTTATTAGAAAACTGTTTTACGTGAAGTTTCTTGGTTTGAAACAGGTTTTAAATATTTATTCACCATTAGAATCATTGTACAAGTTGTTTAACAAAAACTGGAGTTATTAACTCATGGAGATTTTTTCACATCCTGCAGATTTAGATTTTACCTTTCATTCCATCCCGCAAAATTCACTCTCCCATATTGATTATATTTGTGTTGCCAAGTCGTTAGTAACTTCAATAATTCACTCTACTATTGAATGCTCTGTTACCTCAGATCACTCTCCGGTGATAACTAATATTGAATTGGGATGCATTAGATATGCTTCTAATAGATGGAAATTCAATAACTCATTACTCCAAGACGCAAATTTTGAAAAATCCTTCCTTGACTTTTATACATTTTTATTTCAAATTAACAAAGATGGTGACACTTCCCGTGCCAATAACTGGGATTCCTATAAAGCGACTCTACGCGGACATATTATTTCCTTTGTAGCCAAAAGAAAGAAGGAAGCAAAAAAGGATTTAGATATCCTTCAAAGCCAACTTTGGAATTACCAAAGCATTATAATTCTACAGCTAACAATACTCTTTTTTGACAAATTCTTGCTCTTTGTTTCACTATTAATACAAAATTAACTGAACTTGCCTCTTGGGCCCTGCTAAAATTTCAAATCAAAATTGACCAATCATGTAATAAAGCAGGAAAAGCTTTAGCCTCATCTCTCAAAGCCAAAATAAAGGACCTAGGATATCTGTGGTTAAGAACGAATAAGGCAAACCTCTGAAACAGATATTCTTAGTGTATTTACCATAAATTTTATGAAAAACTTTATAGCGCACGTTCACTCTAATATTGATTTTAATTATTTTTTTTACTGTTTAAAAAAAAATCACCCAACAAATATTGATCGAAGTAGTCTTAATTCACCTATCCACATTAATAACATTTCAGGGGTATTAAAAACCTTAAGAAAGGGAAAGCTCCTGGACCTGATAGTTTTTCTATGGATTTCTTTTTGCATTTTTCTCCTGCTCTTTCTCCAAAACTAGAATCATAATATACATTTTTCTGTAAGGGTGGTAAATCATCAGGTTCCTTTGCCGAGGCTCTCCGAGTCCTTTTTCCTAAACACAACAAGGATAGCAAACAACCCAAGAACTATAGGCCCATCTCGTTGATTAATTCTGCATGCATTTGTGGAAGCGCTTTGCCAGAGCTGTTGGCTGTCTCTCGCTGTTCTGCTATTTACTGGAGTGGAAACGGTATGGGATGGAAAAATAAGAACATTTGGATTCTATGAACTTTATATGCCTTATCTGCACACCCTAATATATGGTAGCCTAATTATACATATTTTCTATTGTTTCTTAGGCATATTTACTGCGTTTATTGAGGAATCTAAGTTGGCCCCGGCCCCTGATCTCAGAAGTGCCTATTTCTTTACGCGTGCACATTTGTGGAAGTGCTTTGCAAGTGCTGTTGGCTGTTAGCTGGACGCACTTCATATTAGTCACCTAATGGTCACTCAGATCCGTTGACGTACTGGAAATTGAAAACAGTGGGACTTGCCATAGTAATCAGTGATGCCGCAGTTCACCCCAGCCCTTCAGAGCAGGTCAATTCAGGTGCAAGCATCTTGCGAATAAGCGGGCAGCCGGCTGGGAGTGAAGCCTTTACTTGTTGTTCTCCTAAAAACCTGTATATTGATCTGTGGCTTTGCTCAAGATGTTAGAGGGGCTTGTACCAGCTGTATACCACGGGCACTGTCAGTGTTGTGGGGACTCCGGTGTTGCCTATGCCGACTGGTCCATGCTCAAAAAGTAAGAACCGCTCTCTAACTGAAAATATATTTAGGAGTTCAGTGGCACAGGAGTGTCTAAGACGTTAATTGGGATAGAAAATAAAGAAATAAAATATAGCTAGTAGAAAAGATATGCTAGCAGCCCCTTTGGTTTTTAGCCACAGAAGGGACAGTCTATCTGGGGCGATGGCTATGCTGCTGCCACATCTCCTCAAAAAGAGCGTGAGGAGAGGGGCTGCGAAACACCCATTCGCCCCAAACTGGCGGATATTTTATATCAGACCCAGAATGTACCGGATCACTCGCAATTTCTATACATTGAAGATACAAAGAATAGGGAAGAGGTGGTAAAACAAACCTACAGCATCTTTAACTCCTTAAGTGCCAGGCTATTATGCAAGTCTATGCAAAAAGGATGAGCATACTCGTCTTTGGCACTTAAGGGAAAACACCCATTGCAGCCACAGAGGCTGCCCTCTAAGGAGGGGAGCTGTGAGAGGCAGCTAAGTAAGGAGGAAAAGGTCTGTTGAAAAGGAGGTGTGTCAACAGGTAACTGGTGTTAACACGCAGGAGGGAAAATCCATGGGTTCTGTTACTCCAATAAGGGGGGTGAGATGGAAAGATAAACGGCCCAGCCTCAATTGTGGGATACATGGTGCCTTTCAAAATGCCTTTATACAGCATGCTGTAGGGGAATAATTAGATGTAGGGGCAAAGACCCACGCTGTGCTAGAATTAGATGTTAGAAATTTGGTTAACAACTTTCTTGCAAAAGGTTTCAAGACAGCTGAGTCAGAGACGACAATGAGGGAGGATTCAGCGGAACGTCTTATACATAGAAATCTAATATTATCACCTATAGAACAGCAGCTCAACTCTCTAGTAGACCTGCAAGTGATGGACCCGACTCAATTACAGAAGGCTACGTCTAGGAGCATTGAGGGTAAAACTTGGCAGGGATCGGAGGAGTTGAAGGATCGAAGGGTGTATCCACTTAGGTTAAGAGAACCAATCTTTCTGGAAGTCCCAAGTGTGATCCTAAATTACATGTTTGATGAAGGAGGGCTGGACTCTCTACACAGATCATGTATTTTTGCTCTTTTTGAGGAGATACCGGCCCTCAGGTTGATTACGTCTACAGATATCAAACTTTTAGACTCCATTCATCCTTGCAGGTATGATTACGTGAGATTGGTAAGTCCGCCTCCATTGGTGCGGTCTATACTTCTTAATGAATCAAGTAACTTACAGAAATATGGCTATGATGTAACTACATACAGGGAAGATGGCAGTCTGCCCAAGGCTGCTAGGAACAGGTCCAATGTGGTCCCAATAAGAGGAGGTAATGAGATGATGGAAAGGTGGGAGAGCCAAGAACAAGGTGGTCACACTACCGAGGGTATGAATTGGTGCTGGTTAGCGTTATCTTTGTGGGACTCTATTGCCCAGTTTAAGACCATGAGCCAGCCACTTTAGGGAAACTTTGTGCCTCACGTTTGTTTACTGAATGTGAGAGGCCACAGACACCTTTTGCCCAACGATACCTTATGTAGGGACTTAAAAGCCTTTGACGTAATCTTTTTACAGGAGACATGGGCAAAAAGTGGTCTTATATTTGATGGCTATGAGATAACCAGCCTCCCTGCATGCCAAAGGTCCATGGGTCGCCCCTCGGGTGGCCTTGTCATTGCTATTAGACTGGGGAGAAACCTTACTAAAATAGGCGAATGGAAGATACAGGAGATATTTTTGGTAATTGCCTTAAAAATACTTAATGTACCGGGGATATCAGACCCACTCTTAGTCAATGTATATTGGAATCCACGGGAAAACCTGGAGATTGTTCTGGAAGGTCTAAATACATTGGTTGATGACTGTGTACTGATTTCCCAGGGTGGTGAGATCATATTAGTGGGAGACCTAAACCCTAACTGTAAGGAGGCAAATAACACCCAGGAGTATCAAATTATGAATCCGAACACTGGGACACAAAAAACCACACGGTTCAATGGCAGAATTTTGCAGAATGTTGGGGGTCTGTACTTTATTGAAGATGACACCTCTACGTGGTAAGCAAGGGGGGTAACTTCTGTCATTGATTATGTATTTCTGTCCCATCAATTGTTCACCAGAATAACTGATTTTGAGATAAGGGCTACACAGCACAGTGATCATGCACAGTTATTTTTACAAATGGGGTGGGTTCTACAGGTGGTAGTGCCTGCTTCTGTGTGGAATGATGTAGAGGTGAATGTGAGGGGCAACAGACTAAAGTGGACTGTAGATAAGACCAAAAAATGTAACAATACCATGATGGTCGATTTTTTTTCCGACAACGATGGAAGAGGAGATGTTCAATTATTCACGGTCTCATTTTCCGTCACACTTGGAGAAACATATGGTTAAGTTATTACAAAAAGAGGAACATGGGATCTCAGATAAACATAGCCATGTGTATGATCTAAATGTGAAAGAACAAAATGCTGTATTACATAAAGTAATCAGAAAGATCCATAAAGAAATTGGTAGCTGTGAGTCAAGCAAAGAACAGGTCTGTAAGTTAAAAAATCTTATAAGAATTGGCTTAAGTATCACCATTCTGTATTATATCAAAAAGATGGTGAAAGGATGATGGCATCTTTAAAAGGCAATAATTCACGAAGCTTCTGGGAATTAATCAACCAGACCAAGGTGAACCAACATCAGTTGGTAACCAATCCCATTGCAGAGAAGGACTGGCTGCTTCATTTCCAGAATATCTATAAGAATACAAGGTGTTTGGGAGAAACGACTGTTGTTGCTGGGTGCGATTGGAACATCTATATTTCAATTAATAGGATTGCGAGGATCATTAGGCAATCAAAGTCATCAAAAGCTGGTGGCGCTAATAATCTAACAAATGTATTACTGAAACAAAATTCAGATCTATGGGCCCAGATCCTACATGTTCAGTTCTCTGACATTTTAAATTCTAAACGTATTTGTATTTCATGGCAAATATCTTATGTTATGCCTATTTTTAAGAAAGGCTCTCATTTGTCTCCCCTAACTATATGATATGATATGATAGGTTATTTATAACGCGTTTAATACCCAGAGGTTTCTAAGCGCGGACCCGGGGATCGAACCTGTGGTGCTTCGTGTCGTCTTGCTTCCAAGGCGAGCACGTTGCCCCTGAGCCATCCTCCCGAGACCGTAGGCCTATCACCATTATGGATGTTGATTCTAAAATATTTGCAGATATCTTACTAGACCACATAGAGGTTTCGTTCTCCAATAATGAGATACTGGATTATCATCAAATGGGATTCAGATGACAAACGCGCACAGAATGTGGGGGACTGTTGCCTAGTTGCCTACAGAGGCTTTTGTGGCAATCGGATTCCCCTCCGGTGTTCGTGGCGTTGATGGACTTCTCCATGGCGTTCAACACTGTTAATAGACACACTTTGTGGAGTAAATTGGAGGAGTATGGAATCTCTAAGGGTCTCCTGAGTATTTTTATTCACTTACATGGAGGATCACAGAAGCAAGTCAGTCTAAACTCGGAAGGCCTGATGTTGAGTAGCCTCCCAACTTACAATGACTTACGCCAAGG
Source organism: Ambystoma mexicanum (assembly GCF_040938575.1). NCBI lineage: Eukaryota > Metazoa > Chordata > Amphibia > Caudata > Ambystomatidae > Ambystoma > Ambystoma mexicanum. The sequence goes on from NC_090922.1 coordinate 83,046,513, forward strand.
CTGCATACTGGCTCCAACACCATTTAATCTGTATATGGAAGAGCACTTGATCATACTTCTCTTGTTTCCCCAAAATTTGGACCCTAAAAATTAGCTGGGCAGCATATGCTGATTATTGTGTGTTGGTGGATTGCCCTCCCATTGGTTTACATAGGATGATTAATGCTTTTGTGCAGTATATGGCAGTTTATGACCTAAAAATTAACCCTGCTAAAACTGTTATATTGAAATTGGCAAAAGGTGGTCAGTCTAAAAGAAAGTTTTGTTGGAAATGTGAAATTAAGGTACTCCCTTTAAAAACAATATGAAGTACCTAGGTTATCCTATTTTAGCGAACCACACTAAGATATTTTATCACAACTACTTAAGAGTCAAAGCAGTCACGTTGGCTAGGCAATTGAGGCAAATAGACAGGAAATTTGGCATGTTCTGTATGATACCCTGTCGGGAATTTTATAGAATGAAGGTGCTGCCTAGACTATGCTACGGTTTAGAGTTCTTTCCTGAGTTGAAGACAGTAGAAAGCCTGATCTGGAGATCGGTTCTATTTCATTTTCCAAATGTGTACCAATATGAATTATGAGATATTAAATGGGTCTTCAATCAATGTCCAGTATAATCCAATGAAAAAGAATGTCCTTGTGAAATAAGCCAGAAGGGGAATTTCTATAGCCTGCTGGGGGGAGATGCAACGGAAGGATTTATGAAAGATCTGCGCACAGATGGATTACTGGTCCTTCACAATCTGGGGTCATCTTTGGAAATTTGGATGTCTAATCCCATGAAGGTAAAAAAATATGATCATAGGTAATGATTGGTCTGTCAATACGCAGGAAGCCTTGGGTTTTCAACTATACTCCCATGCTGTATCGCCGCAAAAATTGTTTGTGTCTATGGAACAATATCTACATCGATAAACTAGTAAGGGGGTTAGAAACAATATTATGCACTTTCGCTTCAATGTAGTAAAGGCCGATTAAATACTTTCAATTCGTGATAAAGCAGGGGAAATTAAGGATTTCTGTAGGTATTGCCAGATCGATCCTGAGGTAGAATCGCTATTTCACTTACTGCTTATATGTCCAGTTCTTCACAATTCGAGATGACATTATTTAAGGTCTTTTGTCACCAACCCGGAATGGGTACCGAGGAACGTGTTTTGGGTATCTATGTTACATGCAGAATCTATGCCCTTAAAGTTAAGAGTGTTGTCATTTCTAAAGAAGGTTTGCAAGTTGCAGGGAATTACGTAAAATCATACAAACTACTATATCTATCGAAGTTTTAAAGAATCAACCATGACATTGTAAAATAAGTTAGATTGAATAAAATTAGTATTGTATAGTGTATTCTTTTAATGTAACCTGCTAGTTTTGTAAAGGTTTTATAAACCATATACATTTGTTTAATAAAACAAAATATACATTTGCAAGAATTTAAGCTAATGCAATAGAATTCTTTATGTCTAAGTTAGTTCAATCAGATCAGGTAGGCTTTGTTAAGGGAAGATTTATTTCAGCTAACACTAGACTTTTTTATGAATTTGACCCATTGCATAAATAAAAAGACATCCAACAAACTCTTATATGGCAGTTGCACTTGATGCTGAAAAAGCTTTTGACCGCGTTGAGTGGGATTTTCTATTCCAGGCCTTAAAATGGCATGGAATTGGAGATAACTATATATCCCAAAGCATCCATTTTTATAAATGGCCAATTCTCTCCACGTTTTTCCCTTCATAGAGGTACACCGAAAGGTTTCCCCCTCTCTCATATTTTATTTGTTTTAGCTCTTAAACCCCTATTAGAATTAATACGTAGAAATAAAGCTATTATAGGGATTAGCTGTGGCAGTTTGGAATTCAAACGTGCAGCATATGCTGACATATTAATCTAATATCACAAATAGAGACTGGAGGGTTGATTAACGACCCATAAGGAATAATCCCCCTAATAGAACATTCAAAAATCTGTAGAGCGAATTCCTATAGGTCTTCCTTGAAAATTCGAACACAACTCTCCCCCACTTACTTGATACTATTGACCTATTCTCTAATTTCTTAGGCTATAAATGAAATAAGGATCAATCCGCATGCTTCCACTTAATATGTACTGTATTAAAGAAGATTTTACACACCTCAGTCTCAGTTGGAATCCATTATCTATTAAATATCTGGATGTTTCAATTGCCCCTTCAATTGCTCAAATGGTCAAGATAAATTCGAACAGTCTATTTTTAAAATGAAATAATTCAATAAGCACATGGTTTCCCTTATATTTAACATGGTGGGGAAGATTAGAGACCATTAAGATGATGCTCTCGTCTGTGATTCTTTACTATTTGCAAATGCTCCATATCCTTTTACCAACTTGTTTTTTTAAATCCATTTATAGGATACTCATTAACTTCTTTTGAGGTCCTAAGAAAAGGATTGCCGTAATAAGCTTAAATACTGATATAATTGCAGTGGTGTTGGGTTTCCAAACTTTATGAAACATAATAAAGCCTTTGTTCTAAAGCTTGCCAAAGACAGGTTTTTCCCTGATGATATCCCATATCCTCCTGCTTGGTTGGTTGTTGAAAAATCTCTAGTGTTGCCATTTGCCATTAAATATGTTATGTATCTTTTTAATGACTTCAAAATCGGATTTTCTAAAACAATTTGTCTCACTAACGCGTGTTTAAAAACTTCTTATTTCACCATATTAAAAAACCTGCAAATGCCCCTTTTCTTCTTTTATTTGGTGTAATAAAAATCTAACTATAAATAATAGACCTATTTTTTAAAAAGCCTGGTTGAGAAAGGTGTTACATTTATCGATCAAATTGTCATAGGAAGTGATATCCTTACAATGGAAGAGGTCAAACTTAAATTTTCACTTCCAAGGATTTCTCTTAATCAATATCTCAATCTTGTTAATGTTTGCCTTGACGCTAAAAGTAGAAATTAATCGAATGAATTGGCCGCTCATCCTACTAGACTATGTTTCATGGAAACTCTTGATACGTCAAAGCCTCTTTCCTATGCAAAATATTAAGAGGAGAATGATCCCCTGATACAAAGTGGATATCTGAACTGCAACGGGAAGAAGAGTGTGCTATGCACTTTGATTTGAAACTGTAGTCTAAAATTTGTACTAAAATTAAATGCGTATCTGCTTCTGTAAATCTAACCCTAACGTTAATACTTTTTCACTCATAGAGCCTTTATTCCACCAAAATCACTCTGTATATCCAAGAAAGTCAACAACGATTTATGCTGGTCCTATTGGTCAGCCACTGGATCCTTTAGTCATATGTTCTTTGAATGTTCTCTCGTAAATTCCTTTTTGAATCAAGTTTGGAGCTTTCTGCAATGCATCTTTAAAATGTCTATTCCTCTAAGTTTAACCAATATTCTACTGGGAAGTTTAGCAGTCAATGCTGGGAAAATTAAAACATCTTTTATTATTTTTGACCTATCCATACTCTTTGCTGTCTGCTTAATTACATCCAACTGGAACGATTTTACAAAGATTTCTATCAAAGGGTGGTGGAACAATATCTGTGATGTTCATAGAATTGAGAAATGTAATGGCAACTCGCTCTCTGTCAAACATGATAAGAAATGGCAATACTTTGTTAGTTATATAAATGTTAATGCTTAACCCAGTTATATATTTCATCAACAATATTGTCTGTTAATCGATGTGAATATATTTTATTCCTTATCGCTTCACCTCATGAATATATATTTTTTTCTCTTTTCTCCTTATTTCAATATGTATCGCAATTGACTTATTTGTGGGTGCGATTTCTCGCCGTCGCCAAAACCAGTACAAAAGGGACCCTATAAAAACTCAAACAGAAAAGAGTTGAGTAAACATTGCTTTATTAACACACAAGCATTCGCGAATGGGCCACAAGTTCAACCGTCTCGCAAAGCAAGTCGTCAAAGTGCCGCCCTTTGCCCTGCACATCGTGGTCCTTTTATACCCATCTGTTTTACATTGTCATACATTGCTGCACATAGATTATGTCCACCACAAGGCGGTTCCTCCCAGTCATGACTTTGCATCAAGGTCAACAGTTCAACATCTGCTATTGTGGTTTCCTGTTATCTGTTATTCGCTCTCTCTCGTGCCCCTCTGTGTATCTCTGTGCACGAGGCTGTGCTTACTCATTCCTTCCCCACCCGTAATCTGCAGATAGTTTTAGCAGGCTCAACATGCTTCGACATACAGTGACCAAACACAATTCTTCTGTTAAAAACAAGTTCTTGCCAGGTCAGCAGGTCTTAAATGTCGCTGTATAAAGAGAAGGCCTCTTCTTTTAACAAAGGGTACATTCTTTTAACACATATGGTGATTAGTACAAACTCCAAGTGTGAGCACAACATTACATATGTATGCGTACCTTCAATCCACCCTTTGCTCACACTTGAGCATCAATCTAAACAGTCCTAGCATAAGCAGATGGCAGGAAAGCAACATCATCACATACTGTATGTACCATAATCTTCTCCAGGCCTCCCATGTCAAAAAATTCCTGTTGTACATGGCTTTTATCCATAGGATTTAGGCGCGTTATGCTGGAAGAACACATGGAAACACAGCACGACACACATACCGGGAAGCATTGGATGCAGAGACAAATTCCTACAACTATTGCCGCTAGAACCAGTATAGGCGTAAGAAGTTGCCATCCAATTTCTTTCAGGAGCTTCATCCACCAGCTATCTCCTGACCCTTCCTCCTGGTGGATGCTATCCGCCACTTTATGCAGTTTGTTTACTCCATCCAGGATTCCTGTACTCCCTTCTGGTATGTAAACACAGCATTGGGATCCCACCAAAAAACAGACTCCGCCCCTTTCTGCAGTGAGTATGTCTAAGACATACCTATTTTGGAGAGCCACTAGCCGAATTGCTTTCATTTCATAAGTGATGTTTTCCATTAGGTCTGCAGATTCTTCGATTACGAACTCAAGGGCCCTGCTTAGCTTTTGGATTTCTTGACTGTTCATAAAGATGCCCGCTGGAGGAACCAGGACCCCCATCAGATCTATAAACGTTTCCCATCCTGTAGGTTGATACGTAGGAATTTTTGGGTTTACTGCTCGTTTATTTCTGCTGTGTATTTCTTTATGCAGAGTAGACGGGGCATATACCATCACAGCCGGCATTATTCTGGCTATGTAACATACCCCAACAAAATCTTTGGCTAACCACAAATAAGCCCTCTTGTTACAGACGTAGGCATGTCCTTCAATCTGTAACAATCCCTTTGTGTAGTTATTTAGATTCACCATTTGACTGCACCCCGAGATCATTCTTTGATTACCTCTTGCGCTCCTCTTAAAACATATATTCTTTGGCCTAAACTCTTGTGTGATGGTGATAGGGGGAGGAGGTTCTCTTACTATCTGTACCATAGCAGGTGCAAGCCCGATTCCCTCAGTTTTGATTTTATAGCGTATCTTTTCCTTTAGAAGGGTTTTGTTCTCTCCTCTAACATAACAAGCGGTATTCGGTATCATATATTGCTGTGCTGACACTATTCTCATGTAAATTAATGTACACCCGGCATCCTCAGTAACTGGCGATGCGTACACTGGGATGCCTTCACTGCTATGTCGGGGCATGTGGGTGCAGATCCAGCAATCAGTTTTATTCACTACCCCATATGTTGTGTTTATTATCTTCACGTATTCATTTTTAGCATAGTCTTCCGGGTCGTGTTGGTCATAGGCATCTCGATTCCTGCTCTTGACCCAATCTGTTCTCCCTGTTTCATTTGACTCGGGCAACAGGTTCTTTAATTCATATCTAGATGGATGTTCCAGATACCAGAATATTATGGCAAATGCTATTAGTACTACTATCGTGCATACAGAAAACAAAATTTTGCCTCTTGTGGTACAAACTGGTATTTTCCTCTTACCTTCTGTGTTTGAGGAGCATACACTTATCCGTTCAGGGACTAAACCAGCATACACGGGTGTAGACATAGTTCAGTATATGGCTCAGTATACAGCGTATATCAGTTGCAACCTAGCGATATAGCAATATCCCCTATTTAAAGCACCAGTGTCCTTATTACTCTAATAGTGGTAGGTCTCACTGAAAACCTTCATCCGATCTGTCCCACGTCTCGTAGTGCCTGTCCGAGGAGGGGAACGCCGAAGGCCCTTCAGGCTACAAGCCCGTCGTCTTCAGTAAGGCACAATTCTGCTAAAACCAACAAGAGAGTCCAAATGTTCATCTCCCTAATGATCAAAGTTCAAAACAGTGTCCTTACACGTTGCTTGGCACATACACGTCACGGGATCGGAGGCGATGGGCACACCTACTAGTGGCATCTGGCAGTACTGTTGCAACCTGGGGTTGGTTGGTTCCCTTTTCTGGATCCACGTGGTACCAGTGCGATTTGCCATCAACTTTTACCGCAGTTTGTGTTGCGAGGAGAACCTGAAACGGGCCCCTCCATCTGGGTTGCAGTCCGCTGGTGTGATCGAAGGCTTTTATAACAACCCAGTCACCGGGCTGCACGTCGTGACCTTCTCCTATCAGAGGAGATGGAGCTACTGCGTTCACCTGTGCATTAATAGAAATCAGTCTATTAGTTAACCCAATACAGTACTGTTGTAATGCAGGCCATGCTTGCTCAGACAATCTCTTAGGTGATTTGGGGGTCCCAATACTTGGTGGGCGCCCCATAACAATTTCGAAAGGAGATAAACCATGTGTACGCTTAGGCATAGTACGCATACTCAATAATGCAATAGACAATGCATCCGGCCATTTCAGTCAAGGGCATCCAGTGTTTCAATATGCATTGTGCTGTGGAGGTGGCACTATTGTCCCGCAGGGGATATGCTTCCACCCATCCTGAGAACCCACATTTCATCACCAAACAGTAGGAATGTTTATTTACAGGCTCCAGCTGTATAAAGTCCATATACACCACCTCAAAAGGGCAGGTGGGTAACTTACTGTGGCCCGCCGGGGCCGGTACACCTTTCCCCACATTATATAAAACACATATTTCACATTGTTTTGCCCATTGGCGACAATACATTCCCAATCTTTTGTTGTACCACACAGTACTTAAAACTTCTTCCATAGTTCTTGCGTTAACGTGGGTTGGACCATGAGCCACGCTCACTATCACAGGTAAGTATGCGTCAGGTAGTACCCAGGTGTTCGTTTTGGTATGTGCCCATAGCCCATCTACTGTCTCCTCATATTGATCATCCTTGTGCCAAGATAGTCTTTCTTCAATGGTTGCATCTGCTTGGATTTCCTTTACGCGCTCCTTCGTCCCTTCCATAGTCACATCCCTCCCCACTATGAGCTGTCGGGCTTCCCACCGAGTGTCCCTTGTGGCAGCTAGTTTAGCCATCTGGTCAGCCAAAGAATTTCCCTGCGTGACATAATCCAGTGTTTTTTTATGCGCTGAGCACTTCACTACGGCCACCATTTTGGGCAGCGTAAGGGCTTGCAATAATTCAGCAATCAATCGGGCATGTTTAATAGTATCACCTTGAGAGGTTAAGAAGCCACGCTCTCCCCAGAGTTTACCAAAACTGGAAACCACCCCGTGCGCGTAGGCTGAATCAGTATAAATTGTCACTTTCATGCCGCTGCTTAACACTAATGCTCTAGTTAGCGCAATCAATTCTGCCGCCTGCGCCGATTTCTCACACACTTTCCCACTCTCAATCAACTGTTCCCCTGTAGTTACTGCATACCCTGCTGTTGTCTCCCCATTTGGCAGTTTGAAACAGGAACCATCACAGAATAATATACCCTCATTATCAACCAGCGGGGTGTCTTGCAGGTCTGCTCTACCCTTAGTGTGTTCTTCCATTTGGATCACACAATCATGCCTAATGTCATCAGGTGAGGTGGGCAAAGGAAGCAGTGTCGCTGGATTCAAAGTGTTACACCGTTCAATTTTTACATTACTGGCAAACAGGATCATCTCATACTGTGTGAGTCTAGCTGTAGTCAAATGCTGTGTATGCACTCTATTCAGAAGAACATCTACCGTATGTGGAACTTTTACTGTTACTTCACTCCCTAGGATGATACCTGCACTTTGTTTTAGGGCTGTCGCTGCTGCAGCTACTGCTCTCATGCATGGGGGTAGGCCTCGAGCTACTGAGTCCAGAGTGCTAGAAAAATATGCACATGGTCTCTGTTTACCCCCTTGTTCCTGTGTCAAGACTGACACAGCGCAACCTTCCTGTTCATCAACAAAAAGGCAAAATCTCTTAGTATAATCAGGTGTGCCTGTTTCCAGCTCCCGTGTCTACCAGACATCTCAAGTTTCGGTGGGGGCCGATCCTAATAGAGGCATAAGGCCCCCTTTGGTCTATAGGAACCTGCACCACTCCCGCTATCTCATTCCGGCATCCTCAGGACATATCGCTTGTGTTATCCTGAAAATCATTGTTATAGTATACCCCTTCTCCACATTCTTCACCCTGGCATACACCTTGTACTTGTGTCGTTTGTTGTGGCTGATACAGTAGATTGGGGGGAGGCGGGGCCGGCCAGGGAACATCCCCTCTTGCTTGTCCGTCAAAGGCATTGGGTTGAGGGGGTTTAAACATTCTATTGTCTTGGTTGCCGTACCCACCAGTCCTATTTCCTGGGGCAAATGTTGTCTGTGAAGGGGGCCGTACGCCCCTTCCTCTCCCACCACTCTGGGGACACTGGGATTTCCAGTGTCCGGGTCTCTTGCAGAAGGCACATACATCTTGGGGTAGCCCATCCCTCCTCCCATATAGCGCACCTCCTTGCACTGTACCTCTTCCTGTCCCTTGGCCCCCTATCATGTTGCTACTATAGCCCTGTGACGGGCCGTTATAATTGTAGTTATACCTGCCTTGGGCCCTTGATGCAACTGTTGCATCAACACTTTGGTTTTTAAATCCTTCTCTTGTCGTGCCTTTTGTTGTCCCTTCACTCTTTCCCCTCTTTCGTAATACCTAGCCATTTCGAGGAGATCCCGGGGGTTCCTAGTCATCCATGTACTTTCTGCCCTCCTAATGTTCTCCTGAATTGGCCCGTGGAGCCCCTCTACAAAGTTTGTGGCAAAGTACCGTTGGCCCGTTTCAGACCCTATCTCTAGCCCACTGTGCGCTTTGAATGCTGCTTCATAACGCAGAAAGTACTGTGCTACTTCCTCACTTGCACCCTGTATCACAGCGGACAGTTTCTCCACATTCACATCAAATGGGGGTAACACCTTTTCTAGAGCCCTCAGGACTGCCATGCCATGCCCCCTTAGGGGTTCAGGATATTCCTCATGCAGTTTTCTATTTTTGCTCGCATCCATTACATCTTTCCATTTTATTGTTTCATTGTCTTTGGCACGAAAGGGGGTCCATATTTCTTCTGGGACAATGGCTAACAATATGTTATCTACATCCTCTACGGTAAATAACCCTGGTCTGAATAACTTTCCTACTTCTTTGTAGAATCCTGCCGGGTCTATACGGGGGTCGGGGATGGACTTGGTGATATGCATTAATTCAATTCGGGATAAAGGGACATACACATAGGTGCGCATCATGTTACCAGTGGCTGCCTCTATGGTGGGTTGGCACTCTCTCATTGGCATTAATAGTAACTTTTCCGTATTTGTTTGTTCACTCACAGGGGCCTGCGCTGGTGGCGAAACAGAGGATTGATGACTAAGAGCTTTCTCTTTTTTATTTTTCTATAATCTTTTAATAGTTTCTCCACCTTAGCCATCCTCCATTCTTCCGCCCCTGAATCATCCACTCTTATATTAGATAGCAGTTTCTTATCCAATTCCGTCCTAATCCTATTCCACTGGGACACATATCTAGGCTCCTTTTCCTCTTCTATATCATCCACCCTAATAAGAAGATATTTAATTACGTTTACTTGTATAGGCCAGCCAAGGCCCTCCATCAGACTCACCAGGGTGGACATGGACTGCGAGTGTATGGATGCTATCATACGATTAGCTACGTTTTGGCCCGCCTGGTCTGCATCTTTGAGTTTAGCCTCTCTTTCCCTCACCTCTCTTTCCCATGCCCTCTTTTCCTTCTCCCATTCAACACCGCCCCTTATGACTTCCGCTATTATGTCGGACATACATCCCCATAACTGAACACTGGACGCAGTCACTGGTAGTAACGCGACAGCGTCCTGATATGCTGAGGGCAGATCCGCAGTACTCTGTCCTCTCAATTTACAGTTACCCTCATAAAAGGTATATAGTTTAGTGGCCACTGTCCTAAATTCCAAAGGTGTCAAACGCCCCAATTGGTCCCGTAGGCTGTCATTGAGGGGTGTGCCATACAGCCCGGTCATAAGGATTTGCAAGTCTCCATCTCTATCCTTTTCTACAGTAGTCGTTCTCCTATGGTCTATCAACCTATCTGGGTCTCCATACTTCATTGGGAATTCCACCCTTTCACCCTCACTGTCTGCCGGTGGAGCTGTAGCTCCTGGAAACAATAATTCAGTCGTTGTTTGTTCTGCTTCTAGCCCTATCACATCTTCATATCGAGGCACCGGCACGGCAGGATACATACCCCCACTGTTCTTAATCATCATATGTCTATCCAACTGATCTAGCCTCTCACCCTTCTCTTTTATCTCTAGATCATGTAATTTTTGATTTACCGTTCTCTTCTGCTCCTTTGCTTTTTGTTTATTCTGAGCATTGCGCCTGCGCATTGCTTCTACCCTCCATAGTCGTATAGCCTCAAACTGTGCGGGTCTGACCCGTCTTTTTACTAATTCTATTTCTACTTTGGATATGCGGTCCACATCAAAGGACCCGGTGTCTGGCCATTTATGCTCAATCAAATCTTTTGTGTATTCGGACCATTCTTTTAAGAACAATGTTGAATTCAATCCATGTTTAATCAACATATCAAATGCAGGGGTTCCTTCAAGAGGGGCATAGTGTCTCTTGCCTATACCACTCTTGCTGGAAGCCGCTTGACCCATTTTGTTGGTATACCACAATTGCCTAAAACACTCACCTTTCCCAAATATGCACCTATTGGCTAACAATAATAATACATCCTCCTGGCGTATCTAACATATCATATCATCATTTCAACATTACTTCTTCATAGACGGACTTACCACCGTCCTCTTCACAAACCCTGAATCATTATTTCCTTATTCCATCATGCATCCGTCCATACCACTTATCTTAAGGGTCCCGCCAGAGTGTTCCGGACCCGAAGGGCGACAGCCTGCTGTTCCACCGCCGACGGAGCCGGAAAAACAAGGATGACGCGTCGGTTGCAATCAAAGGTGCGGATTCAGTTGTTGGGGCCCCGTGATCAATTCCTTCTCCGGTTCCGCCGCGGCGTTCCTCACCCAGTGACGGACTGTCGCTCCTTCGCGTCCCACTTCTGACACCAAAATTGTGGGTGCGATTTCTCGCCGTCGCCAAAACCAGTACAAAAGGGACCCTATAAAAACTCAAACAGAAAAGAGTTGAGTAAACATTGCTTTATTAACACACAAGCATTCGCGAATGGGCCACAAGTTCAACCGTCTCGCAAAGCAAGTCGTCAAAGTGCCGCCCTTTGCCCTGCACATCGTGGTCCTTTTATACCCATCTGTTTTACATTGTCATACATTGCTGCACATAGATTATGTCCACCACAAGGCGGTTCCTCCCAGTCATGACTTTGCATCAAGGTCAACAGTTCAACATCTGCTATTGTGGTTTCCTGTTATCTGTTATTCGCTCTCTCTCGTGCCCCTCTGTGTATCTCTGTGCACGAGGCTGTGCTTACTCATTCCTTCCCCACCCGTAATCTGCAGATAGTTTTAGCAGGCTCAACATGCTTCGACATACAGTGACCAAACACAATTCTTCTGTTAAAAACAAGTTCTTGCCAGGTCAGCAGGTCTTAAATGTCGCTGTATAAAGAGAAGGCCTCTTCTTTTAACAAAGGGTACATTCTTTTAACACATATGGTGATTAGTACAAACTCCAAGTGTGAGCACAACATTACATATGTATGCGTACCTTCATATTCTTTCACTATCTAATAGTTATTGATTATCACATTCTCATTTATACTTTCTAGCCACAGTGTTTATTTGTATGCTGTCATTGAGATTGTTGATCTATAATTTGTGCTTCAATATATTAAAATCTTACACAGTTTATTGCTAACCAAGACCAGTTTACTCTGGCGATCAATCAATTGGAAGGTCGACTTTTATTTGGAGAGCCCTATACAGACAGGATGCTGACATTTGACTGACCCCACCTTTCAGAGGCACTGGACTGAACCTAATACAGCCTTACAGGCTCGAAATGAAAGTTCCTTCCCCAGCATATTGCTCTATTAGAAGCACTAGTCTAATATGTGACTGAATCATTCCCAGCCCACCCGACTTTCCAAGACTAGTGTTCCAGGAATCCAGATATTTGACTTATCCCGTGCAAGTCCTTCTTGAGGTAACTTACCTTCAAAATTATATTTTGCGAGTCCTCTACCAGAAAGAATAGAAAACACATACCTTTATAACATTGTGTGGTGAGCGTGTTATGCTCACCATGTTAAAGGCTAAAGATTCCTTTGAAATGTGCTTGTATACATGGCCCAGAGAATGGCGCTTCGCTATTTGAACATTAGACCTTGGCCATATCGCTCTACCTTATTGTGCCTGGTTAACTTGTCTATCGCAGTTGGAAGTGCTTAGAAGCAGATGTCCTTATCAATTGTGGAACTGAATCAATTTGCTTTGGTTGTCTACAAAAGTTGAGCACTTGTCCTTAATCTACTAAACAAGCCTCCACGCCAGAGGCGTTGCTGTGGGGTGACTGAGCCCCGGATAGAAGCTCAGAGGCTACAACCAAAAGGCTAGGTAGCCCCGATCCCGATAGCCCCAACATTAACGTAGCCCCAGATCTTTTCCAGACCTAGCAGCAGTCGACGCCATGTAAAGTGCAACTTGCTAGCTCGGGTAATATCCAGTGTATTGCTATTGTTTTCTTTTAAAGATGGTTCCCTGGATTGCCACCTTAAGGCTTGGGTGCTAATGCCTCCCAGGGCTGGCGGCGTTCGTAATATATGTGCAATTGGTGAGTGGTGGACTGCTCCAAGTAAAAGAAAGCAATTGCCCCCGAAGGGCGCCAGGGTTTGTGTATGGGCTGACAGGGGGCGTAATTGGAATTCATGGAGCAGGAGCTGGAAGTAGATTCTGGGTTTCAGGGTTTTCCTTTGAGCTGGAACTACTCACCGTGACCCAGGAGCTATTAAAAGTCCAGTATGATTAACGGATTGCCTGAACTTTCTTTTCCAAACAGTGGCATGCACCAAAAAATGCACTTCTAGAACCCCTCTTTCCATTTCTGCATTGCTCTGTCTGCAACACTATTGCTCACTGTTTATTGAATCCACATTTTCTGGCCATGTTGCTTTATTTATCTTCCCTTTTGACATTCCCTTTAAATAATTTTCCCTTTTATTCCTTTTACATTTCTCTTTTGTCAGTTGGTCTGTGTCTTGCTGCCACCTCTCATGTAGTCTTCACCTATCTCTTCCGCTGCATCCTAACTCTACCGCTGCATATGTTGCTGCATTCATCTCTGCTGCAGTTTCTTTACTACCACATTATAATCTCTGCTGACACCTCTTTTTCTGTGATGCGACTTTGCTCACTCTTTCTCTCTTGGTCGGTACCACATTCATCTCTCTCTCTCTCTCTCTCTCTCTCTCTCTCTCTCTCTCTCTGTCTTTCTCTTTCTCTTTCTCTTTCTCTTTCTCTTTCTCTTTCTCTTTCTCTTTCTCTTTCTCTTTCTCTTTCTCTCTCTCTCTCTCTCTTTCTCTCTATAGCTGGAGCTTGTGATGTTTTGATTCACCAGGTGCCCACCTTGCTTTTCCCTTCCATTCCCGGGAGGATAGCTCAATGGCAACGTGTTGGCCTTGGAAGCAAGACAACACAAAGCAACACAGGTTCGATCCCCGGGTCCGTGCTTAGAAACATCTGGGTATTTAAGCGCGTTATAAATATGTAACTAAGACAAAAAACAATTACGCAACTAAAAAAAAAACAATTCCTGTAACAGCGGCTCGATGCCCGCGGGTTGTGTTAGCGCTTTAAAAATGCAAAATAAATAAATAAAATTATTCAATGCCTTTTTTCGCCTTAGCTCTCCAGGTAGATACTCTTCAGAACCCGTCAAACCCACATTGTATGCTTTGTATATGGATTCACTCACTCACTTCCATGGACCTGATTATACCCCAGATCCCAGGTTTTCCCCACTTCCCACTTCAGAAAAAGTCAGCCGTAAGTAGATTTCTCTCTTTACCACAAGTAGGGGAACCCCTGTAGGAGCATTCCCACCGAGGATGCCACCCACTTCCTTTAACCACACCCAACAACTCAGCACATATCTTCATTCACATCTCCCACCCAGAAATCTCCACTTACCACTATCTCGAGCACGTCATCCGGTACATTGCGATAGCTGTTGCAAATGTTGTACGCCGAGGAGTGGCTGAAGATTACGGGCGCCCTTGAGATGTCTAAGGCATCTTTCATCGTTTTCACAGAGACGTGGGCCAGGTCAACGATCATTCCCAAGCGGTTCATCTCCCGCACCACTTGCTGCAGGAAACGGGTTGGGAGATTTTGCATTAGGAAATGGGTACATATACACCCCTGCGCAACCATCTTACCCCTGGCTTTTTGACATTGGAAGAATTCCCATCTTCGAGTTTGCTCAGTAGGTGGAATTAACAAAGGCTTTGTGGCAGTGGAATGCTAGGGTTGAAGTATAAGCACATAGGCTTTCACACAATGCAACATTTGCCAATCAGAGAACATACATTATTAGTATTAGAATATTTATTGTGCATGGACCTAGCTTTGGGAAGCAACAAAGCACTTTACAAATCGTATGGGGAAGGATACAGTGAGGGGTGCAGAGAGATAAGGGAGCAGGGAGCTATCATGGGAGAGGGAGATGATGGGCATTTCGGCTGCAAGGGATCCATAAGCAACCACAGGCGGAGGGGGGGGGGGCAAGGGGAGCAGGTCACCAAGTCTCAGGTTAGGCGGAGAGTGGAGGGTCTGTGGACCTAGCTGTTGGGGAGTAGCCATTCCTTAAAGAGGAGGGCCTTGAACTATTTCGTGAAATGTAGAAGAGAGGAGGTGTGTCTGGTGTTGACATGGGGGAGGTTCCAGAGTCTGGGGGACTTGCATGGCTTTTGCAATAGATGCAATGGTGCAAAGAAGAATTTGTTTGCATTGAACTGCCTTTCTAGAACAAAATTTGGAAAATGTATTTATTATCATTATATTACAACCAGAATTAAAAATGTATGGCTGAATTACTAGACAGCTCTAGATCCTTTGGGGACACTGTCCAGTGTGGCCAACGAGCATTGAGAGCCACATGTAGTGATCCAGCTCAAATAATACTATGAGTCCAAACGATTACATCAAAATGATATCAACTTCTCACCATCACATCAGACAACCATTCATCAACCCTATCAGTGCACGTTCACCAGCATACCAGGGGATACGTGTCGGATAGGTACCGCACCCCTAATCGGATAGTCATGGTGTGGGGTCGATAGAAATTACGACATGGAACAAATACCCCATATTTAACCCATACAGTATTTCGTGGTAGCCAACAATACAAATATCCCATGCAATCTTAACTCAAAGTAGGTGGCATTTTAAAAACACCACATGTGTTTATAGTAAACACCATGCTCCTAATGTAGCCCGTGGTATTTTAAATACCACGGGCTTTCAAACAAGCAACTCATTATCAGTTGGGATTGCGTGGTATATTTGCAACATATGATACATAGAAGCACTGCATGGGGGTAAAAATGGGTGATATATGCAATATTGTCTGTGGAGGCCACACCATACGTGCCCAAATCATCATTAGGTGCTATTTAAAAAGTGGCATTTCAAATATCGCGTGTTTTTCTGTTAGCAGCACACGCCTAATTAGGCCATGGTCTCAGGACTTCCTGTTTCACGGAGGCACTTCCAGTCACGGGATGACAGAATTTGAACGTTTTCATTTCAAATCAATGAGCGCTGATGAATCCGTTTCTTTGGTCCTCATTCATTCTGTTCATTTTTCAGCCACCTTCAAACACTGCTTCCAGCCTCCTTCTGGATCCTCACCACATGGCTAAAAGGCTTGGCATTTTGCAACAAAGGGACACCAAGCTACGCAGACAATTCAAGAAGAATTGAAGAATGTCAATTCAGAAGAGATTTTCACCGAATGCATGGACCTTGGAGAGATTAGGCGCCTGATTCACAGAAGCATTTTATTATGGCAAACCCCCACTGGAAAACATTCTGTGAATTATCCCCTAAATGTTATGTTAAAGGATATTTATACTGTGCACTATCACCACCGGTGTGGTCCCCTGGCACTCTGGCGGGTCTGAAAAGGGGAAATAACACTGCATGCTAATCTCTCAGCACAGTTACTTTCCATGCATGCCAACACTATCTATTCCATTCAGGAGAAACTAGTCCAGTCCTGGTTTTAACTTTCCATTCTGGGACTCGTAGTCCTGGATTTCCCCATTATAAACTAAGCACCACAAGTCTCAGAATGCAAAGTTAAAGCCAGGGCTGGACTTGTCATGGAATGGAATGGCTAATGTCAAGTATGACTGACATTCTGTTGCGTCTATCGCTAGCACACAAAAAGTCAAATACACGGGATGCCTCAGAGAGTCAATTTAAACATGTCTTAATGAAAAGAACAATGGCCCTCATTAAGAGTTTGCTGGAGTTCGGCAGTAATTCTGCTGAACTACCGTACAACGGAATTACAGTTCCTGCCACTCAGTCCCGCAGATTCAATGTGGGATTACTAATGGTGGTAGGTGGTGTAAATCCCCATTTTGTGGAATCCTTATGACTCCATGGGGATTTTGGAATTACCACCGGTGGTAATTCCACCAGCAGTAATTCTGCAGATTTTTGGCCGGTAAAGTGGAGGATTTACCGCCAGCATAATGCTGGAGGTAAATTCTCCACTTCAAGCCCAAACATGGGATTTGGCAGAGTGGTAAAATTGGTGGTAATCCTGTTTCAACCACTTTTTTGCCACTCTGCCAAAGAATGATGCCCAATGTAATTAGAACCATTGCGAGTCCTATACTTATTTTATATATTCAAGTATTTCTAACTCCTATTTTTTGGAAGGTTTCATATGTGAACTGAATGAGCCCGTACCTTCCGGTGAGTGTTTACAATTCTAATTGATGAGTTTCATCATGTAGTATTTTTTTGGCGCTGCTGGTCTGATCTACCAGTGGCATAAGCAGTACTTTTTTTTTAAAGCCACTTCTTCTTCAGGACCATCTGCTTTGATCCGATTAATTACACCTTTCTTTTGAGAAGCACCATTCTGACCGCAAGAGCCAGGCATTGATTGTCAAAGCCCAGGGTAAGAGAAGACTGGGTCGAGACAAAGGAGAGTCTGAGTGTAGAACCTTGACACTCGGTTGGTGGAAGCCATGATCATATTTAAGTTGTTTTGTCCCCAAAATCATTTCCACTTTGACCCTTGCAAGCACAGTTTAAGAATGATTCTAATATATGTCCTTTGCAAACTTGACACTGTGTCAAGGCCTTGATGGCTCCCTCTGTGCTATGCGACTGAAAGGAATGAACAAATGCACATTGCGGGGGGCACAATTTGCACGTGCCAGTGGCCATTGGCTAGCCATTTTTGACTCTTGGTAAGAAATGGTGTGCTTTGTGTATGTATAGAATTGAGGCGGCAAGTGACATTTTTATGTCTGACTATTAGCTTGCAACGTGGATTGTTTTTGCCCCCTGCACATTGTGTATCAAAGAATAGTGATGCATTCCCCAAAAAGGCTGCAAGTGTTAAAGTCCCAAAGGGTTGAATGTCTCCATCATCAGAAACCCTTCTGAATACGAGGTGGACTGCATGACTTCACTTAACAGATGCTTTCCAAAGTACATTTAAGGAGAAAGATGCAGGCATTGCAATGGAAGCTATTGGTGCATGGCCACATGACTTTTTGACTCAACGCAGGAGACTGCAACCCTGGTTCTCTCCCTTCATTACCATTCGTCCGTGCTGAACGGAATCCGAAAGCAAGGAGTTCATGCATGATATGATCTGCTATACAATGCATACATTGCCCCGAATATTCCAGACTCTACATATCCACATGAGTAATTCCAATGTCGTCCATGTAGGCCAGGGTAAATGAAGCGTTTGTGGTAGAAGGCCTTGGCTATCAGGACTCACCTTGCCAAATTCGGAAAGTCCATTACTTTTTGCTGGTTCATCTCCTTTATCAACTAGCCAGTTATCAACCCTGAAAGTCAAGAGTGAAATCAAAGGTTAGATCTTCATGTCGAGGCTGACAAGATATTTTGAAATCCAGCAGGGAGATGGACTCCTTATTTTGGAAGGTATCGGAAATGAGGCACAGGGAGATAAAGTGAAGCAGAGTATAATATGCGATATCCCATGTATTCATGGACAAATATCTTGCATAAGAGTATGACCTACCATGGGATGGGTGGTGCTCGGGCAGTACTATTTACTTGAAAGCATTCCCAATGTTAGGTATCATAGTTTACGTAGTAACCAGACAGCTATCGTTTGCATTTGTCGTTGCCAATGTGCTCTGAACCCTTGTTTGATTATCAGCTAAACCAGGGGGTGCATAGGTCTGGCCACTAAGGGCCAAATCCACTCCAGGTTTTTAAGATGGCCACAGAAAATGCACTGGACTTCAGTGAATCTGAATGCAGATATTTACATAGCTAGTCATTATCCTGAACACCTGGTGTTGGTGAGTCTCTCGAGAACTGGATTCGGAAGTCTTCTGGCTAAGACGAATTAGAAAATTGATTTTTTTAAATATATATATTTTTATAATAAAAAAATCAACACAAAAATAGGTTCCGACTCATTTCCTTAGATCACATTGTCTGTTGCTGTGCCAGTCACAACAGATCTTCATTCCACACACACCATGAACATATAATCGAACCTTATTGGAATAGTTACTGGACTAGGTGTAGGAATATTAAATACATTAAAAAACAATGCCATTTTTTGATAAACTGATTTTTGTGTTTGTGACATCAGTCTTCCAGGAGTTACCTCACCCTATAAAAAATGCTGTTCCTAAGAACATGTTCCGCAATGCTAAATATTACATTTTATTTGAACTTATTTCTTTTTCATTTTTACCATTTCATTATCCGATATCGATTACAACCATAACCGTTAGGTCCGTTTGTTTAAGCCATTATTACCATGTGTTAAAGCTCAAAGGCATGTTTGCACCATACATTATAGCTGTGAAGGAATTAAACAAAATGCAAATGATACTTTCTCTTGAAAATTTCTATAATCATGCACAGCCTATACTTTTAAAATTCTTGTGTATGGTGGTGTGGCATTATTCAGCCTTTCATTTCTTCTTGGCCACCGTTAACATTAAGACCAAATAAATCACTGGTCACCTGTCCCCTCTAAAAATGTCCAAAAAGGATTTTCCAGTTCAGTCATTGTCAACAAATCCCTGCCATCTTGGAATTGAATTCCACCAATTTCAGAGTTGACTTTTAATATATTTATTTGTATACACTGTACCTCTGATTCCAAAATACAGACAGTTCATTGTCAGCTTTTAATCCCTCACGTGTCACTTGCAACTTACAGATCCTGCAGCTTTCTTGCTTTCTCAGGTGCATGATCCCATTTGCCCTCTCTGGGTTTTCATACTGTGTCAACACTAATAATACTTAATGAAGTGACATGTTCTTGGTGGATTTTTACCACTGTATTGTTACTGGGTAATGCATAGCATCAATTTCTGATGTGCAACATGTTCCAGGATGTCCTCTTTAAAGGGTCTAATCAAACCGCCCACATACAGTATAGATTTCAAATACAAATCAAGGCAAATACTGTACTTTTTGTTAATGTTTTTTTTATGGCATGTTTACATGCAATAAAGTTTATTTTAGAAATCCCAGTCATGCCACCATATAATGGGCACACATGTGAACATTCAGATAGAGATAGGTGGCCGCATCTTGCACCCATTGAAACCACAGTGTTCAGTGAAGGAAGGCTGTATCACAGCCACACAGCACTGTGTGTCCACATTCCTAGAGTACACAGCTCTGCTCAGTGTAGGGTTTCCTCGCTAATTTCTGAAGAAGGGAAAGCAATGGTGCAGAATATGGGCAATCCAAAGAAATAACACACATGCGAGAACAGACAAAAGAGGTTGGGGGCGAGGGAGACCGTGCACATGCCTAAACTTGGAAATGGGAGTGGGCGAAAGGGGTGATCACAGAAAGCGTAATAGAGAGAGAATAGATCGTTTGAGGGTCTCCCCATGACACTATAAATAGAAGGAGGACTGACGCATGACTAAATACATTTTCCAGGGGAGAGGGACTTTGGAAATTGAAAGAAATTACTCCGAGAATCCATCTCCTGTGCCAGGAGCTGAGCGATGGTTTCAGGGCAAGGGTGGAGTCATGGTAGCCAATTGATAGGCATGTAAAAACTGTAGAAAACATGCAATTCGCTTTAGTAAAATATTGAGCAACTGAATACGATTGCAGTTTTATTTTCCACATTCTGAATATAAGTCTAAAAAACAGTGTTTATAGTAAAATCGGCCCAAAAAAAATCTCCTTTTTAAGTTTAATAGCTGTACTATCAAGGCAGAGAGAAGCAGGTGAAAGAAAGTACGTGATTCTATCACCTGCTTGTGGTCATTGTTTCTAACAACCTGTAGTCTTATGTAACCTTGCCATTTCTAAATACCAAAAATACACGACTCTTAAGTAACACACCACATTTCAAAGCCACTCACTGCCATGTCTGTAACCATCTAAAGCTAATGGCTTCCAGTATCAAATGCTATGCTGAAACAAAAGAGAATAATTAAAAGACATGTTGACAGTCCCTTGGAAGAACCTAGTGCGCCCTTTACTTAAATGTGCTTAAACGAAAAATACAACAAAAAACAAACCAGAGCAGAGCTATTCTGAGTTCGGTAGTGAGTCTTGGGGCACTGTGAACAGCTGATCACTGCAGATGCAGTGCTATATAGCGTTTTGTTTCCTTGGATCTGGGATTCAGTGAGGCAACTTTGGCACAAAAAGAGCACTTCCATATCAAGTAAGATGTGCTTTTGCAGTTTGTACATTCCAAGTTGCCCATATTAAGTTGAACAAGTTACATTCTTTGTCCAATCCCATGTTTTAGGCTGGGTGATAGGACTGTGTGACCATTGGGGTAGGATGCCACCACCCGATCCATGATGCAGGCCCTGGTTGAGGTCAATAAACGACCCCATAGCCTCCCCGTTCCATCCCGAGCCTTACGGAAGTCACCCACCCAAACCAATATCTGATAGATTTATCACTGACGCCAAGTTTTGGTCGGCTCTTCCCCCGTCAATACTGGGCAGAGCTGCAATGTTTAAAATGATGACATTGACCAGATATTTGTATGTTCTCTCGAACACCCCTGTCATGATCCGAGAAAGCGAGTTCCGAATCATTGAAAGAGCATTAAGGAAACTGCTATGGCGGGGCTCCTGGCAGCGGATCGCCCTGCGTTTCCTGTATAATTCAGTGTGGGAGGATGGATCGGTCTTCCCAACCTCCAGAGATATTACTGGGCCGCCCAGCTTGCGATTGTGATTGAATAGTTATGGGGGGGGCACATCCTGTCCACATGTACGACTGGAATAGCTGGGCATGGTACTTCCGCACCCCCTGCAGACACTCAATAGGAGGTCCAGGGCGATCAGCATGCCCTTAATATCACGGCAGGTGTTGCGGTTGGGGGGAAAGAACGAGGGTAGAACTAGGCTGGGCTGGCATGGTGACCCTGCGTTCCCCATTATGGAATAACAAAGATTTAGCTGAATTGGGTACATTGGATTTTGCATCTCTTCGGTTCGGTAGAAATATAAAGGTGTGGGGGAACGTGCTTCTAGAAGGGCGCTTGTGGTCTCTGGCTGAGTTGCAATAAGTGGCCAAGTTGATAAAATCGGACGCTAATTGCTACAATCAATTCAAGCATGCTATGTGGTCACAGTTCCATGGGTAATATGACTGTCCTGAGCAATGCCCATTGGAAGCCAATGCATACACTGACCTGATGGTTAAGAAGGCTGTTTACACTTATACCAAAGTCTCTCTAGTTTCACAGCTCACCCGTTGACTAAACCCGTGGGGAAATGGAAGGGTGAGATAGGTCCCATAGTGGCGGAGGACTGGCAAGAGGCTACAATGGCCCAATTATTGGTGTTAGCGAACCAGAGTGGGAAACACATATTGCTAATACTCTGGGCTTGAACGAGAGTAATAGCAACACTAGTCCATTGATAACCAACACTTGGAAATGTCAGTCAACACCATATGACATAGCTATCATCATCAGGCATCTAAAGAAATCCAGAGCCTCAGGCCCCGACGGTATCTGTAATGCTGTGATTTAACGAAACCCTGATATGTGGGCCCATGGGCTCAATTTGTTATTTACCCATATTGGCACCTCTGGCGTTATACCACCAGCCTGGAGAGAAAGCCAAATACTGCCAGTGCATAAAAAAGGACTAATGAATCATGCAGCAAATTATCGCATGTTGGAAATGATAGACGTTCCTTCTAAAATACTGGCTAAGGTTTTGCTAACTGAATTGAACATCTGGATTGATGCACATAAGATCCCCCCAACCCCCCGAACCAGATGGGCTTTGTCAAACATTCAAATACGGCATATATTTTACTGATATTGACAACCTCTATTGAATGTGCGTGGGAAAGAAGAAATGCCAAAGTATATGCAGCTTTTATAGACTATTCTGCTGCATGTGATACGATTTTAAGAGGGCGGTTATGAAAAAAGATTATTAACTGGAACATACCAGCTGGACTGTTGAAAATGCTAATGCTTCTATACACAGACACCTCGCTCAGGATTAGGTTGGATGGTGAAGGCAGATTGACAGCACCACTTAATACCCGCCATGGTGTAAAACAGGGTTGTGTGATCGCTGCCACCCTATTCAACCTATATCTGTCTGATATGGGTCTGGAAGTCCTCTCTTCACTATTATGCCCTTTGAAGGTTGGTCGCTATTCCTTAAATTGGCTAGTTTATGCCGATGATTTGGTTTTAGTTGACCATACCCCCAAAGGTCTCCACAGCCTTGTATGATCCCTTGGGACATATGCAGAAAAAAATGGCCTGGTAGTAAACATTGAGAAGAGCAAGACGATGGTATTCACCTCGAGACCACATAAAGGTATAATCTACCCATGTATATTAAATGGACAGAAACTCGAGAATATAGACACCTATAAATACATAGGGTTGTATCTACAGAGTAATTTAAAATCGGACAAACACTGGAATGTGACAAAGTGTAAATGCAATCAAGCGCTTACTATGATACATTGCTTTGTGTAAAAACAACGTGGTATGTCCTTTGAAACTGTCTTGTTACTCTACCAGACTAAAGTTAGATCTGTCATATTTTACGGTCTTGAGATATGGGGTGGGAACCACACAGCTACTTTGAGAAGATATGAAGCAGGTGCTCTTCATACGCTGTTTTGACTACCTCCAACTCTACCAGTTGAATTATTATATTTGGAGCTAGAGATATCTGGAATTGCATAGGATGTAATTAGGAAAATCATTGTATTCTGTGACACAATGTTCAAAATTCGAAATGAGACCACGATCAGTGAATATATGGATGCCTTTTGCAAACTTGATACTTTTCTTAAACTGGGCACTCTGGGCAAGATGTTTTGAATCTGTATGAAGTGGCAAGAGGGATGCTGTGGTATGAGGTTAGATGGTGCAGTCTATAAGAGCCGCATTAAAAAAAAAACTGTGTGAGCACAGCAAAGAACAGTATCTAATCAATTTGTACGCTACAACAAAAATCATGCTACTTTCTGTGAATATATCATAAGTAAAGATGATAAGCCTCAATACATAACAGCATACCCAAATAAGGCAATAGAAAAGCAATATGTAAGGCTTAAATGCAATGTGACTCTTGCCCTATTGACCCGCGGTGTCCAGCTGGGGATTCAGCGCAACAAACATTACTGCGGGCTATGTAGAAATGATATTCTCGAGAGCTTTGAACATCTTTTACTCGATTGTGAAGGTCTAGCAGATGTGCGCTGGAAATATTTAAAACAGTACAATAACAGTATTAGCACAGATGATTTTACTATGATATGGCATGCATTTCTCAAAGGATGTGATTTTAATTTGATATTTTATATGGTAAAATGTTATTGGAAGTGTACTGAAATTATGAAGATACTGATATAAAAATGTGTCATCATTTATCAGAAGTCTATGGGGGTCCTTACGAGTTTAGAGTTAGCCATGGCGCTATTAGCGTCATGGCTGCCTCCAAACCTGGGTCCGGGTCGGGTCTCACTGAATGGGGGCTTACCGGGACATTCCAACCTATCCGGACCCAGTAAGTCCCCATTCAGTGAACCATTCCCCATTCCCATTTGAGTCCCCATAGGGCTCAATGAGAATGGGGAAGGCGCTAATAACGGGCCCACAAATTGCAGGCCCGTTATTAGCTCCGAGGTCCCTTAACGGGTCCCGCAAAGAACGGCTGGTCAGACCAGCCGTTCCTGCTGGGACCCGCTAAGGGACCTCGGAATGTGGCGGTAGGGGTTTAACGGCACCGCCATCCTTAACGGTGCCGTTAAGCCCCTGCCGCCATACTCGTAATGACCCCCTATATCTTTAATTGTTATTTTAAGATTAAAAAATTGGTGATAATCACTAGAATTTTATGAGATGAATTATAACATGTATTTACGGAATGCAGTATTTTGAGTTTTCTTTGTGATGCATTGTGGCCTTTGGACTTTTATGGCTGCGTTATATTTATGCTCTGTTGTGATTTTTTTGATTTTCTGTTTTGTCTGTTACTTTAATTCAATAAGAAGGAGACAAAAAAAAGAAAGTCACCCACGCAGTGAACCTTAACGTACCCCAAGACTGGACACACCATGACCCTGCCAGAAGAAAGAGTGCCTGGGATAGTAGAGTGCGGCCCAAAGGTTCAGTTAACGAAGTCAGTCTGGCAGCCACAGATGGGGAGGTTGGGCTTGGCTTGGAGACACATCCCTGAGGAGAGCTAAACACTCTGTCAACCTCTTGGGAAACACCCTACTGAAACCAAAATGGGCACGCCAAGTCCTAATCCAAAAACAATTTTTTTCTCAGGCATTTACATCTTTCAAAACATTAGTAATCAAGCATTTAATATCGGTGGCAAAGTGAAGGCCCCTAACTCTGTCATGGTAACATGCTGGACACCTCTCTGCACTAGAGGCCTTGCCCGGTAAACTCTGTGAAATACAAAAAATCTGAAGAGATTTTATCGTGGCGATTGTGCGTGAGGCACAGACCAACGCAAGTTGCAACCTGACCCGTCTTGGAAATCGCAATAGTGGGGTCCTGCTGACTCGTTACTACTGGAATTCAACAATGGTTGCAGGCACAAAGTTATCAAGGGACAAAGGTTGCACCCACCTGCGAGCCTGGAGACTGGGTGCACTTGGGCCGCAATGAGCTCTTATTGGCAAAACAACAAGAGCCACAGGGCTGGCCTTCACAGTCATGAAACTGAAAGTCAAGATGACGGACCACCTTAAAAGGGGGCTTGGTCTGCGGATCTGCATACAGTCGCAGAGGTTAAGTAGCAACAGCTGAAATGACAAATTCAAATCCTGGGAACCAATCATTGCCTTCACTTCAGGGAGAGAAGCAGCAGACTCTTTGGTGGGAGTCAGTGGTTGGAGTTGGAGAGACAGAGAGGTGACAGACAGATGTAGCAAAAAGGTGTTCAAGAAGAGTGAGGAGAAGGGTGTGTGGTAGGAGAGAAAGAGCAGAGGCGGTGGAGCAGTACAAGGAGAAGGAAGGAGAAGAGTGTGTCTAAAGAGGAGGTTTGGAAAGCTCAGAGGAGAGAGGAGCAGAATGAGGAGGAGCAGAAAGAAGAGACAGTGCAAAGGAAGCCAATAAGGGAGGTGGTGGAAAACAACTGACTGAGAGGGAGGAACAAGGCAAAATGACAGATCAAGGTGGAAGCTGTAAGCACGAGCTGGAAGCCAGCGAGGAAGTCAAGGAGGCCTGATGGTTATGGGCTTCAGGAGGAAACACTAGTACAGCAGCAGAAGAGAGGGGAAGGGGGATGTGCCCAGGACACTGAGCATTGGACTCGCAGAGCATCTACCATGTCAGCGCTGCCGGAGACTGTAGCAGAGTCCACCATTTGCACCCAGGGACCTGACTCTTGCCATCCCCAAATCCAAAGATGTCTGGGGAAACATAAATAAAAAAGGCCTGGAGACTTGCCCTTCAGCCCAGGTGGTGGAACTTGATAGGCTTAAAAGAAGCAAGCAAACAAACAGGTTTCAGGGAACTGACGTCCCCAAAGACTGTGAATGACACTACTTTACTAACAGGTGGCAGAGGTAAAGGAAAGAGAGGGATGGACTGATGGGTTAGCGTCCTTAAACCGGAATCGCTCATCATTTCTTTATCCCACATCCTTAAGATTAGTTGACTCTAAACCCGTGGCACATTTTCCTTGAAAAATAAGTTCCAATGAGCCACATATTCTGGACTTTGAGAAGACTGTCGATCGCCTGCCACGACAACATATTCATTTTACAAAATAGGTATACATGGAAGCTCTCACAATTGTCTGTTGCAGCTGTATGGAAGGTAGGGGAAAACCTTTTATATTCATGTCCTACAGCTATGAGTATGATTGAGAAAAAAAGTTATTTTTATGGTGTGTTCAGCTGTGAGCGAGATGGAGGCTGTCCCCACGGTACCACAAATGCAAGTAACTTGTAGGTAGAGGCACTTATTTTTGTGTGCGTGGACTAGAAGTCAAGGCTTAGTCTATTGGTTTAAGCAATGGGTATGGTATTGGGTGAAGCTCTTACCATGGTGTGTTACAGCTGTGAGTGAGGGTCATGTACCTCACACCGAGTTGATAGAAGGTCCGCAGAGCGCCCAGACTGCTGTCAAGGGAGTGTCCACCTTCTACACCAATCAAGCTTGCAACCTTCTTGTTACTGAAAGCATCTCTAATTTCTGTATATCAAAAAATTGTACATGGCTCAGTTTCTGAACGCATTTCTAATTTCTGCAGAAGAAACTTTGTACAAGGCCTAATTACACGTTGATTACTAGTGCTACTACACCCCTGCTTAAAGGGGTAAAATCATGTTGTACAATGATGTCATTAGAGCAAACCCACATGGAACCTGTGACTCTCAGAGCAGAAACCTCCTTTTGGACCTTTACAGCCAAAACTAAGTCCTGGCTCGCCAACAAGAACTCGTGCACAGCCTGACTCATTAACCCTGTATTCTCCTATGTCTGCTTTCTGACTACCATGTGACCCGGTCACTTGCACTTATTGGTATTATCATGTATGTCTATAACTTGTTGTAACCTGATCTAAGTCTCTGGCGCTCAGTTACCTCAGGGTTCGGCGCGCGGTACAAATAACTAAACTAAACTAAACATACAACATCATCAAGAATTAAAAGGCAAAGCTAAAATGGGTCTTACGTGCTCCCAGAACAGATTCAATGTTACCATGCATCTGCCTGAAGGTTTCACCAGGTTCCCTGAAATACACTTTGAAGCATACAAGGAAGAAAAGTAATCCCTGACAGATCTCATAGGCGACTTGACTCATTGGCAAGATATAGGAAACCATGCTCTCTACTGGGTCCTGCCCCCACACTAAAGAGTAGATGATGATTCCCACAATCCCAGGCAGGTTTGAGAGCTGGGTCAATAACAAACCATGATCAGTGATGTCAGTGGGGGGCTACCAGGTCCTAGAGGACAAGACTGAAATAGAGCCTGTGGCCACAGTCATCAGTAAATCATTTACCAAATATTCCAGTTGAATTCCGTTCCATGGCCAACTTTTGGATTAAAAGACAATAAAGAAGCCAACCTCTCCGAGGTGTTTTTGTAAAGAGGGGGGACAGCCTTCTCCGATACCTTCACCAAAATAGGGAGATCGGAGCTAGGGTGGAATGCAAAATGTCAACATTAAGGCAGATTTATTAAAGGAGGGGTCGGACCAAGGCCTTTTTGTTTTATTCAAGATGTTTTATTGAAAATGTTATCCTTGAAGGTGAAACAATCAGTTTAAAATAATGTTTAAAATGTTGCACCATTTGAACATAAAAGAGGGAGCACACAAATATTTCAACAGTTCCTAAGTGAACCCCTTTTCCCCCCCTCTTTTCCTTCCTATGCCGCTCACCCGTTCCCCATGTCCATTTCCCAATTCCCGAATGCCAGTAATACCGGCAGTTTTTTGCCTGTGGGGGCCTGATTTACCTCCACCTCTTGGCTGGAGGTAAATCAGGTAACCCCCACTGGCAAACCTGTAGTTTGGTGGTGCAGTAAAAGTGCTAGTAACTGATTTACTGGCATTTTTATCAGCACTTTTACTGCACCATCAAAATTGTAATGACCCCTGTCTCCTTCTGTGGGTCACTTACCAAGAGTGTCTCGAATAAGTATAATAGTTGTGGTATTACTGTCATTTTAACATCTGCCAACCACCCAGATTAAGAAATTGCATATTTCTGCCAGGAAGGTAATTCATTTTTAATTGAGTCAACCGGCATGGTGGTCGCCCAGTACAGAGCTGAATTCTTAGGGGTAATATAGACGGCTAGATATTTAATGTTCCCCTTGCACAGCGGAATGATATTAAGACTTCACTTTGATAGGGATTTACTTTAATCCCTGACCCAAACTTAATGTGTCTAAATGATGTAATAGCAAAGGGATTCAAAGTTGTGGGCGAACGGGCATTAAGAGATGGTTATCCAGAAGGAATGCTCAAATACTCAATGCACTTGATGTTTTCTGTCTTCCTAATTTGTACTGCTAATCCCTCAGCTGCCAGGGCATAAGGTAATGGCAAGAGGGACACCTATGCCATGTTCTCCTTGTCAGTGTAAGCATAGCCTATTGATAGCTATTCTTGGTGACCCTAGCTGCGGGGGCTGCGTATAGCACCAAGACTCCTTTCAGGAATGCATCACCCATCCAAAGCTTCCCCTATTGCTACCCGAAGGATATGGCGCTCGACACAATCAAATGCTTTCTCCACATTCAGGGCAACCAAAGCAGCATGGTGCCTGGTTTATCAATCAAATTCACCACTTTTCTTGCATCATGCGATGCTTGCCTGCCAGCAACACATCCCGATTGTTCCATGCCTATTAAGACACTTGAGCATTGGCTCCAGTTGGATGACCAAGCCCTTGGCATAGAACTTGATGTCTGCGTTGGGAAGTGCTACTGAACTGGAGGAGAAGCAGAGCATCGGATCTTTTGCGGGTTGGGGAGGGCAGTCCTTTTGGTTCCCCTATGGTCTGAGCCAGCTCTCCCACTGCCCAGATTTGACTCAAAAGCTCATGTAGAGGATCTACCAGTTGTTTGTAAATGTGGTTACGAAGACACAGGAGATATTTCTGCACCAGTCACTTTGTTTGAGTTTGTGTGAGTCAGGGCTTTTAATATTTGTTCCTTGGATATTGGATTATTAAGCATAGTTTTTTCTTCATCTGCAGTAACCAGTAATTGACACTCCAGTAGAAATATGCCTATACCCAGGGCAGAGGTTTCTCCAGAACGCTGCCAGTTTTTCATTTATCTTTGTGTGTTGCAACACCATCCTTCTTATACATTCACATGGCTGGTCGGGCGTCACGTCGCAACATTCAAGGCCAAAATTCTCCGTTTGTTTTACCGAGTTTACAATATTGTTGTTTAGTTTTTTTTAATCAATGTGAGTTTAGCTTTATTAATACACAGCATATTCATTTGAGTTTTATCTGCCAGAAGTCTATGAAAGGTTTTCATGGGACTCGTTTCATGACACTGCTTCTCAAGCTATCCTAAATATTGAGAGAACTTCTCAGTTTCATTTACTCTTTAAGTCTGGTTGCCATTTCTATCAGTTGTACTTGTATCATAGCTTTTAAAGCATCCCATAGTAATGTTATATTATCGGGGTGTTGTCATTCTCGTGTAACAAGAGTGTGATATACCTCTCTAGGTCTTCATTCGGTATTGTGTCTCTGAGTAGCGATACATGAAGTTTCCATGTTTGTGATTTTTTTTTCAAATGAGGTTACACCTATATTACATGCTGTTATGGTGTAATCTTAAAACACCTATAGAGGTTGTGTAGGTTACATACAGCAAACGATAATCTACCTTCACATAATAAATCATCGAATGTGATCTATAAGAGTGTGAGCAGAATGTGAAATCATTGATCTTGAAGTAGAAATGTCTCCTTGTGTCCGACAGCCCATCTGAAACATGCCTGTAGTAAGACCTCCGGAGCCCAGCTCTTTCCCCATTGAGTTAGGCCCTTTGTTCACCTCTTAGTGCCTACAACTTTGCTATAGTAATCATCCTCCCTACCACGCCCCAATTATTTATAAGTACCTTCCTTCCTTGTACGCTTTACTATCCAGCAAAGCACACCAAACATTCCGGCTTATCAGAATACCTATCCTCTTCCTCTTTTCCTTGAGTGAGAGAAAGTATTAGGCTGGCAATGCCTGAGATGTAAGTCTAATACTATCACATTTCAGTAAATGCATCTTTTTTAAACAATCTATGTTTACCTTTTCTGCTTGAAGAAAGTGTAACAGGCACAAGTGCTTGTTGGGGGAAGTTAATCCATGGTCATTAAATGTAAGTAGTTTCAAATCATTCGGTTTCTGGTTAATCTGTTCTTTTTATTGCAAAGTGTGGACTCCCTAGCCGGACTTTGATCTGGGTGTTGTTATATGGAAATCAGTCCATTCGAAAGTAACCCCTTCTTCTCCCACCCCCTGTCCCCTTCCAAACTCAAGAAGCCCTGTATCGAAAACAAACATAATGAAGAACTAATCGAACCATTAACAAAAGGGCTCTCCAAAGAGGCAGTACAGGATACAGAGGCCATCTGGGTGCTTGCAACTAAAGCCCAGACAAACCTGCTCCCTTGGTTTGTTGATGCAGAGCACCTCCCCAGTCTCTGCTCCAATTGGTTCTGTCTTCGGTATGAAAGTCATATGTTGCAGCATCTACTTGAATGACTACTGACTTAAAAGCTATATTATCCAACTCTCCAGCAATCTGCAGCATACTCTATCCTCACAGCGAGCTGTGGCATTCCCACCTCCTATTAACCTTTACAATGGCCAATATTTAATTACATAGACAAGAGATGAGGAGCATCACTTGCATTATATACTGGGCCTATATGAAGGCCAACCACCAAATTAACTTGGAGATCATCAAAAGTGTCCAGTGTTGCCACAGGATTTCTTTTCAGGGGTACCGTTTTGTTTTTATCATGCTCTTTTCCCCTTCCTTGCTGGTACCGTTGGTCTTCAGGAAGATGAACGCTCAGTTAGATCCATGGAATGTAGGTCAATAATGAATCGCGCTGCAGCCACAGCACCTTACTTGTCTGTTCTTCCAAGTAAATAGTTTGACAAGTTATCCGGCTGGGCGATACAAAGGGGCTAACACAAGTGCAGCTTTCAGTAGCAGAAGGGGACTGACTCTGATCACCACCTCGAGTAAGGATTGGTAAAATAATATTGGTGCCATTAATGGTAAAGTCTCTTAAGACCATTCCACAAAAAGGGTCAATCCACCCCTGTTTGAAAATCTGATTGATAACCCTGGTCTTTCCTTCAGACTACAGGTTTGTGGGGTTCCCAAACACTCGTTCGTGAGTACGAGGATAGGCCTTTCATGTTTGGTCTACTCCACGCTTGGACTGGTTAGCAAGGTCTTCTCCAGAAGGGCAAGAATGTGGGTGACTCGTTCCAGGAATTGCCCCATCCCCCAGTTTCTTGAGGTAGGGCAGGGCCTGAGACGCTCTTAATCAGTTGGCCGCCTCCCTGCTTAAGGGTTCTGGTCCTGAGACATCTCCATGCTGACTCCACTATCGTATGCTCCCCTGCGAGATTGCACCATCTTGCACCTCCTCTAGTTTCTGCCCTACCCTGACCTGGCTCCCCTAGACCCTCCCTGCGCTCTCTCTCTCTTCTCTCTCTCTCTCTTCTCTCTCTCTCCCTCTGTGTCTGCCTCTCTCTCTCTCTCCTTCTCTCTCTCTCTCTCCCTCTCTCTCTAGAACGGGCATCTGTTTTCATCCTACCTACACAGTTTCATTAGTCCCATCTCCCCCTCTATTTCCTTTCTCTTTGTTTCCAATGTTAAGTGCTACCACCTTTCTCACTTTCTCGACAGTGGGTCTCCTGATGGTATTTCCCTGCCAACCTCCTCATGCTCTCACAATTGTCCCTCTTCTTCTGATAGTTTGTCTACTCCACACTCCGATATCTCACCTCCCTCTACTTCTTATGGCAACACTCTTTCTCCAACCCCCTCCCTACTCTCTTTAATCCACTGATAGTCTGGATTCTCCATAACCCAACAACTCTTTCTGATGACATCTGTCTCTTCTTCCAACCGCCTCTAGACTCTCCTCCCATTTTCTCTTCCTTCTCTCCACTCAGTACGTCTCTCTCACTGTTCTCCACCAACCTCCTTCCTACAACTTCTAGTCAAACTTCCCACACTGCCATGCCATCTGGCTGCTTTTCATAGTAGCGTTTCCCCTTGACATTGGGTGGTGCTTAATGACATGTATTATACCGGTGCATTGAGGGCTGGGATGTTGTGACTGAGCCATGGGTTAGTGGTGATGAAGCAAGGAAGGCGGCTGGCTCGGGCCTCCATCTTGGACACCAGATGTCCCATGGACAGTTAATGCAGTCTTCCTCCCTCACAGCTGAACTCCTGATGTCCTTGCCTGCTTTACTGTAGGTACCTTTGCTCTACCAGCATGTGAATGCAGTGTTAGGAAATCCTGTGGTAAGCATGGGAATGGGCATGTTACATTTCACCTTCCTTCTTCACTGGGAATGTGCATGTTTGTGATCCCTGCAATCTTGAGAGCATGGGGTTTGTTTCTTTCCTTACCTGTGCGATCCGCGTTAATCACCTCTTCAAGTGCAACTTTGCAACTGTCAGGCTTCCACTGCTCTGAGAGTAAGAGTCACACTGTGAAATGGTTCCTCCAGCATCTGTGCCAAGGGAAGAAAATGCATTTCCTAGCTCCCTGGGGCTTTTGAAATGTTGGATAAATGTCCCCATAAAGGGGGGAGGCTCCCTTTCCTCTTCTAGATGTAGGGGTCAGACTAAGGAACTTGAATGTCTCTCTAGGTGTCCCCAACCTTCGGAAAGGAGTCTCTATAAGGGTTGTGAATAATCCCCACTATCTGTGTTGGTCACTGGTAGGGTTAAGGGTGGTAGAGGAGTGTGTGGGTCTGCATGACTACCCCTTTTGTGTTCCTGCATATTAGAATAAGCTGCAGGGGTATGAATGGAGGGTGACTCTGCCCTTGGTGGTTCCGCATATGGATAGGAGTGGTAGGAAGTGAGCATTCCTGTGACTGCCCCCTGCATTTGGGCGGGGTCCCAGTGAGGGTGGACTGAGGATCCCTGTATACCTCCTGCAGGCACAGCATACACTAGCTTGAGACGGCATGCAGCCCCTTTGACCACCCCACTGTGGCTTTCCAAGCTTTGGCGGGGGATGTTATCACAATAGTGAGCTGAAAGGGGAAATCAATTTATATGATATATTGGCTTCTTGCAGTTTCTCCATTATTGGGTGGAAGGTCATTTTTTGCACTGTAATTGTAGCTAAATCCTGGATTGTCAATGTAGTTGGTCTGGTCAATGGTAGCAGATTGCAGGTTGGTCGAGTGAGACATATACTATTAGCTTCCTTCGGGTTGCAGAAATGAAATGCCATGATCACAGCACAAGGTTTAATATGTCCTGAGCTGACCAGAGCCCAGGGCCATACCCCCTACTCGTGCTCCTGAGACTGTGAGTAATTTATGAGTTCCTAAACGCTCCGCCCAGCATTCTCTAAATACCTAGCCACCAGGAACCCACTTACCTAACACTCTACTTTTATTTACTTTGTCGCCCTATTGCAGCGACAACCTTAGTTTCAATAACCTGTGCTTACTTAGACATAAATGCCTGTTTGATGAATGTGTACTATGTGCCCACTTTTATATCACTCCAAGCCCAAAATGTACAATTGGATTTAGGTGCTCCATTACTACACGGTCAATACTGTGTACCTTCAGTGACAACCTCCATTACATTACGTGATTCCAGTTGCATATCTGACTGTGCACTCTGCATCCAGTTGTACACCTACACCACTGCCCTATCCTCATTGCAAAATTGAATCTAGGTGATCCATTGTCTGTGCATTTTGAATTGCTGCATTTTAGGCTCACACTGCAAACTAACACCTCATCATGTATGGTATTTGCTTAATCTTACTGCACAAGACTAGATTTCCATGTATCCAACTGTGTCAGTACTGCTAGATCTAAGCTAGCACGCAAGCTAATCGCCGGTAGCTACACCGCATAACTCTTAACTAGCTCCGCGTACATAATGTTTCTCCCACTGCTTTACACAGTTCTACTAAGATCATTCCTATATATAATCAGATTACAGCACCCTACTATGTTACTCAAATCACCTTTACTTGCGCCAGCGCACAATGTCCTTAAACAGATCGACATTATCACTATACCCTGTACTGCACTACAGAGGAACCTTAAACTGCGTGCTAGACTCCCAAGGCTCTATGACCCTTTAACCAAATCAGCGCTAAGGAATGTCACTACTAGCCCTCGCAACACTAGCAACTCCCAACACCCCCTCCAACTAAACAGCAGACTCTTCCGTGAGCCCATCCTCGCCCCAAAAGGCACTCATAAAATTCAGCCATCACTTGTGAAACCTGTACAGTGTGAAACAAAGGGTGCACTTATAAATGCCCGCTCTATGGTAGCCCACGCTACTGATATAGCTGATCTACTACACAATGAGGATTTAGACTTCCTAGCTGTGACTGAATCGTGGCTCCACCCAGCAGCTGGTCCAGCAATTATGCTAGCCCTCCCAGACGACTATACCCTACTAAGACTTGATTGTACCACCTCTCGAGGTGGAGGTCTTGCCATAATAGCTAAAACAAAACTAACATTGAAAATCTCTCCTCCCCACAATTCAGGATCCTGTGAATCCCTAACTGCCAAGTTAATCTCATCTAATACGCAGTCTGTATCTATTCACCTTATATACCGGCCTCCCGGCCCCTTAGGATATTTCGAAGAGGACCTCACAAACATCCTATGAAACAACCTCAAGAACTCTTCCCAAAGCATCCTATTAGAAGACTTTAACCTCAGCCTCAGCGACCCCTCAGATGCTAATGTCACTCTAATTAACAACACTTTAGAGGAATTAGGCTTCACACAGAAGATTACAGTTCCCACCCACACCAAAGGCAGAACTCTTGATTGGCTAGCTGTGCATAATTGCCCAATCCAGGTCTCATCTACAATGCCACAGCACTGGTCTGACCATTACCTGATCTCGTTCTCACTAGAGGCAGCACCACCGCAACCCGACAGTATAGCTCCAGCTGTCCCGACCAGAAACAAAAGAAACATTACTCCTGAAAACCTTATACCTTTGATCCTACCTACCCTCAATGCCATTCCGGACCACACTGATCCCTCCACTTTGGTATACTTGTATAATAAAGTAATGCTCTCTTCCCTCGACGACATAGCACCTATGAAGCTCAGAAAGAGTAAACCTCGCAAGCACATGAATACCTGGTTTTCTCCCCATCTTAAGGCTTTCAGACAGGAGAAACGATGCTGTGAAAAAATGTGGAGGTCAGACCCTTCAGAAAACAATAGGAAAAATCTAAGTAAACTAGCCTCTCATTCCAAAAAATAAATTATTCTGGCTAAACAAACCTCCTATAACCAGCGAATATCTCAAGCCAAATCTAACACAAAAGAGCTTTTTGTAATTCTGAAAGAGGTAGAATCCCCTATACAGACGCCCGACTCGTGCATCAAGGATAAAAACTGGTGCACAGGTATACAGAATGCCCTAGCAAATAAAATTACCTCCTTGCAAACCAAGATTAGTATAAAAAAGGACTCCCTCCTTTCCACCTCCAAACCTAGCCTGACCAGTTCCTCGGTGACACTTTCCAACCTGACGCCCCTTCCGGTGCCGCTTCCCCACTTTAACTTTCGTAAAGTTTCCACCAAAGAGGTTGAAAATGTTATTCTTACACTCAAACCTTCGAATTGCCATGGGGACTTATGCTCTGCACAATTGATAAAAGATGTAACTCGGGAACTTGCACCATTTATCACCAAACTAATAAATGCATCTTTCACATCAGGCACCATACCCAATAACTTGAAACAATCTTGGGTCCTCCCACTCCTTAAAAAACCTAATCTAGATCCTTCCACCCCCACCAACTACCGTCCCATTACCACAGTGCCATTCCTTCTCATAATCCTTGATAAAATAGCGTACCAACAAATCCAACACTACCTTGAATATCACCACCTTCTAGGAGTCCGACAGTCCGGCTTCAGACCCCAGCACGGAACTGAGACTGCACTAATAGATCTTAAGGCACAGATTGATGAGCTGAGAGACGAGGGTAAGACAGCACTACTGTTACTTCTTGATCTCTCAGCTGCATTCGACCTTGTCGACCATGAGATCCTTTGTAACCACTTACAATCGGCAGCTCACTTTTCCCAAGAGGCAACGGACTGGATCCAATCCTTTCTTAACAACCGTACTATGCGTGTCTTTTCCCCACTAGCAGCTGCTGACCCAATGCCCATCACCTGCGGCGTGCCTCAGGGCTCCTGTGTCTCTCCTACCTTGTACAACATTTTTACAAAGCCCCTTTTCGATGATCTAGA
Source organism: Ambystoma mexicanum (assembly GCF_040938575.1). Lineage (NCBI taxonomy): Eukaryota > Metazoa > Chordata > Amphibia > Caudata > Ambystomatidae > Ambystoma > Ambystoma mexicanum. Next base: position 83,083,510 of record NC_090922.1, read on the forward strand.
TGGTCTGGGTATCACGCATACAAATAATGCTGATGATACCCAGATCCTCATCCCGCTGACGGGGGATTATGACAAGGATTTGGCCTTTGTAAATAGAGTGTAGCTCATCATCCAGGCATGGATGGCCTCACACGGTCTATGCCTGAATGATGACAAAATAGAACTCCTCATCCTAGGCACCACATCCAACCTTAATAAACTGGGCCATAATTACTCTTCCTTTGTAATTGACAACAACATCATCACCGTAGCCAAGGAGGTCAAAACCCTCGGCTTCTATTTAGACTCTACACTTACCTTAAAAAAACAAGTTAACGCTATGGCATCTGCCACATCCTATACATGCAAACTTTTTAGAGCAGCCAAACCATTCCTCTCACCTAACTGCATCACTTTAGCCAGAGCTCTGATCCTGTCCAAGTTGGACTATTGTAATGCGCTCTATGTAGGTAGCAACAAATATATCACAAACAAATTTCAAATCTTACAAAATAATGCTTTGAGTGCTGCCCTAAGCCTCCTGAAGAAAGCCCACATTTCAGAGACTAGAAGATCTGTCAATTGGCTTTCAACAAAAGATAAAATATTCCTTAAATCTGTCTCTCTTACTCACAAATGCCTCCACCAAGCTGCCCCTCAATACTTGATAACGAGATTTACCAGACCAGCATCCTGCCGCCCTTCCAGAAAGGTCAACTCTAACCTCCTTCTGGTGCCAAGATTCAAACTTACTATGTCTGGAGGTAACAGCTTCCCTGTTAAAGCAGCACAATTCTGGGACTCCCTACCACCATCCATCAGGGAAGACCTTCCATACCCTCAATTTAGAGCCAATACTATCCTCTGGCTCAAGGAACATGATACTTAACGCTTTTCCAGCCGCAATATACCTAATTACTGTAAATTGTGTATAACTCTGTACATCTACTGATCCTCTATGCTTAGACATATCATTTAACCTATATATATTGTAAATTTCTTGTAACTATAACTTTCTGCTTTGACTTCCACTGTTCTTGATGTTGTCCAGCAATGTAACCTCAGCTGGATTCCATCTATTGCGATCCTGTAACCAAGCTATACAATCTTGTTTCGCCTGCGCCCTGCTCCCCTTGGGTTAGGCGCGCACTACAAATAATAGACATAAACATAAACATGTTGGCCTCTTCTCAGTGCCTCTAACCAAAGAACCCTATAGATAATCATCACATTCTTTATCGCTGTGGGAAAACACTGCCTGAAACATTAATTCCACCCAGTTCTTCAAATTGGCTCCTTCAATCAGTTCTTGCATGCACAATTCTCCCTCCTTTAGGGGGTTCCAAGGTGTTCAATATTTGCTAGTACTGTGTCCATCCTTTCCCTAATATCTGCTGAGTAAGCTCACGTATATATCTTGCGGTAGTGCTTGAATGAAGGATTCGGAACAACCCACTCTTTTCTCAAGTAGTTCGGTGTCCTGCTTGATGGAATTTTGTATGTCTTTGGTTGTGAACTGAATTACACTCAGCAAAGCACTGCAAAATCCTAGCTCAAACCCACCAGCCTTTCCATGTTGCACCAGTTGCGGCATATTGAATTGTAGATATAGCCCCATGTGTCCACCAGATCACTGTATGCCCACATGCATGTCACACCTCAAGCCCCTATTGTATTCAGCCTTCACTTCACTCACCTGTGCTGCTCTTAACACACTGAAAGTCATGAGGGTACTTATCACACATCCTGTGAATAATATCAATCTGCTCCAGGGTGCGCTTCACGGCATCTTTACTTTGAGTCTCGCAGGGCACATAGGCGGCCCAAAACTACAAAAGACATTGGAGACGGAAAGTAAGTACATCTGCCCTGTGTATGCATTCATTCTGAAATACAATCAAGTCACAATCTTGGTTGAAAATAGCAAAGAGATATGCAAACTGCAAAATGTATGCAAAATAGAATTCAAAGCAATGCAAACGATTAAATAAAACATATATCAATACCAGTTAATTACGCTTTGAATTAATTAATATCATGTAGCTGGGTGCGGACCATAAAGAGGTTTTACATGATTCTCTGGTGAACATAGGTTTCGTTTAACGTAAGAGGGTCACCCGGGATCACATTTCTGCTTCTCTCTGATTGACGGTGCGTTACAACCACCTCCGGTTCTTCTCGTAGCTTCTGTAGACGTCACAGTGTCTCTGCCGCAAGCTGCAGATTGCAGCTGAGGTTTTCTTCAACTTTTAGACGGAGCCAGCTGGCTTTACCTTACCAGTTTCCACAGATACGTTTGTGGGGCTTATCACCTACCTCTTCTCGGGTCCCGATTTCTTCCATTACCACAACATTTCTCTCCTGTTCTGGACCTGCTCCTCCTTGATGTTCCTACTTCCACCCTGGCTTTGACCCATTCTTACCCAACCAGCTCCTGATGTTCAACTCCAACCTCTCGCTGTTTTTCTGTGCCGCCCATCTCATGCTTTTCTAAACAAACCACCTCGTGATATTCAACTCTTCGCCTCTGCATCCTTAAATCCCTCTCACATCTTCAGCCTCCTCCACTCTCTCCTTTTTTTCTTAGAACGCCCCGTCCACCTCCTCCTTCAATAACCGCCAGTTCACTCCACCCTCCTGCCACATCCTCCCTCTCCATGCACACACACACTACCTGACAGGGACTCTGAGCTTATATAGCCCTGTAATCCCTCCCCTCGGGTTGGTCTTTCTGCAAGCGTCTATACCTGTGGATGTGAATGGGTGTTAGCCTCTGATTGGCTACTTTCAGTTAATTCACCTGTACTGGCTTTGAAGCTGGACCAAGCAATGAAAAGGCTGACGCACCATCTTGGATTTTGCACCTATCAATTGTGGGCCGCAGGCTATTTACGGCATTCCCGCTGTTTGCAAATGCATATAGCTTGTGCTTGTGAGCCAATGGAGTGTTCATTGATGGTGAGCAACCTAAAAGCACTTTTGAATTTGGTGCCATTTCCCTGTGTGAACTCTGTGGTCTGTCATTGCAGGGAATTGCGTTGCGTTGTTACATGGTCTTACTTTGTGATTGCTGTAGGAAATTGTGGTGTGTTTCTGATCCCTATGCAGGCTCGAGGTGTGAGTGCCATAGGAGATTTCAGGGTGTCTCTGGTGCCTATGTGGGTGTCCACTAATGGTGTCAAAAGAATCTCATTCCTTTGCTTTATGTTTTCCTTCAACTCTCAAGGCTTCGATCCCTTAATGTTCCAGGGTCTACTTTTTTGTGTGCTCCAGGACTACATGAAGTACTCATCTTGGGGATAGGAGGACATTGCATTGATGAATCTGCCTTGTTTGTTTCCTAAGGATAGGATCTGTCTCTCTTAACATGACAGAGCCACTAAATTGCCTCATCTGACTCTTCTCTGCTATGGGACTAAGTGGGAGTGACAAGGAGATCTCCCCCTACCAAGTCCCCCCCAGGCCCATCATCCAATAGCCAGGGGAGGCATGTGGCTGTTACGCTCACCTTGCTCCCACAGTGGCGTCGGTCGGATCCGGACAGCTGCCGTCTCCACCCACGTGATGCGTAGTGCAGCGATGACTGGCTGTTACACTTCGGGCTTCCTGCGGGCCTCCTTGCAGAATACGACTTCTTTACAAGCTCCTCTGTGGACCAGATACAGGTTGCCATGGCGCCTATACAAACTACGACGGACTCTGGGTCAGCTGACACGTCCTGTACGTGGAAGACGTAGGGCAAGACACGCCCCCATACGGCTATAAAACCACTGTCTTTCAAGGGGCTCGTTGCTGCTAATTAGCGTTACAAGCTACAAGCGGTTACGTCTGTTACTACTTCGTGTCTTCTCCACGATTCCTTATCTGATTTCCTGGTTCTGATCTTTGCCTGACTATTGGATTGGCTTGCCTACTCCTTTATTTCCTGTCGTGCTCGTCTGGCTTTTGACTCGGAACGTTATTGGATCCGGCTTCCTGCTGTCTCTTGCGGTACTTCATTCCAGGTTGCCGCTTCTGGACACGGAACCAAAGCCTTCCTTGCAGAGGACTTGCTGTCAACAATCCGGAACTTTACGCCTACTCTGGATGCATGTGTGCTCAGGTACATACTTATAATTGACAAATCCTGTCTCTGCTACTATTTTCTCTCCACGACTTGTTTGGAGATTTGTCTTCTGTTGGATTCTGGGACATTGAGCGACTATATTGTGAAGTTATCTTCAAGTGCATATAAACGCTCTGCTGAAACTGCACCAACCCGGCACTAGTGCGACCCTCGTGCCGTTCGGGGCTACTTCCCTATACTAATATTCCTGTTTGTTATTTTCTCCTTTCGTTGTCTTCTGTTTCCTGGATTACTTTCCTCAAATATCCTTATTCAGGTTAGTTGTTACCAGTTCGATATATAGTTGGGATTGATACTTTAGAAGGCTCTTTAGAATATACCCACTCATTGTGTTATTTTTTGTAGATCCGCCCCGGGGAAGCTCCACTCCAATACTTACCTAGGTAGTTTCCCAATTAATACAACTGTTCTGATTACGTGCCTTTAATTCAACACTGTCTAATATCTTTGTATTCCTTTGCAGCATTGGTATTGGCGGTGTGTGTTCTCCCCGCTCTTATATTCAATTGACACCTCTGTCTGTCCCAACTGAAACAGCAGAGAGGTACATTGTAGAAAAGTGCCCCTCTTTAAGGAAGCCTGAGTCTTGTACTCAGGGGAGCTGGGATGGAAGGCTGAATATCGATTCTTGTACCACCATCATCTCCAAGGTCACTCCTCCACATCTTCGGCCTGTTTCGGAGTGGTGAGTAACACTGATTGGATCTGCCCTCCTAATCTTGTCTGCTTAACCCGTAGAAATATTCTCCTGCAAGTGGAGGGATGGATTTAGCCACTTGTGGATTCAAGTGATGGCACCCCCACAGTCCTCCCCAACTAATCACCTCCGAAATGCCCTCACAGCAATCTCACCTTCTTTCTTGAAAGATGAGCTCTCCATCCTGCGTGGATTTGCAGGGGCGCGTCGATTCCAGTTACTTCACTGGTTTGAAGGCTCGGGAGAGTTCCGGAGAGCATTGACTCGGAGGTTCCTGTTGAGGACCAGTAAGTATTAAGTTCATAGAGTTCAATATGTCCGATGTTCACTCTTGTTCTCCCCTTCCTTTCTTGTCTTGCAGCTGGCTCGTGAAAAGATGCTCTTGTGGCAGCTGGTGGCGCTCAGGTAAGAGTCTGTATTACCCGGCGCTGTCCGGTAAATGTTGCAAGTGGAAAACGTGTTGTTTTGTCTCTCTTTACAGATGCGGCACGTGAAAATATGGGGAGTCACAAAAGGATGCCTCCGGTGGTAAATCAGGTAAGTCTATGGTGGTAAGAATTATATTTGTTGGTTCCCTCGGCACACCTTGCGGTTTTCTTTTGTCTCCTAGGTCCCGAAGTTCAGCGAAGAAATGATGGAGGCAGCGCCGACCCGAAGGATGATGTGAAGACTGGTGAGTATGGCGCGGCGCTGCAGCTGGAGGTGCGGCGCGTGCAGAAATGATGTTCTTTACAGGTCCGAAGACGAGATGGATCCAGAATCAGGTGTGGAATAGAAATAAGTTCGTTTTCTAACCTTGTCCCTTTCTTTCCTCATTGTTTTAGGAGCTCCGGATTCGAGGCGGGCGTGGCAGAAGACTGGATGCAGGCTGCAGGCACGGTGAGCGGTACGCTGCTGGATGCAGAATAACGCGAAGCGTGTGTTGCTAATCGGGTGTGGTTTAAATAGCCTCAAAAGTAGTCCCAGGTAAGACGTCCCTAGAACCACACCCGAATAGAAAATAGTCCCTGTAGAAAAATAGTCCCTTTCAGGCTTCATGTTGGATTGGAGTCATTTGCAGCATGGTCTGCCTGAGGTAAGTAATGACTATGAGCCTGGCGCCTTAGGCGCCAGGACTGATTTCTACTATGAGCCTGGTGCCTAAGGCGCCAGGACTGAACCCAGATAGCCCCTAGCCGGGGCTGCTGAGGTTTTACTAAATGTCTAGATGCCTGCTCCCGGGGGTGATGGGCTTGGTCCGGATGCCTGGGGGTAGGCATCATGACAGCACCCCCCCCCCAAGGCCCCTCCTAAAGTTGTTCTTCCCCTGGGCCCTGGTTTGTCTGGGAAGTTCCGATGGAATCTTTTCACCAACCGAGGTGCATGGACGTGGTCACTAGGTTCCCATGACCTTTCTTGTGGTCCGTAGCCCTTCCAATCAATTAAATTAAAAAGTTTTGATTTAACCATCTTGGAGTCCAGGATATTGTTTACCTCGAATTCAGGTTCTCCATCTATCAAGATGGGGTCGGGTGGTTTGGTTAATCTTGTTCCTGGTTGAACTGGTTTTAAAAGTGAAACATGAAAGACAGGATGAATGCGCATATTAGAGGGTAATTCCAATTTGACGGCTCCCGGGTTGATAATGGCCTTAATAGTGTAAGGTCCCAAATATCAAGGGTTAAAAGTCTGAGTTCCCTTCCGAGGTATGTGTTTTGTAGCCAGCCAAACTTGATCCCCAATCTGGTATTGTGGAGTTTCACTTCTATGTTGATCAGCATTGTTCTTATATTTCTCTTTTGCTTGTTTCAAATGTTCTGTTGCCTCTTTAAAGGCTTGTGAAATAGAATGCAAATGACTAACTGCAGGCATTTCTAAATGCTGAGGCGAATCTAGTTCTGAGGTTCGAGGGTGATGTCCATATATGGTATAAAAGGGGCTTTGTCCGGTTCCTGAATGTACAGAGTAATTGTATGCATACTCAGAAATCCATAAAATATCTTTCCAATTACTTTCGGTCTGGTGTAGCATGCAACGTAGGTACTGTTCAAGGGTCTGGTTGGTCCTCTCCGTCTGACCATCGGTCTGGGGATGGTGACTGGTTGATAACCTCAGTCGATTTGCGCCAGTTGACAACATTCCAAAAATGTGAAATGAATTGACTACCTCGGTCAGAGACCAATACGGAAGGAAATCTGTGTATTCGAACAATGTTTTCGAGGAACTCCTTGGCCAAAATTGAAGCAGAAGGTAATCCCTTTAGAGGAATAAAGTGAGCCATCTTGGAAAAAAGATCCACAATAACTAGAATGGTGTTAAATCCATTACATAGAGGTACATCTGTAATAAAGTCTAACGATAAGGTGTGCCATGGTGTAGGTGGAATATCCAAAGGCTGTAAGAGGCCAGCTGGTTTTTTCTTCTGACTTTTGTTTTGGGCGCAAATGCCACAAGACATTACAAATGACTTTACGTCTTTTCGCCAGGTGGACCACCAGAATTGTCTCTTAATTTTAGCTTCAGTTTTTGCGATACCTGGGTGTCCTTCCATCAGGGTGTCATGATAATTGGAGATGACTAGTTCTTGTAGTTCCTTGTGTGGTAGAAATAGTCGCCCTTGATAATAAGGTAGGTCATTGATGACTGAGTAGTCCGAGCCTTTCTTCACCCAGTCCTGCAGGGCTATTGGATCGAAGAGTTGTTAGATCTTTACTTGAATATCCTCTAGTGTCTGTAGAGTGGTTATGCCAAGAATTCTTTGTTCTGAAATTATAGGCACCGGTTCCGGGTTCGCATATGCTTCTCCCATCCCTATTCGGGATAAGGCATCTGCCTTGCCATTTTTACAACCTGGTCGATATGTGATCACGAAATCGAACTCGGCAAAGAACAATGCCCATCGAAGTTGACGCGACGATTGGGCCTTGGCTGTTTTTAAATACTGCAAGTTCCGGTGATCCGTGATTAACGTAATGGTATGCCTGGCACCGAGAAGATAATGCTGCCAAGCCTTGAAGGCGGATTTGATGGCTAATTCTTTATCGGTAACCGCATAGTTTAACTCGGGTGCCGAGAACTTTCTGGACCAAAATGCTACTGGGTGAAGCTGGCCAGTTTCAGGGTCCTTTTGAGACAGGACAGCTCACATGGCTAGACTGGATGCATCAGTTTCCACTATGTATGCAAGTTCAGGGCGCGGGTGCTTTAACACAGGTGCAGACGTGAATTTAGCTTTCAGCTCTTGGAAGGCATTTTCAGCTTCTTCAGTCCACATAAAGCGTTTATTTTTTCGCAAGAGTGCTGTGATGGGATGTATGACATGTGAAAAATCTGGGATGAATCTGCGGTAGAAATTGGCAAAGCCGAGCATGCTTTGTACTCCTTTAACTGAACTTGGTGATGGCCACTTAAGGATTGCGTCCACCTTTCGTGAGTCCATTCAGACTCCCTTTGGGGTCAGGATAAACCCAAGAAATTCAACTTCTGTGGCATGAAAAACGCATTTTTCTAGTTTTGCATATAGTTTGTGCTGGCGCAATTTCTCAAGGACTGCTCGGACGTGCTTCACATGGTCAGATTCTGAAGAGGAGTATACTAGAATATCATCGATATACACCACAACACAAACATCAATGAGTTCACGAAGGACATCGTTCATAAAATACTGGAAGGCTGCTGGTGCATTGCAACTCGAAGGGCATCACCTGGTATTCGAATAACCCGTACTTAGTGCGAAAAGCAGTCTTCCATTCGTTGCCTTTCTTTACACGTACCAGATGATATGCCCCTCGGAGATCTAATTTAGTGTAGATGCAAGCGTCCTTTACTTGGTGTAGTAATTCGGGGATCAGAGGCAATGGGTATCGGTTCTTAACCGTGATCTGATTTAATGCGCGGTAGTCTATGCATGTTCTGAGGTCACTTTCCTTTTTAGGCACGAAGAACAAAGCTGAAGATGCAGGGGACTTGGATGGACAAATGAAACCATTAGCAAGGTATTGGTCCAAGTATTGTCGTAGGTGAAGGTTTTCGGGTTCCGTAAGGGCGTAGATCCTACTACATGGAGGTTGTGCACTGGGTATGAGATTGATTTGACAATTGTATGATCTGTAAGGTGGTAGGGTGTTTGCCTGTTCCTTTTGGAAAACAACCCCAAATTCTTGATATTCCTGAGGTAACTGCACGACTGGAGTAGCGACTGTGGCCAGGCCTTGGTTCAAGGGTTTTTTCGGGTAACAAGTATGTGCACAATCCGGGAAGGTTATTCTCTTCTCTCGCCAATCAATACAAGGATTATGTGTTTCCAACCAATGTATCCCCAGTATTATTTGGAACTGCGGGACTTTGATTAAATCAAACACAATAGTCTCTCGATGCCCATCCTGACCCAATAGTGTCATCTCTGCGGTGGAATGAGTTACAGGCCCAGAGGCAATTTCAGTTGCATCGACTGTGGTGATGACATCCGAAGTGGTCTTTTTGCAGAGAGATAGATTCATCCTAGAAGCCAACTCGTGGTCCACATAGTTTCCTAAGGCCCTGCTATCAATGTATGCCCTCACTGCGTGCATACGTGATGGCTGCCTTGGATCTATAAGGACCATTGGTATGATGAAGTGCGAGGTCTGAGTATCCTTCTTCAAGCTCGGCAAGTGGACCTCTAGGCTTGTCGGGCGTGGTCGTTTCCCGAATCAGGCTCTGTTTGATTTTTATCAGCAACTCCGACTACTCTTTTAGATGTTTTTATAGGGCAATCCGGTAGAAAATGTGCTGAGGCCCAACAGTACAGACATAATTGTATCTGCCGTCTTCTTTCTCTTTCCTTTTGAGTTAAGGGTCCCTTGACCCCCCCGATCTGCATCAGTTCTGATACATCTGTTCCTTTGAGGGTAACATTGAGTTTAACCAATACCCGATTCTCGAACTTAGCTCGATCAGCTTTTCTATTCTGAAGTCGGTGGTCTAACTGGACCACTAAGTCTATATATTCTGCACAATCCTGAGGTAGGTTCACAACTTGGGCCAAAACGTCTTTGAGTTCACCCCGAAGTCCACGATGAAATAATGTAATTCATTTTACCTCTGGCCATCCGGTTTCCACCACTAACCTATTGAAAGTGGCGATATAGGTTAGTAGATCCTGGTTACCTTGACGTAATGTTAAAAGTTTGTTATCCAGGGCCTCTCCCTGTGAATGTCGGGCAAATAGTCTTTCCATGCTCAATTGAAAACCTTGAAAATCCCGAAGAAGAGGGTCATCCTGGTTAACTAATGGAATTGACCAATCAGCTGTGCTGCCACTAAGATATGATAGTACAAAGGCTACTTTGGTTTGGTCGTTCGGAAAAGCTCCAGGTCTGCATAAAAAGTGCAAGCGGCATTGGTTCATAAACACGGCAAACTTTTTTTTTGGGTCCCCAGCAAAACGTTTGGGTGGAGCTAAAGGAATGCTCCCTGGTAGAACCACTTGCACAGGATTGCTTGATGAAACAGGAGTTGGATTCCCCCCGAATCCAGGTAATGGTGTTTGCCCAGCTTGGTTTTGCAGTAATTGTCTAGCAAGATCATCAGTGCGCTCCTTTGACACAATCAGTTCTCTCCTGAGGGCATTAGTCTCTTGGCGTGCGGAGTGCACTTCTGCCCTAAGTTCCCCTAACAATAGGGCTAGTTGGTCGGTTTCTGAGGTTTCCATAACGCCTGGGTCGGGATTTGTAGATAGGCTTCAGGTTCTGTTATGCTCATCTGTCTCCCACAGGGGCGTCGGTCGGACCCGGACAGCTGCGGTCTCCACCCACGTGATGCATAGTGCAGCAATGACTGACTGGATCTGCCCTCCTAATCTTGTCTGCTTAACCCGTAGAAATATTCTCCTGCAAGTGGAGAGATGGATTTAGCCACTTGTGGATTCAAGTGATGGCACCCCCACAGTCCTCCCCAACTAATCACCTCCGAAATGCCCTCACAGCAATCTCACCTTCTTTCTTGAAAGATGAGCTCTCCATCCTGCGTGGATTTGCAGGGGCGCGTCGATTCCAGTTACTTCACTGGTTTGAAGGCTCGGGAGAGTTCCGGAGAGCATTGACTCTGAGGTTCCTGGTGAGGACCAGTAAGTATTAAGTTCATAGAGTTCAATATGTCCGATGTTCACTCTTGTTCCCCCCTTCCTTTCTTGTCTTGCAGCTGGCTCGTGAAAAGATGCTCTTGTGGCAACTGGTGCCGCTCAGGTAAGAGTCTGTATTACCCGGCGCTGTCCGGTAAATGTTGCACGTGGAAAACGTGTTGTTTTGTCTCTCTTTACAGATGCGGCACGTGAAAATATGGAGAGTCACAAAAGGATGCCTCCGGTGGTAAATCAGGTAAGTCTATGGTGGTAAGAATTATATTTGTTGGTTCCCTCGGCTCACCTTGTGGTTTTCTTTTGTCTCCTAGGTGCCGAAGTTCAGCGAAGAAATGATGGAGGCAGCGCCGACCCGAAGGATGTTGTGAAGACTGGTGAGTATGGCACGGCGCTGCAGCTGGAGGTGCGGCGCGTGGAGAAATGATGTTCTTTACAGGTCCGGAGACGAGATGGATTCAGAATCAGGTGTGGAATAGAAATAAGTTTGTTTTCTAACCTTGTCCCTTTTTTTCCTCTTTGTTTTAGGAGCTCCGGATTCGAGGCGGGCGTGGCAGAAGACTGGATGCAGGCTGCAGGCGTTACGCTGCTGGATGCAGAATAACGCGAAGCGTCTGTTGCTGGTCGGGCGTGGTTTAAATAGCCTCAAAAGTAGTCCCAGGTAAGAAGTCCCTAGAACCACTGCCGAATAAAAAATAGTCCCTTTCAGGCTTCATGCTGGATTGGAGTCATTTGCAGCATGGTCTGCCTGAGGTAAGTAATAACTATGAGCCTGGCGCCTAAGCCGGGGCTGCTGAGGTTTTACTAAATGTCTAGATGCCTGCTCCAGGGGCTGATGGGCTTGGTCGGGATGCCTGGGGGTAGGCATTATGACAGTGGCCCTCTTGTTCACTTCACTAGATGTTCCCAAAGTTATGCAGGGGACTTAACAATTCTATCAGCCTTCTGATTCTACCATGGGGGAATCTACCATGGAGGAATCTACTTAGGTAATCCACACCTGCTTACTTTGACCACAGTAGAAAGTAGAGCTTTATAACAAAGAACCCCCTCATGACTTGCATCCCCCTGTGCCACCTGACTCACTAGACGCCGTCCGTCCGCCCCCTTAATGCCCGCCACCCTGTACAGCTGTACCCCTCCTCTGTGCCCCACTGTATCCTACCCCCACTGTATATCTGTTCTGTTGTTATCTCTGAAAAGCGCTCTGTTATGCATCTGCACTGTTGTATAGCTCTGTAAAGTGTGCTGTTGCTTCTTGAAGCTAGGTCTGTGCTCAACAAATACCATAATAATTATACCATAATAATAATGACTGTGGGGTTAGCATGCTTAATCCTACACAGCCAAGTGAGTGGGCATGGTCTGTAGTCATTGTGAAGTTTTGTCTTGTCAAGTAGAACTTGAGGGACTCTATGGCCCATCTATTGGCCAGGCATTCAAGTCCAATGGTGGATTCGTTATTTTCATGGGGATGAAGCTTCCAACTGATAAAGAAGATGTATTTATGTATTTATGCTTGTAAAGCGCTGGTAGCCCGCAGGCATCAGGGCGCTTGGACATTACAACACATAAGGTGAGGCAAAAACCTCACCGCTTCCTAACCCTGCAATAGCATTAGATGATGAAAGACTGCATTTCTTATCTGAAGATGGCCTGTTCTAAAATATTCTGGACTTGAGAGAATACCACCTCGAAACCTGCTCGAGAGGCATCCATGTGCAGGATAAATATGTTATTAAAACGGTACAGGACAAAATTACAGAGTCAAAATTACCGAACCCACCAAAAGACCTTAAAAGCATACCACCAAAAGGTCTAACTACTAAAAGTTCGAACCTTTAGTGGTATGCATGTTTGGGGGGGGGGGTCGGTAAAAAAATGTTTAAAAAAAAAGGCTGCGAGGGACACCCCTGCAGCTGACCCGAAAAAAAGAAAAAAACAGACTTTTTACATGCGGTCATTTCTGTTGCAGGAAATTTAGCTGCGGATAAATCACACAGATCCATTAAAACTAGGCAATATTAAGAGAAGGGATGAAAAGGGAATTATTTAACATCTTAAAGGTGTTCTCTGTACTCTTAGTCCATTCGATGTGATTAAACTTGGATTCTTTCAGCTAGTCAGTCAGAAGCCCTGCAGCGGTTGATGTCAGGATAATGGATATTACGGTGAGCCTAGTCCCCATGGGCCATTCCTCCCAAAAACCCTGTGAATATATATGAAGATCCCAGTTGGCTGGGGTTTGGGAGAAATGGTGGGGATGAAGTCACACACCAGTCAGCCCCAAGCTAAAAGTAAATATAAGAAACAGGTTATGCAGTGGTGCGCCCAACAAGAGAACCCTGCCGGAGAAATATATGAGCCACTGATGAAACAGAAAGGTGAACCTAGATGGCCAAGAAGTGAAGTGTTATGGTGTTGAGCGTAAGTCCAATTCTGTAGGTAATTGATTGGTTGAATATACCCGATGGCACGCAAAGGTTTCGGGGACAGCAAAAACTCAATGGCACGTGGACACAATGGGGGTCATTACAACCCAGGCGCTAATTGCGCCAACTTTACCACCATGGTGTAAACTACGTTTACACCATGGTGGATGGCGGATTTACCGCCCCATTCCAAGGTGAGTGGGGCGGTAAATCCCCATTTCCCATTTTCCCTTCCCCATTCCCATTGTTGCCCCATAGGGCATAATGGGAGTGGGGAAGGCGCTAATTACGCCACCGTAAATTACGGTGGCGTAATTAGCATCATGGCAGGTTAGCGCCATGGATTTTAACGGCTGCTAAAAGCAGCCTTTAAAATCGGAATAGGCGTTAAGGGTTAACGACGGCGTTAACCCTTAACGCCTGGGTCGTAATGAGGCCCAATGTCTGAAGATGTTCTGGTGGATCAGTTTTGGGTCACATGGATGCAGAGTTCTGCAAAATCTTTGCAAAACAGTCCGATGTCCAGTCGTGCCGGATCTAGTGCAGGGAAGAGATGCCAGGGTGCCAAGTTCAGATTCAGGGGTGGGCATCCAGGTGCAGGGGTCAGAGGACCCCTTAGCTTGGCCAGGAAGGAGGAGAAGGAGAGGGCAGAAAGGAAACCAAGCACTATGTGCACAGATTGGCTTCAGGAAAAATGGGAGCAATGCAAGGACAGAGCAGGTCAAGCTGTGCATGCTAAATAAGCACCCAGGACAAAACAGGGAGATACATAGAATGGGATGGGCCAGCAATGCATGGGCAGAATCTCATCAAAAGTGTAGGAGAGTGAAGTTCAAACTAGAACCAAGTTATCAAGCAGATGAGGGAAGACATAAAAGAACGTGAGCAGAGGCTGCAAATGTAGCTCATTGAGGGCTTTTCATTTGTGGCTTTGCATCTGTCTGGTCTGCAAGATATTCATGCTGCAATTGCAGCCCCTACTTGGAACAGGTTACATTGACAGTTTCATTGAGTGGTAGGAGGCACAACTAACTAACCTCTGCGAGATTCTTCAAGTTCTAATTAAACCTCCTCTTGACTAAATCATCCATTTGCAGCCTGTAGATGAAGGTGCAGGGTGTCTTTATAAGGAATAGTTATTTAACTTCTGTTATTAACTTAGACAAAAATGCCGACCCTTGATCAACAAGGATATCTTTTGGGAATGCCACCTGAATAAAGCGTTTGATGATCTGTTTGGTCATGTTGTATTTCAGGGAAAATGTCTCTAGATAGGATGTATCTGTACCACGATTTGGAAGGACCTAGGGTCTCCATAATATCCATGCCTCGCCCGGGAAATGGTATGTTGATGGTAAACAGTTGTAACTGGGCTTGCCTCACATTGACTCTAGATGTCTTCTTACAATAAGCAAATTCATCACAATTCTTGATATGATGGAGTACCCTTGAGCCACAAAAACACTCCAAGAACGTTTTCTTGGGTCTTAGCTACACCCTCCTGGCTTGATGTCAAGTATGGACGTGCTAGCTCCAACATAATGCTTCAGAAGGGAAGTGGTAACAAGAGATGGCCCGGTCATTCCCCCTTGACATTACTTTCAGTGCAATAGAGGAAACCTCTATAAATTAAGGACCTTTGTTGCCCTGTCCACTTTGCATGAAGTGGTTTGATCAAACGCTGACTGACTAAAGGGACAGGTCCTTATTTTGAGCTCTGTCAAATTCAGGATTCACAGATGGGGGTCCTTTTGGATCTACCTTTAGGCTAGGCTCCACCTGGGTATGGGATGACCCACATTCTTCTCACAGCTGAGCCGCCCCATCAACTCTATGACTTTCAACAATAGTGTATTATAGAAACGTTGACAGACTAACTGGGCTAGCAGGACCCCTTCTTGCACTATACATGTCTCTGTGTCATGGTTTCAGAACAAGAACTTCTCTATGCCCCAGTAATCATCGACCTTTACCCCAGATATGGCATCTATACTAGACTTCCACTGGGAAGCTGGAGACTTCAGACCTATATATATCAGGGCCAGGTTTGCTGCCAGAATATCCACGCTATCTTAACAGAGGCATAGACAGGGTAGGGCCTGAGCGTGCCAAGCCATCCAAAATCTGTAAATGCCCACTCAGCAGTGCTGTGGGAGTATTTACAGATATTAATGCCACTGCGGTGGGCCCAACTACATTAGCTTAAGGCCCCACTTGTTAGACAATCCTGGCTATGCCTCTGGCTATCTATGGTTTATTTATTTATTTTTTTGATTCATAAAGCGCACTAACAGCCCACGAGCATCGAGGCGCTGCTGCAAGAAATTGTCTTAGTGGCATGAAGTTGTCTTAGTTACATTGTTACAGTTACATTGACGTTAGTTGCTCCTGGTTACATTGAGCTTTCATACCGACAAATTCCTCTCACAAGAGGTCGAGGTTACAATATGATGCATGACACGCATATATGGTTACAATTTTCAGTGTATAGTTCAGATACATTCTACATTGACTGGAGGCTGAGGGGACGATGTGTTAGCCTCAAGAGTTAGCTTAGATAAACAGCATTGTTTTCAGTGCTTTCCTGAAGGCAATGTGGGACTCCATACACCTCATGTGAGGTGGAAGAGTGTTCCAGTGCAATGCTGCTAGGACTGGGAAGCTGAAACCACCAGCTCGCATTCTCTGTGATTTGGGCACAGAGATCCTGTTAGCGTAGACAGATCTTGTTGGTCTGGCTGAGGTTGGTTTGGCAACTCTCTGAGCAAGGTATCAATCAATATAGATATATAGATAAAATTCAGGTGGACCCAGAGTTGCATTGAAGGTGTACTTTGTCCCTCTTGGAGCTCTTTGCCACCTTGGTATTGGTAGTGGTGGGCATGTTGGGGGTCTCCTTGTCAAACACATTGATTCCCCTACTGACACTATTTGTCAAAAAGCCAACTTGGATTAACACAAGGCTAAGATACAGATGTGTATTTAAACACATAGTTATTTGGGATCTTTACAGGGTTGGGAAAATCCATTCCTGGCTCATCCATGGAAAGATGGCTTAGTTTGCAGTCACCCACAGTCCAGGAGTTTTGAGTTTCTGCACATTCTGTCTGTTCTCCTTGTTCAAGGTTCTCTATTCTTCTTCTCATCCACATCGCATCTTCACACTAGACTTGATAGAGGAGGCTGGGTCAGAGAATCCACCCGGAGGCTGACAACCAGAAAGATGACGGACAAACACTAGAGTTGTTTACCTGACATGTCCCACCACAATGGTGAGGCAATTTATCAGCATCACACACACCTGACGGCCCTTTCCCTTCCCCACAGGGGTCAAAGGTGGAGCACGAGAGCACAATACGAGCAAGGCACACCGCACGACGAGAGAGCTAACTCAGCATGGCAGATCAAGAGGAGGAGAAAGACAGCGCAAACCGAGAGGGTGACAAGGATAGAAGCGTACTTGCCCTTTCTGACCAAGTCCCGTGAAATCTCCACAGAAGGAATCGTAAGATTGCAAAGAATAGCCGGCGTGAGTTGCAGCAGATGTCAACGGTACACAGAGCCCTCCTCCGCTGATAACCAAGACAGGGAGAGACGCTTGCCACCATGGTACTGACCTTGTCTCCAGAGAAAAGAAAAGCCAAGCGGTTCATCACAGCCGGTGAGTTGAGGGGAGCGCCAATAAGAAACCAAACTGTCTTGAACAAAAGTAGCAAAAAGTTAATTGAAGAAAGTAAAAAGAACTGTTAAATATGAGAGGGGAAAACCAGGTACAGAGGAGTCAGGCACCATGTGGGTGTTCACATGAGAAACTCTAGGCGATTACCCTATTGTTGAAACGATAGAATGCTTCAACAAGCACATACAAAGGAGTCCTCTTTTTTATAGGGGGCCAGCCTGGGAGAGGACAAGACTATAAGTACAAACAGAGCAAAAAGCCCAGCTGGCTACCCTTTGATGTTCCAAAGGTTAGGGACTTTTGGTCAAACAAGTAATGTGAACAACCATCTTTCTAAACACATATCAAAAGATGGAAAAGAGAAACAGGAAATATAGAAAAATACAATTTATTCAAAAGCATATAAAAAAGACCTCAGAATGTGGTCTTGTAAAAATCAACAAAGAAAATCAAACAAATATCTCATGTGCAATCATTGTGTACAGAGGACACATCCAATGTTTTCACTGTGTATAGTTAATTATACCATAAAGTGATGTTAGTAGTTAGTGGGTGACCTAACCAAATCTATTCCTTAGAATTTTTGTAAGTCCCCACATCTACAAGGGTGTCTACAGATTTTGAAACTGTTTCCAGCCTTGCCACTTAGTTACAGGAAAAGGCCGACGAGTTATTTGATCAATAGATAGAGACTGGTGCAAGGCTTTCTTCAGGACACACACGAACTCCAGTGTTGGAGCGATATTAAATCTTGATTTTCATCAAACCGCATACATTTTTCTAAAAAAGATACATAAAAAACTATTATAACCAACTATATTTCCAGCCTGGCATTAGTCTGCCATATCATTATATCTATACATAATCACATCACAGGTTCACATGTTCACCTAACATATTGTTTTGTTGTACATCATTGTTATTTTTCATTCTCATCTTTTTCTTTTGAGAGAACATTTCTTTCTAGCATAACTTTCTCCTATTTGCTAGTTTCACCAAATTCTACAATTCAATAATTCATCATCTCAATATATTTCTTATTTAAATTAGCCATTTTATCATATATACGAAAAGAACAAGCGTAAAAAGTGTCTACTAATCACCAGACAAATTGTAAGAGATCGTTGTTGTACATGCGTTTAAAGGCGAACCGTGGAGTGACAATTTTGAAGGTTTCAGTGTTGATCATGTTCCAGTTCTTTAAAATAGTTCTTCTAAGATCATTACTGATCGGTGAGAACGATTATACACAAGTGATTTTATCAAGAATGGTTTAAGAATGTTTTATCAAGCACTCGCTTCTAGGAATATTAGCTGCTCTTTTATATGCTTGATGAACGGTGTGCGACGGGTAGCCCCTTGCTTTCAAGTTGTTTTATTTATTTATTTATTTATTTATTTTTGGGGGGGTTGTTGGGTTGATGGGATTGCAAGGACGAACTATGGCTGTTCTATGCTATTATATTGTCAGGTTAAGTATTGGGGTGGATACTGGGCCACACACCTTTTACTTTGCTGTGGTGAGATTTGATATGGTATAGTACTTTTGATGGGGGTGTTGGTGGGTTACTTTGATCTCCATGCTATTTGGAGCTCTTGTAGATAGTGTTAGGAGTTATATGGGAGAGGTAATTGTTATGGTTGTCACTGAATATACATTGGGTGTGGGTTCTGGGGCGATTACAGTTCGAGACTTTGGTGTTTTTGTATATAACTGCACTCAAAATCACCTTACAGTTTTGCAGGGTGTGTCATTTGATTTGCTATTGTATGTTCATGGGTTTGGTATGTCTGTGTTTGTTCTGTGTTGTCCTGAGGGGTTTGCATATTTCTGTCTGTTTGTTTCCCCCCTTCTGTTCTCTGGTCTGAACTTGTCCTGGATCAGTATGGTTGGTTTTGGTTTGAATTCACATGTCGTTGGGTGATTTGAGAATATGTTCCTGGAATGTTAAAGGCCTAAATATTCCGAGGAAGAGGAAGGAGGTGCTGAACAGGCTGAGGAGGGAAAAGACAGATATTGTCCTCATTCAAGAGACTCATCTGTTGAATGAGTCACTGCATTTGCTCCAAAATAGATGGTTCACTAAGACCTTTTTTAATTGCCATGGTTCTAAATCAAGGGGGGTGGGTGTAATGCTGCGCAAAGGCCTAATGCTTCGGGTAGAAAAAGTTGTGATGGATGATGAGGGGAGGATATTACTTATTGATGTCAAATATGAGGATAGGCTGGTCACAATAGGTTCTGTTTATGGTCCGAGTAGTAGTGGTGGTCCTTTTTTTAGGAAATTGTCTACGCTTCTGAGAGAGATGAGCGGGGAATATGCGATTTTAGGAGGTGATTTAAATTGTGTGATTGACGGGAAAATGAACCGTTCGGCACAATGTAGATTTACCGCTGGGAACGCTAGTAGGTCCTTCAAGGAATTTGTGGATAATCAGGATTTGATTGACGCATGGAGATTTTTTAACCCAGAGGTGAGAGAGTTCTCCTTTTACTCACCGGTACATGACTCTCATTCAAGGATTCATTATTTTCTTATTTCTGATCGGTTGGCTGAGAATTTGCGAGAGGTAACTATAAAAGAAAGGAATATTTCAGATCACTCTCTGATCATGATGCAGTTAAGTATAGGGCAGGAGAGGTCGGGGTTTTCTAAGTGGTGCCTTAAATCTTATATTTTACAAGAGCAGGGGGTTGCTGATTCTCTGGACAGTTTCACAAAGAATTACTTTGATATTAATGTTGGTTCGGCATCTGATGTCATGGTCTGGGAAAGCTATACGGCGACTGTGCGGGGGAACTGATGAATATTACATCCAGGGTTCGGAAAAAAACCTTGGCGGAGCTTCAGAAATTGGAAAGGGAACTGGAGAAAGCGCAGAAGAATTTTGCGTTGTCTAAGCGGGTTCAGGATAAGTTGTTGGTTGGGCGATTCAAGGATCTACTTAAGCAAAAAATGGATGCCCAATATGAAAAGGGCATGTTCTTTATGAAGCAAAAGTTCTGGGAGCAAGATGACAAAAGTGGGAAACTGCTGGCGAATAGGTTACAGGGTCTATCGGATGCCTCTTTTATCCAGAAACTGGTAGATGACAATGGTGTTCATATTAGTAAAAAGGGTGAGAAATGCAATGGTTTTCAGACGTTTTATGATGCTTTATATGGGGAGGATCAATTTCCGAGCCAGGTGGACATGGACTCCTTTTTTGATAAGATTGTCATGCCAAATTTGAGTGCGAACCAAGTTGTGATGATGAATAGCCCTATTGAAGAAGAGGAAGTGTCAGTGGCAATTGGTCAGCTCAATAAGGGTAAATCACCGGGGATAGACGGTCTTCCGGTAGAGTTTTACCAGACACTGAGTGGGGTTCTTGTACCGTTCTTGTGCACTCTATACAATAGTTTTATGCGGGATGGCTTGCTTTGTCCCACTATGAAAGAGGCTTGTGTCATCGTTATCCCAAAGCCGGGAAAAGATGGTAGGAAATATGAGAATTATAGGCCGATTTCACTCCTGAATGTGGACCTAAAATTTTTTAGTAGGATTTTGACTAATAGACTGAATACATGCATAGGTAAACTGATTGGGGGATCACAGGTTGGATTCATGAGAGGTCGATACGGTTATGATCATATTAGGACGTTGATAGACATGATGGGCCTACCGAAGACAAAGACCCGGGACACCTTGTTAGTATTTATGGATGCGGAAAAGGCTTTTGACAGGGTTAATTGGTCTTTCCTTTATCACACCCTTAAGAGGATGGGGTTTGGGGACACATTCATTAGGACCATAAGGGCATTGAATTCCAATATTAGTGCGAAGGTGTGGGTCAAGGGGGTTATGTCCTCCTCATTCTTGTTATCTAGGGGGACTAGACAGGGATGTCCATTGTCTCCGTATCTGTTTAATCTAGCCTTGTAGCCTCTCATTTTATACTTAAAGGAAGAGCAGGGTCTTCGGGGGCTTAGATTTGGAGATAATGAGATGAAAGTTCTGTGCTACGCTGATGACATGACAATTATATTGTCTAACCCGGCTGAGGGATGTGTACTACTTAAGCAGATGTTTGATGAGGTGGGAAGTTTATCGGGCCATAGGATAAATTGGGGGAAGACAGTGGCCTTTCCTTTAGATGTTAGTATCCCGCGTGATGTTTTGGGCTCATGGGACTGTCGCTGGGAGGTGGGAGCAATGAAATACTTGGGTATACACTTGGTCCGAGATTTAAAAAGGATGACTACTTTCAATGTGT
The DNA here is from genome assembly GCF_040938575.1 of Ambystoma mexicanum. NCBI lineage: Eukaryota > Metazoa > Chordata > Amphibia > Caudata > Ambystomatidae > Ambystoma > Ambystoma mexicanum. The sequence goes on from NC_090922.1 coordinate 83,104,774, forward strand.
CAAGGATATTGGAGGTAATTAAAAGGGATATATTGAAATGGGGCCGACTGCAGTTGGGAATTTGGGCCAAGGTTAATGCCATAGAAATGGTACTTTTACCGAAGGTTCTCTACATCATACAGTCCACCCCCTTGAAGTTCACGAAAAAAGTTGTTGCTCCTGTTGACAAAGTCTTCCGGGATTTTCTTTGGGGAGAAGGTAAGCGGCCTAAAATTCCTAAATTTATTTTGAATAGTCCGGTGAAAGATGGAGGATTTGGATTCCCGAACTTGATGAATTATTGCACGGGTTTTCTCTTGAAGAAATCGACCTCATATTTCTCTGATGTTAATGAATATGTTCCCAATTGGCATATAATTGAGTTACCAGTTTTCGCCTTATGCGCTGAGAGACCTCTATTCAATGTCTAAATTACCGGCTTCAGTACAGAAGCTGCCTACAATGGGTGCGACTAGGGAAGCGTTGCTGCGCTTTCTGGACATTGAGGGTGGGAATATTTGGATGCATTATGATGCGTCTTGATGGCAAAACGCATGTTTGCAATTAGCGAATAGGCCCTTGTGCTGGAAGAGTTGGATAGGTAGGGGCATACTTAAGATCCGTGATGTGTGGCATAATGGTGACATGATCTCCTTTGAACAGCTGAGAACATCCTTTGGGATTGGCGCTAGAGAAAGAAGTCATTATGAGGCCTTAAAGGTACTCTTGACCGAAAGGACAGGGATGTTAGATGGGGGCATGAATGAGAGGCCAGCTTTGTGTGAACTTCTCCGTTCTGCATCGTTTGGGTTTCCACTTATCTGAAGTTAATGCCGGCGGAAGAGGTAGATGTGAGGGCATGGGACAAGCTTCGTCAAACCTGGGTGGATGATCTTGGTGCGGATATCTCGGTTCGGGAATGGACGTATTTACTTCATGTAGGGGTGCAGGCAAAGATGGATTTGCAGCTGCGATATATTAGACAAAGGATCCTCTTTAGACTATATTGGACACCGTCCAAGATAGCTAGGTTGGGACTTTCGCACTCTGACTCATGTTGGGCTTGTGGATATGGCGGGGGTTCATTGATACGTATGTTATGGACGTGCTTGAGAGTTTCTGATTTCTGGTCTGGGATATTGGATAGACTAGACCTTGTATTGGAGGAGAAACTTCCTCGCTCTTTCCTATCAATCATTTTGTTATCCAACAGGGGTAGAGGGGACAGAGCTAGGGACTGTGCAGACTGGATTAATAGAGGTTTGGTTTTGGCAATGAAACAAATTTTACGGGTCTGGAAGTCAAGGAAGAAACCGGGTGTGGAAGGGTGGTTATCGGATATGCAGGTCTTGTTGAACTTTGATAAAGTTATGCTATTTGGACAAGGTAGAGAAGAGCGTTATTCCCGGCTTTGGGAACCTTTTAATGAGCTATATGCCTGAGGGTTGGGTTCCAATCCTTGGTGGATAATCCCTTACATGGGTTGTGGATGCTTTCTAGTGGTGAGGAACTGTTTGTTGTGTGTTTTTGTTTCTTGTTGTTTTGTCTTATTGGTTGTGTGTCGGGGATCTTTTATAAAATTGTAATTGTTATTTACAAATATTATTGATGTTCATGTGTTCTGTATTATTTTGTTTAATTCTACGGTTCTTATAGGCATTGTAATTTGAACACGATACAGTGTACTGGAGATTGCTGTATTGTTGTTTGGTGTTAAAAATTTTTAAAAAATGATTAAAAAAAAAAAAACACCACATGGGCTCCTTGAAGTTTGTAGGTTATTCACTCCAGGGATACAAAGTTCCAAACTTTCTGCAGCCATTCATATATCGATGGTGCCTATTTTTTCTTCCATTGCTGGGCTATCAAAAGCCCTGCTGCTATTATAAGGATCATGAAGTCCCTTTTCTGTGCTTTAGTGAAGTTTCCCAGGCCAGGTTCCCACATCCCTCCCATCCAGACCCTTTCCCGAAGCTGCTCCGTTCCTTGTACCATTTTGCCTACTCGTTCCTGCATCTTTTCCCAAAAGTGATGTATAACCGGACAGTTCCACCATATACGTTTCCAGTCCCCCTCCAACACCTATCTGGGGTCTCAAGGAACATTACGTAAAGTCTATTTGGCGTCTAGTGCCATTGGAATAGTATTTCTTGCCACATTTCCCTTAGTTGTATTGAGCGTGTAAGCTTTGGTATGAGTTCCCATTATAGTCCCACAGTTTTTTTGTTATAATTTCCCCTAAAGTTTTTTCCCATTTCATCATATAGTTCCTCCTAACTTCCTCTTTCTGAGTATTCAAGAATCTATAAAGGTTCAAGACCAATTTCCCTGAGCCCGTGTTTGTGGTTATGAATATCTCAAAGGGTGCCAGTTGTCTGGTGGACGCCTGCCTTAGTTGGGGGGGCCGTTCTCTAATACCTAAGTTGGATGTACTTAAAGTTATCTTTCCCCGTTAACCTCAAAGCTTGGCTGCATTTCTGGAATGTCATTATATTTCTCCCCTGATACATATCCCTAATCGTCCAGCATCCTGCCTTTTGCCATTTCTTATATAAAGTTGCCTCCATCCCCGGTTGAAAGTCTGGATTCTTAAAGATTGGTAGAAACCGACAGGGGTGTGTCGTCAGTACTCCTCTCTTGATTGCTGCATCCCATACCTCGACCCCTATTCCCACCACTTCACTGATCTTAACTTTCGGATGCCTATGTTGGCCCTTCAGCCATAATAATCCAGAGAGTGGGGACCCTGCCACTGCCCTATCTTGCTCTGCCCATATGCCTTGTGGGGTGTCGGCCACCCATTTTTTCACTACCCTCAGCTGAGCCGCTTTATATCTGTGGAATTGGGGGGAGTTCCAGCCCTCCCTGATGCGTTGGTGCTGTCATCGTTGCATTTACAGCTTTGTTAAGGGATTTGAAAAATGTGTTTGGTATCCTGACAGGGAGGGCTTGAAAGTGATATCGAAGTTTTGGTAAAACGACCATTTTAATTGCTACCATTCTCCCCCACCATGTCGTCATTAGGGGGTTCCATTTCCTAATATCTGACTTAATTCTTTCAGATAGATACGGGTAGTTATCTTTATACATTTGGCCTACGGATGATGTTAATGATATCCCTAAGTAGGGTATAACTGTGTTTGCCAGTTTTAACTGTGTATCTTGGGCTAGCCTCTCCGTTGTATCCGGTTTTACCATCTGGTTCAATTTTTCTGACTTTTGTCGATTCATTTTTAATCTGGATATTGCCCCGAAGTTTTCCAACTCCTTCTAAAGTTTCAATAGCGAGCGTTCCGGGAAAGTTAATGCTACCAGCATATCATCAGCCAATGCCATTCTTTTGTGTTTCCTTCCTGCCATCACTATCCCCCTCACCCCCTCCGCCTCTCGAATCTTGGCCAATAATGGCTCCAAAAGAATTGCATACAATAGCGGCAAGAGTGGACACCCTTGTTTTGTACCCTTACCCAGGAGTACCAGTTCTGACACTATTCCATTAAGGGAAACTTGCATCCGAGGAGAGTAATAATTGGCCTTCACCATTTGGAGGAAATTCTGTCCAAACCCCATTAGTTTCTCTCATAAACTGTTGGTTGATTACAACTAACAATACCCTCTTCACCAACCTCCTCCTTAGGGGTGTCACGGTATTTGTTTTATGACGGTACGATAACCTTCTTGCCAAATGACGGTATATCATGGTTATCGCGGTATAGCAGGTGGAGTTAACTGATCATAACAAATATTTTCTAAAAGGTCATAAATTGACACATGTATCATCACAAACAAAACCAGGCACCCAGGGCCATAATTGAGCTTTTCAACTTACTTTCCACTGAAATGCCTTGCTTCCACCAAACACAAACACACGTGTGGAGAGGAGGGGGTGGGGTGGAGGCCTGCTGCAACTGGCAAAGCAAACTGAATAGCTTTTCTTAAGTGGTCATTTAGGTGAAGATGAACATGTTGCCATCTTGATAACTTGCATGCCACAGATCAATGGAGGCTGATGGTAGTATACGCTTGTTTTTGTTTTTTTATGTATTTATTCTCTCTCTCTCTCTCTCTCTCTCTCTCTCTCTCTCTCTCTCTCTCTCTCTCTCTCTCAGCCTACTTGCGGGCCAAAAGGTGTTCAGTAATCACTGACATGTTACTTTCGCATTGTGACTTATTTTATGTAAATTCAATGATAGAACCAGGGAAATCCCCCATTGCCATATGTTTAGAGAACATTATCCATTATAAATATATAAACCCCAAAGCCGCCACCCCAAAGTAAACCCTTTTCCTTCTTGCCACTGTATCTATTCTTCCTATTGCTAACATATTGATTTTGTGTAAGGCACGTGTGGTTTATGGAATGGCATTAAAAACTGCTCCAACTGAACTACTTGGCAGACGGCACATCCAACAGTGCAAAACCAAGACTGCGCAGCAATTGCTTACTGCAGCCTTTCCAAATCAGATTGAAAAGCACACTTAACGGTATGAACGGTATAACGGTATAAACAATGTGACGGTAATTATTATTCAATTAAGTGGTTCACGGTATCTTTAACGGTATACCGTTATACCGTTACATCCCTACTCCTCCTCACCTGAGATCTCGAAGAGGTCTTCTGAAGATTCTTCCGTAGAAATATCATTCCTTTCTCTCCAGGCTCGACTCACGTTCTTTCTTCCTTTCTTCTTCTTGTAGAGATAGGGACAGGCTCCCCCGGAGGCCACCTTGCCTAATAGCTATCTGCCCGGCAGCTGGGACTCTGGGGAGCCCACCCCAAACCAGGGAAAAGCAAGTGCTAAAAAACCCTGGATCAATGACTGAAGCGAAGGTGATGGGTACAGTCCTTGAGGTGAGAGGCAAGGTCTTCCTTATGAATATGCCTGGTAACAAGGTAGGTTGGGTAGTGTCATGAAAGAGTAACTCTACAAATCCCAGAGTGCACTGGGATTCAGCAAACCGTACAGGGTTAAGGTACTGGAAGGAGCCCGGCAGGATCTGCCTGAATAAGTCCAAAGGGGGAGCGTGATCGAGAACGAGTGAGCAAGATCACTCGAACAAGGAAAAAAAGACCACCAGAGAGAGCCGGTGAGCTTGAGGCACTGGACAGGAAGCACCGCGCCAGATTCGGAAACAGGACAGGGAAGCGCTGCGTGGGCTCGGGAAGAACTTAGAAGAGGAAAATAGAATAAGCAGAGCAGGAGTAGAACAAGGGAATGCCAAAGGTAGATACAAAGCTGGAACAAACACACTAGCGTAATCACCCAAGTAACAGGCATGCAACGCACCTGTACGTTCTTCCGTCGTGCTGAAATAGACGTTTGCGGCCGCCAAGGAAACAACTAGACTGCGGCTCGCGCAATGTGTGGAAACGTGATGGTATAAGCCTCTCCTCCATTGGTCCCATACTCTCCATGGTCTGCGGATGATGACAGTATGACCCCTTCTCAAAGGCACCCCTCCTGGTTTACCGGGGTATAGTCTATGGAACTGGCAGAGAAGTCTGGGTGCCCTTGGGTCTGTAGAGGTTCCCAGGATCTTTCAGTCCATGGATAGCCTTTCCACAGTACCAGGTATTGTAAGACCCCATTCCTGTACCTGTAGTCCAGTAAGTGGGTCCCCTTGTATTCCTTAGAGAGGTCTGTCGAGGCAATCAGCCTTTTCTTGACTCGTCTGGTATGAGGATCAGGTAGGTTTTCTTTAAGCAGTGAGATGTGAAACACCAGATGGATTCTATGTAAATGATGCGGTAAAGACAACCTAAAGGCCACTGGGTTGATCTTGGTTTCAATGGCGAATGGAACAAAAAACTGGGGAGAGAACTTGCCTGGGTGCACCCACCTGGGTAGGAATTTTGGGGACAACCAAACCTTATCTCCAGGACTCCAGGTGGGATTAGGTCATCTTCCTTGGTCTGCCCACTTCTTGTAGCCCTGTCGGCTTGATTGAACATTTTATTGTGCTTGGACCTGTTTCAGCGTGTCCAATATTTGATGAATTGTAGGTAATTTGGTAGGCAATAGACCACATAATGGAATATGCCGTGGACCGTATCGGTAGGTACATCCGAAGGGACTCATTCCGATAGAGTGTTTGGCATTGTTGTATGAGAATTCGGCTATTGGCAGAAGATGGTACCAATCGTCTTGGACCTGATTGCAAAAACATCTGATGTATTGCTCCAAGGTGGTGTTTAAACATTCGGTCTGGTCGTTGCTCTCGAGCTGGAACCCTGATGAAAGGGCACTATGGATCTGTAATTGCTTACAGAGAGAGAGACCCAGAACTTGGAGGTAAACTGCATGCTCCTGTCAGACACAATGGTGTGTGAAATTCCATGAAGCCGAACCACATCTCTGAGAAAAACCTCTGCTGTGATGGATGCAGACGGTGTGTCCTTCAGAGGAGAGAAATGCGCTAATTTGCTGAAAGAATCTATCATTACCATTATTGCAGAACATCCGTGTGACAAAGGGAGTTCAACTCTGAAATCCATAGAGATGTGTTGCCAAGGTCCTTCCTGAGGTGGTTCTTGAGCAGAAACCCCAGAGGTTTGGAGGTGGTGTATTTGTTCTGGGCACACGTAGGACACGTGGAGACTTATTCCTTGGTGTCTTTCACTATTGTTGGCCACCAAAAGTGGTGTCTTGTCAATTCCAGTGTTGCGGACTGACCCTTATGTCCTGCAGTGGGTAAGTCGTGACACCATGACAAGGCATTCGTTTGGAGTGTCTTGGTAGGCAAAAATAGTAGACTGTCCTTAAATAGGAGGTCTCCCTTCCATGTCAGAAAATGACTGTGTCGAGGAAGAAGTGTCTTGTATGCCTCCTGCACCTGCTGGAGAAAGGTATTGATTGTACCTATGAACTTCTTCCTGGCTAGAATCAATGCCTGTCCCAAATACTTTCCTGAGTCTTCACCGTAACTGCGGGACAAGGCGTCTGCTAGTTGATTTTCCTTTCTGGGTAAATATGTAATATCAAAATAGAATTGTGAGAAGAAGTATGCCCATCTGGCATGTTGGGAATTCCTGCACTCCATCTGTTGCAAGACACTGAGGTTTCTATGGTCGGTGGTACTTGAAAGGGATGAGTAGCCCCTTGCAGCAGATGTCTCCACTCTTCACAGGACTGGCGTATTTCCAGGAGTTCTTTCTCCAACACCGAATAGTTCCTCTCGCTGGTGTTTAAAGTCCTCAAAAAATAGGCAATGGGGTGTTCCAACCCATCATCTTTCCTTTGCAGCAGAGCTGCTCCTATTGCCCCATATGAAGCGTCTGTCTCCACGGTAAATGGGAGTGACTGGTCCAGTTGCCTAAGAATAGGAGCTGTCAGAAAAGCCTCCTTAAATTGGTTGAAAGCACTGTCTGCATTCTGGTCCCATACAAATCTGACCCCTTTCTTTAGCAAGGCAATGATGGGTAGGACTATATCGGAAAACCGTGAAATGAATTTACGGTAAAAATTCGACAGACCAAGAAACCTCTGTATGTCTTTCACCGTGCTGGGGGTTGGCCATTGGGTAATGGCTTTGGTCTTGTTTGGATACATCTGATCGGCTGATAGTATGAAGCCTAAATATGGCACAGTGGAAGCCTCAAAAACACATTTTTTAGGTTTGGCTAGCAGGTGATGTTGGCGAAGTCTATGTAGTACTTCCTTCACATGTTGGCAGTGTTCCTCAGTAAATCAGTATGTCATCTAAACAGACAACCACCGATGAGAAGAGCAAGTCTTCAAAAGTCTTGTCCATAAAACGCTGGAACTGTGCCGGAGCGTTAAGACCGAAAGGCATCACTCTGTATTTATAGTGATGTAGAGGTGTTCTAAAAGCTGTCTTCCACTCAACCCCTTCTTGTATCCTTACAAGATGGTATGCCCCTCTAAGGTTGAGTTTGGTAAACCATTGGCTCCTTGTACTGCCTCCATGATGTCTTTCATAAGGGGCATTGGATATCGGTCCCTTATGGTTAGACGGTTGAGCCCCCGGAAGTCTATGCATGGTCTGATCTCTGTTGTTCCTTTCTTGGAAATAAAGAAAAGTGAAGCTCCAGCAGATGAGGTCGATTCTCTGATGAGACCGTTCTGTAGATTGTCAGTCAGATATTCCTTTAATGCTTCCTTCTCTGGTATGGACAATGGGTACATAGGACCAAACGGAACAGTAGAACAAGGCAGTAGATCTATTTTAAAGTCCTCCTTTCTATGAGGTGGTAGCTGTCTGGGGTGTACGTCGGCAAAGACATCTTCATTATCCCAGTAGGATAATGGGATAGAATTGATACAAGGAATATCCAGTGGAGCTGTGTATCCCCTCTAGGGCCGTCTTCCTTCCAGGTGTTGACAGTACTGAAAACAATGCTGAGACCGGAATTCGACCGTGTTGGCTTCCCAATCAATGCTAGGGTTGTGTGTTCTGAGCCACGGAATACCCAATATCACTGGGAAGTGTGCTGCTCTTATCAGGTCGAAAACAAGTCTTTCCTTGTGTCAGTCCATTTTAACACATAGTTCTTGAGTCTCCTGAACAATTGGGCCTGAGGTTAAGGGTGTACAGTTTACCCCCTCCAACGGTACTGGTTGGATCTTCTGTCTTCTCCGAGATATAATGATCCTCAGCACATCTGTCATCCACAAAGGTTCCTGCTGCTCCGCAGTTGAGCATCATCAAGCATTCTACAGAGAATCCTTTTTCCCGATTAGAGGACCACCTTGAAGACCATTAATTGACAAGCGAAGTCAGTTGTTTCTGGTGGAGCGGTAACACAGGGATTGGCAGTGGAAACCCCTTCCTTGTCTCTGATCAGGGTTGGGGTCTGTCGTTTCTCTGTCTCCTGGGAGGCACCTCAGGAAAATCCCGTAAAAGGTGATTGTCTGACCCACGGTACATACAAAGACCTAAGTCCTTGTGTCTCTTTCTTTCAGTGGCTGTAAGTCGACCTCTGGCCATTACGATTTGCATTGGTTCATCTGAATGTACTCCGGACGGTGTCTTCTCAGATAAAGACGGAAGGCTGGGAGTAAACAGGGTATGATGTTTTGGTTTCTTTCTTTTGGCACAGCGCTCCATTAGGCGATACTCTATCTGTGAGGATAGAGAGACCAGGTCCTGGAAGGATGTTGGCCTTGCTGTCCTAGCCAATTCGTCCTTTATATCTTGCCAAAAAAGCATTAGTTGTGCAGAACGAGGCCAGCCGGCCTCTGTGGCTACCTTCTGAAAACAAGACACATATGTCTGCACATCTGAGGACCCTTGTCGAATATCAAGTAGACTCTCATATGTCGAATACAATACTTCAGGTCTTTCAAACCTGTACCGGAACTATTGCACAAAAGAATCCATAATCATTGAGGGACGGGTCTGTGTAAGTCACTAATGGGGTTGCCCATGCTAGGGCATTCCCCACTAGATTAGAAATTAGAAAACCTACCTTTGTCCGATCCATCTCATAAACCTTGGGGCGAAAGGAGTAGTAGATAACACAAGCGTCCAAAAATTCTGTTAGTCTTCTAGGATTGCCATCATATTTACCACAAGGCAAAGACAACGGCGGGAGATCTCCTCGGTGTTCATCCCTCTAGTGAACTTGTTGTCGTAATGCTGTATTGTGGGCTCTCAATGTTTGTACTTCCACTGTAAGACCTCGAATGGCGTTGACTAACTCTTGATAATGTTCTAAGCTAGCCGTAATGTTTGGGTGTTGCAAACTCTCATAAACTGTTGGTTGATTACCACTAACAATACCCTCTACACCAGCCTCCTCCTCACCTGAGCTCTCGGAGAGGTCTTCCGAAGATTCTTCCGTCTAAATTTCTTTCCTTTCTCTCCAGGGTCGACTCTTTCTTCCTTTCTTCTTCTTGTAGACTTATGGACGGGCTCCCTCAGAGGCCACCTTGCCTAATAGCTATCTGCCCGGCAGCGGGGACTCCGGGGAGCCCACCCCAAACCCTGGAAAAGCAAGTGCTAAAAAACCCTGGATTGATGACTGACGTGAATGTGATGGGTACAGTCCTTGAGGTGAGAGGCAAGGTCTTCCTTATGAATATGCCTGGTAACAATGTAGGTTGGATAGTGTCATGAAACAGTAACACTACAAATCCCAGAGTGTACTGGGATTCAGCAAACCGTACAGGGTTGCGGTACTGGAAGGAGTCCAGCAGGAGCTGCCTGAATAAATCCAAAGGGGGAGTGTGATCGAGAATTAGTGAGCGAGATCACTCGAACAAGGAAAAAAGGACCACCAGAGAGAGCCAGTGAGCTTGAGGCACTGGACAGGAAGCACCACGCGGGACGCGGACACAGGACAGGGAAACGCTGCGTGGGCTTGGGAAGAACTTAGAAGAGGAAAATAGAATAAGCACAGCAGGAGCAGAACGAGGGAATGCCAAAGGTAGATACAAAGCTGGAACAAACACACTAGCGTAATCACCCAAGTAACAGGGTTGCAACGCACCTGTACGTTCTTCCGGCGTGCTGAAATAGACGTTCGCGGCCATCAAGGAAACAACTAGACTGCGGCTCACGCAACATGTGGAAACGTGATGGCATTAGCCTCTCCTCCATTGGTCCCATACTCTCTGCGGATCATGACAGTTTCATTGTGCGGAATAGCTGCGTCCATTCCACGCTGTCAAAAGCTTTCTCGGCATCTAATGAGACTAACACTGCCGGTTTTTGTATCGTTTCCATTTTCTCTATCAAGTGGCGTACCCCATGCGTATTATCAAATATCTGCCTTGTTGGAATAAACCCTGACTGATCCGGAGCTATGAGTACAGGGAGTAAATGTGATATTCTATCTGCCAAAACCTTTGTGTAAAGCTTTGCATCTAGGTTTATTAGGGCTATTGGGTGGTACAATCCCGGAGGCTCTGGATCCTTCCCCATTTAGGGAACACTACCAATTTCACTGTGTTCATTGACTGAGTGATATTGCCTTTTGTTTTGAACGTATTAAACAACTCCATTGATTTAGGGGCCAGGGTGTCCTGATACACTTTATAAGAGCTATCCGTGTTACTATTTGGGCCTGGTGCTTTATTCCTCTGCAGATTTTTCATTGCTTTCTTCACTTCTTCCACCGTTATATCTGCCTCTAATGTCGCCCTATCTTCAACAGAAATCTGGGGGAGGGAAAGATTTTCTAGATATTCATCCTGTTTGCCAGCACTAGGGTTGTCGTATGTGTATAGCGTTTGATAGTATTCCCTTAGAATCGTACCCAAGTCCTCGTCTTTTCTTTTTTCCTGCCCCTGTTCATCCTGGAGTTTCCTAACTGTTCTACTCTTTTCCTTCGCCTTTAATTGCCTTGCAATAAGTTTATCTCCCTTGTTAGCTCTTATATGGTACCAGTGTTGTAAGTGTAGTAGTGCTTTTTTTGCCTGTTTGCTACGCAGCATTCCCAATTGGCACTGAACATGTCTCAGTGCCAACCTCAAATCCTTATTTGGATTCTTTGACATTTCCCCTTGTATCTCTTTCACTTTCCTCTCCAATTCCAATTCCCAACTGCGTTTTTGTTTATCCCTTCCCGCTTTTAAGGCTATCAATTCCATCCTTGGCACTACCTTAAAGGCATCCCAAATTATTCCCAGCAATGTGTCCCCTATGGCATTGTCTGTAAAATATTGCTTTATTTTAACCCTTATGGCGTCTACCGTGACTGGATCTTGTAGTAGTTATGTAGGGAATTTCCATTTCCATAGTCCCCATTTGATATGACCTCAATTAAATGTTGCCATAATCAGGGCCTGGTCCGAGAAAGAAATAGATCCCACTTCCACCTCTTTCACTTTGCCCACCAATCCCATGGAGGCCCATATATAATCAATCCTTGATTGTGAGGAGCGGACATGGGAGTAGTATGTATATCCCCGTGCTTGTCTCCAAACCACCCTCCAGGAAGTGCCAACATGTCCATTTTGTTTTTCAGCGCTTTTGATGGGGCCTGTGCCCCCAGTCATGTAATGGTGCTCCTGTCCAGTTGGGGGTCCCATGCAATATTGGTGGCAAATTCTTCTAAGATCGATAGGACCCCTCTCAAGAAACCATCCTGGCCGGTGTTGGGGACATAGATCAAGGCCAATGTTAATTTCCAATCTCCAAATAATATTTTTAGGAAAAGGTATTGGCCCTCTTTATCTGCCAGGGTGTCTTGTATCCGTATTCCCAGTATGTCCCAAATTGCTATCATTACCCCCGCCTTTTTCTCCCCTGCATTCGCTTGATATATTTGAGAAAATCCTCTCAGCTTTAATTGGGTTTTGTCTGTTCTCTTAATGTGCGTTTCCTGATACATTGATATGTCTGCCTTCATCCTCCTAACCAGCTGCTCCACCTTTTTTCCTCTTAATGGGGGTATTTAGTCCCCTTACATTATATGTCAATGTTTATAATGACGCCATCCTAATATTTGTTTTCTCTTCTAGCTTGTTTTATGGTCCCTGGATCTACATCCCCATTTGCCCCCTCCTAATACCCTCTTTAATCCCCCCAACTTCCCCAACATGTTAATGGAAAAACACCCCCCAGTCCCCTGAGGAGGGTCCAGGTTCCTATGATTGCTCGGACGACGTGTCTGCCACACCTGGCCCTCAAACTACCCAGGGAGATATGCGTGGGGGATACTAAGCCCAACTAGGAGTTCCAAGAACTGCCTCCCATCCCACCCCCATGGGTCGCTTGCTCATATTTACATTGACAGTTTTTATCCCCCTCTGGGGTCCCATTAATGTCACCTTTCCCGTTCTTACTTATCTACCTTGCGATGATTGTCCTCCGTCGCTGGCCTCTTCTGCCTAGTGCTTTTGAAGTGGCTTTTCTGACATTGTTCGTGACTTTGTTCCATTCCAACAGCATCCTGCAGAGTCTGTTTTCACCTTGTTGTGCTTCTCCCGCCTCCTGACTATCTCCTTGCAAGTTCAGGATCAGTTCTCCCTCTTTGCATGCGGTGATCCTATGAAGTCGTCCTTCCCACCTAAAGAGCAATCCGAAAGGAAATGTCCATTTGTACTTTGTTTAGATGGTCGGAACTACTGGACCCATCTGCCTTCTTTTCTGCAATGTGGCTTGCGTGAGCTCTCGCTCCGTTGATTCGTTTTTGGCCTGCTAACCTCGCTTTCCGCAGGATCAGTTCCTTCTGCCAATAAAATGTTATTGCCACTAAAACATCCCAGGGGCGTTCCCCTGGTTCCCCTGTTTTACGTGGACCTGCATGATGTTCCCGGTCCACCTGAACCAAATCTTCCCGGTCGCCTGTTAGAATTTCTGCAAATAGTTGTTGGGTAGTGGTTCCTAAGGCGTTATCCTCTACTTTTTCCAAGAGGTTTTTGATTCTTATGTTAGATCTCTGCGAGCGATTTTCTATGTCTTCGCTTTGTATTTCCAAATTGTGCGTCACAAATGCACGATGTTCCAGGGCCTCTTTCATCTTTTGTGAATCCTCCTCCATACTCTGAACTGCTTTTTCCATTATGTCAGTCCTCTCTTCCAGTTTGGTAACATCCAGTTTTAATTCCTGCACCGATTGTTTCATTTCTATTTTTAAGGTCTCAAATTGTGTTTGAAAAGAAGCCATGAACTGGTCCTGAAATTCTTTAAACCAGTTCTGCATATCTTCTTTGCACATCGCCCTTGTTCCTTCTCCTCTGGTATATTTTTGTGGTGATCTTTGTTTTCACCACCCCGTGGGGTCGTTGTTGACTCTGTGCATCACAGTTGCTTAATGGTCGTTCTGTGTTTTGTTGGGGGATTTGTTGGGTTGCCGCAGCCGCTTTCCCCCTTGTTTTGGACATGTGGCTGTTGGCATCCGATATTATGTGGGCCTTTTCTGGGAGCCGTCCAAGCCTGTTGTCTGCAGTGATCATTGCCTGTCTTCCACATTTTGAATACCCTCTGCAGGGTTCTGGCTGCTGTCTTAAAAGATCCCCAGTGCCACCTCTGGGGTGTATGCTCCCCCTTTATTATAAAAAAACATTTTGCTGTCCCCTCTCGCCCGGTCACACCTAGTACTGTGCTTATCTTGCCTTAGGCACAGTGTGTGCCCTTCCTCCTTGTTTGTGGAGGTATAACGTTGTTTCATCGCCAGTAATTTCTATGACTGGCTTTTAAATGTGTACAGAATTACGAAAAAGGTAAACAACATTTTTAGCGGGGGTGGGAAAGGGCAGGTAAGGAGTTGTGGGGGGGGTAGGGAATAGGTAAAACTAGATGGGGAAGGGGGTAGGGAATAGGTAAAACTAGGTGGGGAAGGGAGGTTTGGGGGGCTAACCCCTCCAAATAAACAGAAAATTATAATTTGACATTTTTTGTAATTTTGTACTTGTTTAAAAGCCAGTCGTAGGAATTACTGGTGATGAAAGAACATAGAACCTTTGTGGACAGCAGGCCTTTTTCCTTACAGTCGGTTTGCCGCCGCATTTTGATGGGGGAGGGGTCGTGCCCACCTCGTGCCTGCTACTATTATGACAATCCGTCCCTCTGGTGTGCCTCGGATTGCGCACAAATGCCTGTGTGGCAGGATATGAGGAAACGTTCCCTGCTGTGATGTCCTTTTCTTCCCCGTTGCCGGGGTTGCGATGTTGAGTGATGCACTAGTTTTGTTTTAGATGACCCCCCCTCTCCGTCTGTCTGATTCAGGGCTTTATTCCTCGCCACTACCGCCTGTCCAGAGCTGGTTGCTTCTCTGATAGTGTCGCAGGCTGCGTGGCATCGCCTGTAGCCTCTTGAGGTGATCGCCCGTCCCTCTTTCAGCTGCGTTTCCCCATGAATCCCGGTATTTGTATTCGGTTGCCGGATACAAATGTTCCGTAATGCGCCGTCCCTCTCCCGTTCGGGATGGTGTCAGATTTGTCTTTCTCGCTTTAATTTACCCCTTTCTGTGCGGCCCATTGGGGAGTGGCTCTCAGACACATCCTCTACCCACAGCGGCCATCTTGAATCTCCCACCCATTCCTTTCAATCACTTTCCTGGTCTCAGAAATTCTCTTTGCGCTCACCACTTCCTCCACTTCTCTCTCTCTCTCTCTCCCTCTCTCTCTCCTTTCAATCCTCCTTCCATCCTAATTCTCTCTCTATATCCTCCTCCACTCGTCTTTCTCTTCTCATCCCTCTTTTGCTCTTTCGTCCTCTTCCTCCCTTGCATCTCTGACTAGAATCTGGACTTCTGTCTCTCCCTTTTTCTTCCTCTGTACCTCTATCTCTCCTTGATACCTCTTCTGCTACTTTTGTCTCCTTCTCCTCTGGACTTTTTCCCTTCTCTTTACCTCCTCTGTATCTCTATCTCTCATTTGTACTCATCTGCTACTCACTCTTTCTATACTCTCTGAAAAGGTCTACTGTCTGGTTCTGTTATTCAACAAGGTGGGGGAATCAGGGGGTGGGGTGGCGCCTAGAGATAGAGGGTGATGACCTGGGGGTGTTATGAGAAGGATCTCCTGGTCATCCTCCTTGGGCATCACAGGGCATCGGATGATCACATGAGATAAGTGAAGGACAGTCCTCGTGACCTTGGCTCTTTACAGAACCCAATAGATGAATGTGTGATAGTCATGGTAACCTTGACCCACCCCTGTACATCAGTGGGGGACAATCTTGGTAACCTTGGCTCTCCCCTTTGCACCAACATTAACCTCCCTAATGAGAAACTCTGAAAGCCTCTCTAGGCAGATCCAAATTCTTTGAGAGAGAAAACAAATTATTCACTCCAGAAGCAGTCAGTTTCACCACACAATGCGTGTCCTTTTGTCTGGTTACTGTGACTAATGAATCCGCGGTAGCCAAGAAGTTAGCCCAAAGCACCTGGGAGACGATTCATGAGCTCCTTAAGCCCACATTACATCAAAGTCCTATGGAGACGCTTTTTGAGCTCTTGATGTTCACATTAGACTAAAGCCCCAGGGAAATGATTCATGAACTCTTGAAGCCTGTATTAGATAATGAATCAGGTTAAACACAAAGGGCCTCATTAGGAGTTTGCCAGTCCGGAAACAAGGGTGCCCGGTAAGCTTACCGGCCCCCTTGTTTCCGGATTTGTAAACTCGTCTGCCTGCCGGAGCCGATGCGCCCGACAGGTCTGACCCTGTCGGGGGCAGCGGCCACGGTAGGCAGTCCCATCATGGAAGCAATGGCACCATTAGCAACGGTGCCGGTGCTTCCGTGTCGCCACTCCCAATGGGGACTTACAATTTACCACTGCCTGGCTTCCCGGGCCGCCGGACTTGTAATCAGCCGGTGGCGCAGGGAAGTCAGGCGCTGGTAAAATATTATGAGGCCGGCGGCAAACCACTGGTAGCACCGGCAGGGTTACCGCTGGACCCGTAATGAGGCCCAATGTTTCTAGTTTGCTGCTTTCCGTCAATAGGTTTAACCATGAGTAATACAATCTTACCTTTCCTTTGTCTCAGATACACCGTTTGCTAGCCAAGGTTACTAAGTTGCTAATTAACCACAAAACCGCATTCTCTACACACTCACGTGAATTAAAACTCTTACCAAGAGATTTTCCAGCAGGCAGTTCACACGCTGAGGAGATGAGACTTTGGGTCCTTCCCAGCGAATGCATGGCAAAGACAGGAGCATAGAAGTGAATACCAAGATGGCTACCAAGTCTGAAAAAGGCTTGTGCCAGCCCTCCAGTCCAAGGTTGTAATAATTGCGGATTCAGAACAAGTTAGGTAACTGACAGGTTTTCTCAATGACTCACCCATACTCCTCTTCCTCTCCCTTCTCTCTTTTTCTCTCCCTCTCTCTGGCTCGGATATCCTCCAACAGGGGGATGAGTACGAAAGCCTTCCTAAACCCTTTTCCCATCCTCTAGACGACTAGAGGAGAGAAAAGGTCTCAGGGAAACCCTTTGGGGAAGAAAACCCTGTGTCAGCGACTGCAGGATCAATGTCGTCTGTGCAGCGAAGATTCAGGTGAAGATTGGTGGAAGGCAGTCTTGACGGAGAAAGAAGAAGAGAGTGTGATAAGTATATGAGGGTAAGTGAGTGATAGAAAGTGGAGGTAAGTATTCTCAAGTTACCCTTAAAAAGGATTAGGAGGTGTATCACGCTGGAAGAGGAGATTTCTGGTTTCCACCTGATGAAGTACGGAATTTCGTTAGCACAGTATAGAGTGAGCAAGAGTGTACAGTAAGGGGTTTTTACCTTGCAAGTTGTGGGAGAGGAACTTGGGTGTATACCAGCAATAGCAGGTGTTGAACAAGTGGGTCTGAAGACTGAATTCGGAATCCCTAGATATTGGATAAGGGAAAGACATGTGTCAACTACAAGTTACTGTTTGAATCAGGGGGTGTCTGTTACTTCTTTCCTTCGTACTGATGAAACCTAACAGTCTGCTTGCCGGATTCCTGATTAGGTGTGAGCGAGAGGGAGCTGGAGTCTCTGTGGTCGGAGAGGAGGCGAGTAGAAATGCAGAGTCTGAAAGTCGGAAAGAACGAGGGACAGATTTAAGTGCTACAAAGTTTTGGAAGTAAGCAAGACGTATTGGAAAGGTATCCCTAGATACGAATTTACGTAGCGTTGCCTGTGAAGAGTAGCAACGCATCCGTGCGTTGTCAACAGGGACAGAAACTGAATCTCGAGTAGGAGGGCGGAGCTTCCCTGGTGCTGGGTTGTGCATTGTCTAGACCCACATCGTCCATTGTGGCGGCCATCTTGAAGGAAAAATGGCCGAAATCCGTTGTCCATGGGACCAACGATGCCACAAAGACCAACGTCTCCGAAGAGGCGTGACAAAGGTAAAGCCAGGTGAAACTACAGAAGACAGTCAATACCAGCCAGTCTGACTACAATTACAGAAAACAGATGCCAGCACTCACAGAGCGTCCCACCAAATGGGAGGGAAGAGAACCCCTATATAAAGCAGATACATCAGTCAGCGAGTTTGGGTTGCAGGAACCTTCCATTTGGATGTGGCTTGAGATTGGACAGAGTTGTAGAAAGCAGAGCCTACAGAGGTGGAGGAGGTTGTAACATCAATAGGAAAGGAGTAGGTGGCAAGATTATAAGTGAATGAGGAGGTGGTAACACCAAGAGGAAAGGAGAAGATGGCAAGATTAAGGGTGAAAGAGGTGAATGTTGCATCAGGAGAAAAGGTGGGGGTCTGGAGGTGGTAACATCAAGAATGCGGACGAGGAGATAACATCAAGTGGGGTGGAGGAGATGGGAACACCAGAAGGTGAAAGTGATAGTCTGGAAGAGGTGGTATGGAAGGGAGGTGAAGGAGGTGGTGACAACAGGAGGTGGAAGGGGTTGGAACAGAGGAGGAAATAACATTGGAAGGTGACCAAAGCCATGTAGGGGAGGAAACCAGTTCTGCAGTTAGACAGAACAGGAAGGATCCAGTAGGCCAGGTCAAACGTGGGCAAGACTAGTATGTGGGTGGAGGAATGAGGGTGGGCCGGATTGGATACTATGGGATTGTAGAGGTGAGAGGGGACAAATCAGCAGGATGTCCAGACACGACGGCCCTAAAGCGATATCGCACCATCATCTCTGTCACTACTCCTTCTGACCTGTCTGGTAGCACGACTATGCACCAGAGATAGTCTGGGGCATGGGAACCCCAGAATGTCTGTAACCAGTCAGTCACTGGAAGAAGGATTTCAGCAACCCAAAAGTATGCGACCCCCAGAGAACTTGAACTGGTGAAGGAATCCCCACTTGGCACTAAAAAGAAACTAGGAAGGACATTCATTATTGACAAGAGCCAGGATAGCAGAGAGCCCCAGAGTGATGCGGGAGGACATTTGGGACCCCCAGAGATGGAGCGTCCCAACTGAGATTGAAGAGAAGAACCATCCTGACCGATTTGGGTTTGTCAATATCCTGTTTTCATTGAAGTTGATCCTAAGTAAAGGCTTGAACTTAAACATAGCCCTATGACAAATCCTTCCACCTCTTCCTTATGATAATTTATTCTCATCTCTTCTGTGCCTCTCTAACACCTTGCTGCTTCTGCTCCTCTTTCCCTTCTTGCCTCCTCCAATCCCCCTTTACTCCTTGACTCCTCCACACTTCCCTCATGCTTTGCCTCCTCTACTCCTTTCTCTTGCTCCATGTCGCACCACCATGCTCTATCCTGCACTTTAGCTACTGCACAACTAATTCCCATACCCTCCTTTCATTCTGGTTATATTTCTGCCTGTCCAAGTGTGAATATCGGAGCGGGAACCTTTGTGCGTGGCTGGCAAGAGTGAAGCATGATTGGATCGGGCTGTCACGAACGATAGCTTGCTTAACTGGCAGCATTGACAAGTGAACTGTGCTGAGACTCCACCGGCAAAGCTTACAAGTAGTGCAGCAGCCATCTTGGATTTGCCTCAACTTCACCAATATAAACATCAAACTAGGCAGGGCTCCAGATAAGATTTAGAAGTGGGGGCATTTTACTCCCTATTTCTTGAAGATGGCAGTGAAAGGATTTTTGAGGAACTAAAAAAGAAATTCCCCTAGAATTCGTAATCCATACTTTTTCAGGCATCTTGAAATATGCAGCTGACCTTGAAATTGCTCTTCAGATCAGACAGTAATA
The DNA here is from genome assembly GCF_040938575.1 of Ambystoma mexicanum. NCBI lineage: Eukaryota > Metazoa > Chordata > Amphibia > Caudata > Ambystomatidae > Ambystoma > Ambystoma mexicanum. Next base: position 83,124,290 of record NC_090922.1, read on the forward strand.
CTAGTAGAATAATAATATATAATAATATAATAATAGTAGAACTCATTCATGTGGCACTGCTCGGCAGGCACCACTCACCCAACCATAACCTTGGAGCTGTGAGCTGGAAGCCGAGTGCAGTCTCCTGTGGGTCAGTTATTGCCCTATTTTGTTTATATGTGTTTTTACCGACGCAAATTAGAGTGGTACATTTCATCGCGGTCAAAACACTGAATTTGCATTTTAATTTGGGGGGGTCCCGCCAAACCCCCTGATTGTCCTCGCTTATAACGCCCCCTAAACCCATCATGACCCATTTTAACCCCTTATCCTAATACCCTTTATATATTTGTTTCATCTTTTTGGTGTTTTCTGGTGTTATAGTCCGCTCTGTTATGTACCACTCTGTAATGTTTACGATAAATTGACTGGGTACCCCTATTTTCTGTTAGGAATAATGCCTCCTTTTAAGACGTAATTTTGGAAGGTACTCTGCTTATGTGTAAGGCTGGCCCCACCAGCATTTGCTGGGTAAAATAGGGGAAAATGCATAATATGTATATAAGAATATTATACATCCATTGCAAGGAGGGGATGTATTATTTCACACCATGCAATGATACCATTAAGTATTCATCTTCCGTCTTTTCAGATCCTTTAGGAGATATGGCAAGACGGGTTACCATTCTAGAAAGATATCTTGAAAACGAGCAAAATAAGTATACTCTTGGGCAATTCAAGACTAAGGGCCTCATTACGACCCTGGCGGTAAGGGGTTAGCGCCAGCGTTAGCTGCGCCGACCCCTTACCGCCAATTACGAGGTCCCTTAGCGCCATGGCGCTTTTAACACCTGCTTTTAGCAGGTGTTAAAATCCATGGCGCTAAGGGACCATGGAGTTAATTACGCCACCGTAATTTACGGTGGCGTAATTAACGCCTTCCCCACTCCCATTATGCCCTATGGGGCAAAAATGGGAATGGGGAAGGGTAAATGGGGATTGGGGACTTACCGCCCCGCCGACCTCGGAATGGGGCGGTAAGTCCGCCAACCACCATGGCGTAAACGTAGTTTACGCCATGGTGGTAAAGTCACGGCCCAGGCGGTAACTTACCGCCTGGGTCGTAATGAGGCCCTAACTAAAGTGAAATCAGCTTCCGGAAGCATAGTTATGGCAGAGAGCTTCCGGGATTGCAATGCTAATCTCAAAACATCAATAAATCATTTTAGTTATAAAAGATAAGCCGGCCATAACCATCACACGCGATCTGCAAACTAAGCTAGGAATGCCTGGATCACAGCGCAGGTCATTCAACCTGAAGAAACAAGCACTGGCAAAGCCAGTTGTTTTGCCATTTACAATTTTTTATGACATTTTTACATTGATAGGCATGGATGTGCAGAGTATGACATGAGCACCCAGATGATGCTTCTGTGCACGCGCACTGAGGGTGACTCAGCCGCAATGGTCGCAGTATACAACTTGTGCTACTCTGCCCTTGGTTATTGAGGCAAGGACTGGTAGCCTTTAACAAGCGTAATCTCTTTGTAACCAAACTCAAAGTGTACTTTTAATTCAACCATAAATAGGTGAAGTGCAATAAAGTAAAGTGGATTAAAGGGTTGATATTCCGGCAGTAACATCTGTTTGTACCCTCTAATAACAGGTTCCAACCCCAATACCAAAGCTCAGTTGGGTCATGGGCTGCAAGAGTTCTGGGAGTAGCCTGCTTGTTGCAGGTTCCAATACCATTAAGACAGCTCAGCAGGTTAATATCTCTCCTACATACATGCTACGTCGTCTTTGGGAAGTGGCCAGAGCAAGTCTACTGTTTATAGTCACGCACACAAGAAACACAAAAGTGTGGTGCTGGCAGTTGTACACTGCTAAAAATTGGACACAGAGGCTTGAATTTCAGGCATAAGGAGGTTTTGCAGCACATACGTGGGAGGTGGGTTTAGGTGAATAAAGAATGTAGTGGGCTTATAGGGGGTGCAGTGGGGGGCCGCCCCTGCATATATTTGCAGCAAAATCTACCACAAAAAAAAAGAATTAGATGAAATTGAATTCGATAAAATCTTTTCGACAAAATCACATGGAACCAAATTTCTCAGTGTCGCAATGTCCAAAGGCCCTCTCACTCCAGAATATGCTGGGCATTCTGGCGTATTAGCTGTCTCTTCTTCTTTTCCTTTCCATGGCCCTCATTACAACCCCGGCGCTAAACCATGGTGCTATTAGCACCATGGTTGGTGCCGGTGTTGTAACGAGTCCGCCATGGTGGAATGGGGGAATACCGCCCCATTCCAAGGTTGGCGGGGCGGTATTTCCCATTTCACCATGGCCCTTCCCCATTCCCATTTTCGCCCCATAGGGCTCAATGGGACTGGGGAAGGCGCTAAGTACGGTTCCGCAAATTGCGGTACCGTAATTAGCACCGAGGTCCCTTTGCGGCACCCTACTTTAACGGCTGGTAAAACCAGCCGTTAAGGTTGGGTCCCGCAAAGGGACCTCGTAATCAGGCGTTAAGGGTTTAACGGCGCCGACACCTTTTACGGTGCCGTTAAACCCTTAACGCCAGGGTCGTAATGACCCCCCATGTGTTTAGTTACCGTGCTGAGCAAAGCAAGCACCACTTAACCCGTAATCTCCTATCTGACTGTGATAGTGTTGGAGCACCTTTCATTATGGACCAACCGTTCTCTTTACTAGGACCAGACCGACACAGGGCGGAGCGGTTTGTTTACAATCTGTGTCAATGACTAAAACATTCAGAGCGCTCAAGATTCCCTGTTCCATGTCTGAAACGACCATCTAGTCCCATTCTTTTCATGGAATTCAGGGATTTGCAGTCCAAAATTAAACTGGAAAAGACAACACTTCTGTACCCAGTATCCCAAGGAAAAACAGGGATTGGATGAATTACGTATGGAACTGGGAAACTTGAGAGATCTGCTAAAACTTTGAGAGCAGCTCTCATACGCCGTCTGGTGTTCACAAGGAGTTCCTTGATAGTCTCCCCTTCTCCTCATCATTGGTAACTTAAACATAGGTGGGTAGCCTTCACTTCTACACGGATGTTACCAATGCCTGCACCAAAGGCAGTACCTGTCAAGTAATAACTGTGCCTGCAACATAATGACATATGCTGGGGTAGAGGAGACTTGCCTAGCATGTTGGTGCTGGACTGCCCTTGTGGGTGGGACAAGACTGACATGCAAATGGTTAGTACTCCTCTGTCGAGGCAGAGGCGAGATAAAACGCGTTTGTAGACCCTCCTGAGTGGACGAAATTCAACAGAACAAGTTATTTAACCATTTTTGTTCTCATTCGAGGGGCGGCTCCCACACTCTTATTAATTTGAAAGACTTGGGGTGCAGTGAGCTAAAATGTGGTTGTAGACCCCCCCCTGAGTGATTTATATTCCATAGAGCAGGCTATTTGAACCATGTTCGTTTTCAATAGAGGGGCTTTCATACTCTTGTTAATTCCAGAAACGCAAAGATTTGGGAACATTTCAACATATGTAGGGACTGTTTCTACAATCCAAATAATTGCTATAATCCTTCCTCCTCAAAGCTAACTAAGGAGCAAAAGCTGTCAATGTTGAGAAAACTCTGCATAGACGCCAAAACCAACTCTTCCCAGAAGTTGGTAAAATAATCAGAATTACTAGTGTCCCTTGTGTTCTTCCATATTTCCATGCTCTGCCATATTATGTTTGGGAGTTATCACAAGATTGCGCTCTATGATTCTGAGCTTCATATGAGAGCATAAGACCTCAAGATGTGCCTATGAATAGTCAATGTAAGAAGCACTGCTCAGGCCTCCCACAGTAGAGTGTATATTGCCTGCTAACAATAGATGACACCCGTACAAAAGGTGGGATTCAAGTATGCCAACACATTTAATTCAAGGCTGTAGAGTCAATTCTACAATGACATATATAAAAATAAGTATAAGATCTCAAAAGATAATGAAAAACACATCATCTATCCATCAGTAACCTTGCTTTTTTATGCTTCCGTTTAACAATCAACGCCGTTCTTGGCAGCAGGGGTGTTGCTAGGTCTGGAAAAGACCCGGGGCTACGCTAATGTTGGAACTGTCGGGACTGGGGCCTAGCCAGCCTTTTGGTTGTAGCTCCAGAGATTCTATCCGGGGCTACAACCAAAAGACCCGGGGCTATAGCCCCCTTGGCCCCCCCCTAGCAACGCCTCTGCTTGGCAGGCTGTCTGCATTCGGCCGAACTGATTCATGGTAGGTCATTCGGAACCTTGCCCGAATTGTAGAAAGAGTTTGGTCTATCCAAAACAGAATTCTTAAAATAATCAAAAAATTAGGGAGGTTCCTACCACTAGAGTGTTGTCAACCATTTTAAATTCAAAACTGAAACAGGGTAGAATGTATTAGTTTGACTAGCCCAATCTCGACTAAGGAAACCTATGCACACAATCTATAGCCTTCATAGGATAGTCAAGAACTTCTTGTACAACAATGGCAAGCTGAAATAGGTGGAAATGATGTGATATGATAGGTTATTTATAACACGCTTAATACCGGAAGGTTTCTAAGCGTGGACCCGGGGATTGAACCTGTGTTGGTTCGTGCCGTTTTGCTTCCAAGGCGAGTGCGTTGCTCCTGCGCTATCCTCCCAAGTTAATAATTTGTTAATATAGACACAATTGTTCACTGAGAAGGGCAGTCATAAATCCACAGGCCATCTAATTATAAGCTTTAACAATATAGAACTCTCTAGAGAATGTATATCACCCCACATCACATGGCCAAAACTAACCCATTTCCTTTCGTAAATGTTATTATTTGGAGGAAAATATATATCTTGGGCATAATAGGTTTGATGAAGTGCCCTGCCCGTTTTTGGGGACCCCCAAGGAGGTGACTCGGGGGGCCGGTGGATGTTGGTTCCAGGGCAGTATGGGGAGGATTCCCTTGTCACCCTTCCTTGGTCCCAATCACATGGCAGGGGACACTCATATTACAGGTCAGGCCAGTCTTGAGGACCCGCTCTACTACCACCATACTAGCCCAGTAGTTCAGGTCAGCCTTAAAGGCTTTGACCATGCCCAAAACTCTTAATACCTTTCCAAGCAATACTGAAGCACCCCACACGAAGTGAGAACGCCATAAGCTCTCCCTGAGCAGGTACAAACCACCAACACAGGTAAAGAAAGCTTGTCCTTTAGGGCAAATTATTTTGTATCACTTGACAATGATAACAAATGTTTTGATTCAGCTACAGCTTCACGTGAGTATTTTGATAATGATGCGCCAAAAGGAATTCTTTTACAAAGCTCGCAGATTCAGTGGATACAATGTTGCTGGTTCACGACTTTCCGAACACTAAGAGTTCAGTGTGGAAAGCAAAGTTTCAGAAGCATTGTTTCCTGGCAAGCAATTTGAAAACCAGGGATAAACTATTATTATTTACATGCACACTAAATGAAACAATTGGCCTCATTAGGACTGTTACGGTAAGGCAACAACGGCGCTGGTAGTGCTACCGGCGCCGTTGTTGCCATACCGCAACATTAAGAGTCTGCTCATAGGTGCCGCTCTGCACGCCTGGCCAGACCACGCGTGCAGAGCGGCACCCGCGAGCAGAGCAGGATGGTAGCAATGGTGGGCTCAAATGGGAATGGGGACATACCGGCTCCGGGTCCTGCGAAAGGGAATTACCAGGCCCTCCAAGGTCGGAATGGCCTGGTAATTCCCATTTCGTGGGACCCGGACCCGAGTTTGGGGGTAGCCATGCCCTTATTAAAGGCCATGTCTACCTCCAGCCTCGTAATGAGGCTCAATGTGTTTGGAAAGTTTACCCAGTGGGCCTCATTACGCCCCGGGCGGTAAGGGATTACCGGTACCGGTAAGGGCACTGGTGCCGGTAATCCCTTACAGCCCAATTCCGAGGTCCCTTTGCGGGTCCTCCCTTAACGGCTGGTCTTACCAGCCGTTAAGGACGGGACCCGCAAATGGACCTTGGAGGTAATTACTGTACTGCAATTTGCGGTACTGTAATTACTGCCTTGCCCATTTCCATTGAGCCCTATGGGGGCAAAAATGGGAATGGGGAAGGGCCAATGGTGAATGGGGACTTACCGCCCCGCCAACCTTGGAATGGGGCGATAATTCCGCCATTCACCATGGCAGAATCGGTAAGGTACCGGCGTCAACCATGGCGCTAATAGCACCATGGTTAACGCCTGGGTCGTAATGAGGCCCAGTGTGTTCTTAGCCTTTAAATCATACTTTTGAAGCACTGAAGAGCTCAGCACAGAACAGGCAGTGGCCGGGAGAATCACGGGAGAAATATTAGAAACGTAGATAGACAGCTTGTGACCAATTGGATTCTGCTCTTCAGGAGTACAAGGATGAGTAGGGGTAAAATGGCCCACTCAACCCTCACACTTTTGCAAACCAAAGCACACCACAATCATAAAGGTGTAAAACAAGGACATTTAAAAGATATACCTCCTTTGCCTTGTGTGGTAACGTGGGCCGAGGGAAGGCTATGATCTTAAGAGGGGTGTGAAGGTGAACCAGTAGTGAACCAAACTGCACAGCATCATAGTCCAAAACAAAGGGAATGTCCAATCAAGGTTCTATAAAAGTATATATACTTTAATCAAACACACCATCTGCACATAGAATACATAGAAAATACTGCATAAAAACCCACATCAAAGGAATAACAGAGAAGATGCAAGAGACTGTAGAAAGTAGCACTCTGAGCATAGTTCCAGGGGTGGTCGACAAATCAACAGCCACAAAAAGGATATCTTGGTGAACACAGGAGCGATTGTGACCTAACCAGTCTCTAGGGTCCAAGTGGAATGAGGGGGCAGTTCAGAGGCAAAACACCCTGGATTCAGTTCTTGGTGGGTTGACAGAGTCAGACCCGATGTCAAACATAGATGTGAGCTCATCAAGCTCAGTTTGGAGGTGGATCTTGTAGGCCCAGGCCACACGGGGATGAAGGGTAGGTGCGAAGGTGGTTGCTCTGTGCGGTAGAAGGGTGTCTCCCAAGGATGCAGGTCGGGCAGTCCTAGGAACACTTCGCAGTTGGCCGCGCCTAGTCTGGCTTTAGCCACTGGGAGGGGTCAATGAGTGACGCTCCAGCCTTTCGAGTCAGCAGGTGACGGTCATCAAAGTGGTAATCTTGGGTACATCGATGTGCGGTCAACGAGGCGACAGTTCAAGGTCTAGCTGGATTGAGCCATGGTTGTAACCCCTGGTCAGAGTCGGCATTTGATTCGCCAGTGATTCGGTTTGTGTCCCTACATCGAATAGTCAATTTGGGTGTAGCAGGTGACTAGCTTTATGTAGGTCACGATGCAGTGTCAATGCTGGTTGAAAGTGCAAGCAGGTTCAAAGTGGTGGAGTACCACAACAACCAGTGCCAGTGACTTCCCTCTAATTTCAAGCTCAGTGAACATGGAGCCACTGGTTGCGTGCGGTAGAACAGGGAGCTTTGGCTGTTCTGGCCCACCGGTTGTTGTGAGGCCCACTCAGGGAGACTGAGGGACAGGATGATTCCATTCAGGGTCTGCTCTCCCAGCTCTAGCTGATTCCGGTGCAGAGATATAGGTCCATGCCCACAGCAGAAGTCACTCCTGATGTGCCCTGGGAGTGGGTACGGGGCAGATCTTCCTTCTGTCTTGGATGATTCCTTCTTCACCTCAGGCTGAGGGCTTTAGAAAGAGCAACTTTCCCAAAGGAGGTCCAGTGAGTTCTTCAGAGTGTAAGTGCTGCCTTAACGGATCTGAGAGGATCTGAGAGAATCTGCAGAAGGGGCGGGAGACCCACTTCTTTTAAAGGCAAAAGTCCGTAGGTGACTGAACTAAAGCTAGCCTGCTTTAGTGGTCTAATCCCTGCTCTTGAACAGAGTGGACTATGTTCTTCTGAAGTCACATCCAAAGTGCTTTGCTCCAGAACAAATTGAGGGTATATGAAAGAGAGAGACACTGAGAACCAAAATGTGTGACGTCTCATTCCCTTGACCAGAGCCCTCCTGCCTATCATAATCATGCCCTCTTCCCTTCTCACTGTGAACAAAGGCCTTTAGAAATGTAGCACCCTGGTGTGAGATGACTCCTTTTGAATGGGTTTGCTCCTATGATTCCCCGGCCCAGGACAGCAGGCTGCTGTGCGGCTGTCTCAGGTTGAGGGTGTTACCTACACAACGAGATAAAAGAGATTCAGGTTCCTGTGCTGCAATTTGACGGGCTACACTTGACTGACCAGAATACACATCTTCCACAGTAGAGCAGACACATGTGCAATATTAATTGGGATGTGGCGGTAGTGAGCATAAGTAGTACCATGCGCTATGCCTAAACTCGGGCATAGCTTTATTTTAGAGATTATACTGCCACCATCATGGGATACTTATGGTCATCATCATTTGGGTACAGGGCTGCATATCTTAAATACGGACCCTGCGCAGCAGAGACTTATCTGTCACAGCTGCTGTCAAATGGGCATCTGTGACCTCTGGACCGACTTGGTGCTACGTGTAGAGCCAGCGCGGAGAGTCAGGAACTGATGCAGCAGGCCAGAGACACACACTATGCTTTCAGTATGGAGCTTGCAAAAGGGGAATCTGATCAGCAGATTAACCTTTCAGAGAAGGAACTACCTGCATCATTTTGTTGTTCAACAAAAACCAAAAAAGCCAGGGCTTTACACCCTTGCCAGATGGCAATTCCTCACATAGCCCAATTATAGACCTGGCCCAGACCCACTGAGCCCAAAGCAGCCTGGGCTACCCTCAGGGATAACAGCCAATCGTAGCCATCACCAAATTAGATACCATTAGGGCAGACCCTGACAGGAGACCCACGTGTGGCGAGGAGGGAACAAACTATAAAAACACACAGCCCTAGTTTTTGTGTGGGTTGTGGAGAAGGGTGTGCTTAGCAGTGGGGCAGTGTTAGAGTAGGATAGAAAGAGTGATTAAGAGGTGTTGGAGGAGAACGGAGGAGGAGATAGTTGTGTCTGAGGGGGAAGTGGTAAATAATTAAGGAGGCAGTGATAATTGATGAAAAGGTGGTATTATCAGAGAAGGAGGTGGGAACAACTGTGGAATAAGTGTTAACCACCATGGAAGGTTGGAGATAGAGGGTACTCGAACGAACATGAGCTGAGAGGAAGGGGGTGGGCAACCCCCTAGTCAGAAAGGACAGGAAAGCCTGACCAAGCCAGGTTGGTCCCAGGCAGGATGAAAAGGTGGGAGGAATAGGACCCCAAAGGAAGGAGAGATGATGAGCATTCAAGGTATTGTAAAATATGCCCCTGAGATGTGACGGAGACAGGGACCATGAGTTGAGGGAGAGCAATGTGCCAACAAGTCGGTACAAACTTCCCCGACGGAAATACTGTGGCAATACGAACAACTGGACCAATGGAAGTTGTAAAGGACCAAGAGGCTGTACATATTTGAAGAACCAAGGATTTAAGGACGGGTCCAGGAGGCTGCCAGGCCAGCTATGCTATGGTTTCATGAAAAAGGCCAGTATGTATGCATGTATGTATTTTCTTCTTATTTAATTATTTTATTTACTTATTTATTTATTTTTGACATTTGTAAAGCGCACCCAACCCTGAGGCATCTGGGCACTGGATTGAAACCCGACTAGAACTGGGGGTGAACCACTGTACGCACAATGGGGGTGTTGGGGTGGTGTGGTGGTAATAGGGCGGAGATGATTCAAGATTGTGCACACAATATGGAAGATAGTATGTTTTAGGTCCAAGAGGCATGGAGCTGGCAGGCGTGGACAAAGGCGCTAGGCATGTTTCAATCATGAGAAATGTCATATACATTTGCTGAGCACATAAAAACATTGATGTTGGAACTTTGTGTACAATGGCTTTCCACCATGTGCATGCTCAGCGGCATTATGCATGGTGGAGATGTGTGGAGGAGTCACTGTATACATGCAATAAAAAGAGCAAAACAACTGGAGACCCTGCATGCATGTGGTTACTGCTCACTTTGTTTCTGCCTAGTGCTCAGATGGAGTCAAATGGCCCAAAAATAACCTGCCCACCAGTTGCATTGTCAATCAGGCTCTTTCCTTCCACCATTCGGCCATTTCAGAATGGGGGGAGGAAAGGAGGGTGACACTACAAATTGCAAGGCAAAGACTTCTACAGGCGCTGCTTTGAAAGAAAAACCCCAGTCTGCTTTCCTGACTGGCTGAAATGTTGGCATCCTCACTATTTCGACACAAGAAAATTGTAAGGATCTAGAAGGACTGGGATAAAGGGAGAATTAAAAAATGGAGTGACCTTGCATGATACTTAGGTTTATGATCTGGATCCTTTTAGCGAACGGAAGTCAATGAAACAGTAAGACTTAGAAAAGCAAGTCAACTTGTCCTACGTCTAAAAATATAATTTGATTTCTGTCCGTCAGTCTGAGAAACAGCTGTTGGTCTTAGTCTGAGATTGCATAATGATGCTTCTTTAAATGGAAGCCAAGTAGCTGAATAGCTGATGCCATTCCACTGTTTCCAATTCTGTCGTTAACTATAGCAATCACCCCCACATTGGTGGGCGTACATGTCCTCCTAGCCCGGGCCTAGTTGGGCTGTGGGCCGTTATCGGCCATGTACGCACCCCGACAAGGGGGTGATAGCTAGTCGCACACTGGGGTTTGCACAGTGTGCAAATAGTTATTTATTTTTTATGGGACATGGGATCTGCAAGTATGATGCAAGCCCAATTTCCCATAAAAAACAAAAAAAACAAGATGACCACCACTATAGAAAAGGGACTTGGTCCCTTTTCCATGTCCATGGAAGTTCCACAGGCTGGAGGAGCGCCAGGACCGGAGCATAAGCTCTGGACCAGCAGGTAAGTGGGGAGGGAGGGAGAGGGGCGGGGAGAGGTGTTGGGATGTCTTTCAGCGTGAGGACATGGGGAGGCAATAGGGAGAGGCCCCCTGTTGCCTCCCCACCAGGGCCGGCCTTTGGGGTCCCAGCACCCTGGGTGAATTGGCACCGCCCCCCCCCGTCGCCCGCGTGCCCCTGCCCAAAAGGGGGCGGGGCCAGAAAGTGCCACTTTTTTTTTTTTACACCTCCTCGCTCGGGCGAGGAGGTAATTATTTGAATAGGGCGCATCAGTACCCTGTTATTAGATGAGCTCTGCTGCCGCAGGCTCATTTAATAATAATGAGGTGCCTGACACGCGTTCTGACACTATGCCAGCTCGGGGGAGCCCTTGAAGGACTGCCCCGAGCTGGCGTGGTGGGGGGGGGTAATGGTGCTGAAGGCGCCGCGGCAGAGGGGCGCATTTGGTGACAATGGGGTGCTGAGCACCCGAATGTCATTGAATACGCCCGCATTCCGCGCTTTCTCCCTCTATGCCAGCTCGGGGGAGCGCTTGAAAGACTTCCCCGAGCTGGCGTGGCGGGGGCTAACGGTGCCCTGGGGGGGGTGTGGCGCACCGGGCGGACGCCCGACTCGCCCCCCCCCTAAGGCCGGGCCTGCTCCCCACAATCAAGATGGCGCCACCCAGGGAAGGGCCTGGGGTGGCTGGAAAAAGTGGTCAGTACACAGCATATTCTCGCCCACTTTTCCATTCACTTGATTGGCTGAGTGCCCTTCCCTGGGTGAGAATTTAATATTTAAGTCAGATAGTAATAGGTTGTCTATAGTGATCCTAGAAATCTATCGTAAGAGGAGTTTGAGAAATGTACAAGGTGTCATTCGTCAGATATAGCACTTAAAGTCATAGCAATCTGCAAGTGTAAAAGCTGTTTCTCCCAAATCCCTACTCCCACTTATTTCAAGTATTTTATTTGTGAGAAAAATACGTACCTGGCCCCCAACATATCCATCCTTCAACTTCGGGATATTTGTGTGAGTACTGTTGAGTGTGTAAAGGTCCACTAGGCTCATCTGGTTGTTAAACTTTAACAACAGCTGCCAGGGAAGGTCATTGTGTCTGCAAAAGAAGAGGGATAAAACTTTTTTTTTTTAATTTAATGCTAGAATTCTGACAATAGCGGCTTTCCCTTTTCACCAAAACGTTGCTGTCTACTAGTCAGCCCTACAAATAAGCAGCATTCCCTACTCCTTTAAAAGCATGCAATTACGCCAAACGAAAAGAAATAGGGAACAAAAACTCTCACAATAATAAATAGGAAAAAGGGGACACATACGATTCAGCCTCTGCCTTCCGCAGTTGACCTAAGTATTTGCTCAAAACGAGGCTTGTCCCCAAAAAAAGGCGGCGACCTAATGTTTCTCCATTTACAGGTCTCCAAAATCCAAAACGTTCCCACATTTTCTGGGACTAAAGTTGGAATAGTAAAGTGTACCCTGCTAGAATACTAAGGGGTGTGTACTCTTTTTACGTCAGATTTGATTCTTTTTTTTAAATGTTGATGAGTTTTGCCCCTGTGTTGCTGAGTCCCCTGGGGGCACGAGTGAAAGAACACTTACATATTACCCCATGCACATGTTTGGAAGAGTAGTACCAGTCGAACAGCGAGTGCCACACGAAGGAACGCTAATAATATTGCAGCTAGAAGAGAGAAGGAACTTGCAGCTTTTAATTAGTAAGCTAGGCGCAAAGAGGCACGTTTAACAAAAATATACCTGTTTTAGAGATATATATTTACTCATCTGAAATGGAAATAAACTTTTTCGATCTCTAATTTTTTTACTCAACTTAAAGATAGTGAGTAAAGCAGTCCAGCTTTACAGCCTTACCTGGAGCACTGCTTCCATTGACAAATGCCAGTGGAGCGTCTCCGAGCTCTTAGCATTGCCCCAAGCTTCAATAATTGAGCCTTATGTAGGAATTCCCATAGTGCACTCTTGCATTCGGACTGTATGCACTCTAGGACAGCATAGACACCCCTCTCAAAGAAACAACATCAGGCAAACCTTTCTTTTAGTAAACGCACTAGTTATATCATATTCAACACCATCCCAATCGGTAAGGTCATTTAATATGTCGAAGGGTTAGGTTTGCGCAATATATAATCCTCCAAAAATAAAATATAATATAAAAATACTTAAATATTTAAATAAAATACCTACAAAAATAAAATGATATTTCACAGACAATATTGACCTGCACAGGGTCTGATGAATCCAAGAAGATCATCATCCCTTCCCAAGAGGAGCCCCACTTTCAGGACTAGGAAGGTGAGCCATCAGCCCTTTTTATTTTTTATTTTATTTATTTAGTTATTGCATTTAATTATACACCCACACCCTTAGGTTTCACAGTGTAGGTTACATACATGTTAGGCATCTTGAACGGTTACATGCCCCCTTAACATCCACCAGGGGATAGGGTAGGCATGATCCCTCTGGAGGACAACCCCCTTAGGGGACAGGAAGACCTCTCAGAGGAGAGTAAGTCACAATCCCTCCCACCCGGACACTAACACCTTTATGGGCTATGTAGGGGCTAAGGTGAATGGTAACCCTATCACCCCTTTAATGGCTGGCTGTGCTTTTGACCCAAACTTTACTAAGTCATTGAGGGAATCAGCAGAGGCACGATGAGAAAAGCCTCTTGCAGGTATGTCCGCTAAGGAACCAATCAGAAGAAGGTGCCAGCACAGCGCGCAGAGTTTAACTACGTTGCTGCACACACATGCTGAGGCATCCCGACCTGGGGTGGGCACTTGGCGAGTGTACCAAGGTCTCACGAATGGTAAACGGTGAACGTCAATTGCTGCAACAAGACCAAAAGCAGTGACACTTTGAGGACTGAGACAAGGCCCAGAGGAAAGGCAGCACGCCGGTTCCTACCCAGAGAAACCAGTAAAAAGAAGATGCCGGCTGATGCAGAGTTGACAAGTGATTGTAAGCAAGTCAACCGACAAAAAGAGCCCTGGATGGACCACAGAAACTTCTGAGGTGCACTACCCATATCAAGCAGGTACGCGGGTCCACTAGCACAATGGGAAGGGGGCAGCATGGCAAGTCAGAGAGACACAGGCCCAGGAGCACGGAGAGAGCCAAGAATCCCCAGTGTGGGCGAAGAGAAAGAAATAAGCCCCACAGGGAGGAGAACAGTGAAAAACCGTAGAGTGGAGAGTGAGAAAGAGAAAAACCCAAGATTGGGGAAAGCAGAGAAAGCGCAGAGTGGGGGGAGAGAAAGAGGGAAGCCCTGGAGTGGGGAGGACACTGAGAAGCCTCAGAGTGGGGAGAGAGAAAGAGGGAGAAGGACACAGAGAAGCCCCGGGGTGGGGAAAGAGAAAGGGCGAAGCCTGGGGGCGGGGAAAGCACAGCGAAACCCCAGAATGGAGAGAAAAACAGACCAGCAGGGTGTAGGGAGAGAACCAGGAAATCCCTGAGTGGGGAGAGAGAGACTGAAAGAACCCAGATCGGGGAACAAAAAAGAGGAGAGACTCCCCAAAGGGAGAAAGACTGTGGGAAACACAATTTGAAAGAGAAATAGAGAGACCTGGCTCGCATAGGTGGACAGCACACTCGGTGGATATGAACTATATGCTTGGGACTGTGAACATAGGCAAGGGACTCTGATAAAGAGACACAGGGTTGGGTGTCAGAAGACAGCAGCCATGCCTTTTATTGGGCAATGTCCCAAAAGTGTGCTTGGTTGTTTTCTAGTTTTTCCCTTTCAAGTAGTTGGGAAAGGAAAGCAGGTAAGAAAAGGATTCTGGACAGAGGACTTTATTTATGTTTAGCCATCCTGCCGTTCCCGCACATGGTAAATGTGGTCCCACACGCTACCTTCATCAAGCTCGAAAGAAGCTCACGTCAACATGCTCCACTGTGAAAGGAGCGAGGCCGTAGAGTAACTCTTTAGTGAGAAACGCGAGCGTTGCTCCAGCTGCAGAGAATGCTGCCCAGTAACTACACTAGGAGCATGAAGGAGTGTGACATGAAGGGAGGCCATTTTACAAGCCCTGGAGTGCAAAGGTGGAGCGCCGGGACAGAAAAGCAAGGCCTTAACCATTTACTCTGTCTGTTTACACTCCCAGGGCGCCATGTTCCAAGGGGAGAGGATTGGTAAACGCGTCGGAAAACACGGTAATGGATTTTTATGCTGGCGTTTATGTTTGAAATTACCCCCTAGTGATTTCATCAGAGTCCATTGAAAACGCCCCTCCTAATCCCAGAGTAAGGGAGGCCTTTATGCTTTTCCTAAAATTAAGTAGACAAGTAAAGAGTAAAGGCAATCGTTCCTCTTTTACTATTTACTTTTCCACTACATGGAGGAAAGTTGCATAAAGGGGGGCCTTTTGCACAAAGTGCTAACGGAGCCAGTCTGCTCTGTGAAAATAACGTGGCCAATAAAATCGACCCATTTTGCTGCCATTTGCTGTCAGGGAATGGACATTTCTAACTGTGCATGCCTCCTCCAACTTGAAAGGGCACATGCCTTTATGCCTCCATGAGATTTCTATGCAGCCATAAAGGAATGGATGCCCATGGAATCTGCCTGTTTTTACCAGCTGCTAAAGACAGGCAGATTCCAAAGGCGTCCATTTGCCAAACTTTATTTGCAGGCGGCATTTATGTCTTTTATAAAAACGGATCAATGATTATTTTGCCTACTTTTACTCGTTACTTTTGCACATCGGTTTGTAAAAGTTGAAAATTGCATGCAGGGGCACCAAACAGCACGCAAGTGGTTACATTACTGGTCTCCTGCCTGCAATTACCACTGGGTCTCATTATAAGTTTGGTGGTGTGTGAACAAAGTGGCACTAATTCCCTTAAAGCCACTTTTCCCGCACCTCCAAACGACAAGTTTGCCAGTGAGGTGACCTGATTTACCTCCAAAACCAAGAGCTGAAGGTTACTCGGGCACCCCACCAGCAAAAACAGCCGGTATTACCGGCACCGGTATTATCCATGTCGGTAATACCGGCAATCGCACCACAGGGTCCTATGGATTCCATGGAATGGGGATTAACCTACAGTTGCCGGCACCTGTAATATGCTGCTAATTCCGGCATATCAGGCTCTGGTAACGGTAGGTCCGTTTGGTGGTATCCTGCCAGATTTACATGCGGGATACCACCAAAATTATAATGAGGGCAACTGTGTACAAAATGAGCAAGATAGTGTCCTTAACCTTTAAGAAGGGACTGACAAGGGGCCTTATTCACAGATTTTTTTGCCTGCTGAAACGTGACTTTGCGCACTTTTCAGTGCATAGAACCCCTTCCATGGATCGGACTTTGCGTGTCTTTGAGACTTTGCACAGGTCCGTCACTACTTTGCGTGCAGTCTAGCGCTTTGCACTCACTCCACACAAAGTGTGGGATGGGCCTATGCAAAGAAATAAATAGGGGGCGGAACATGCATATTCCCCATTCTCCCCCGACAATGAGGAAGAACAAGGAATAACGTCAGCGCGTTGAGGGACGGGCCAATTGATACAGATTAATCATAGTCAATTACACAGCTACACGGAGGCATTGGCATTTAGAGCCAATATCACTCAGCAGATATTCAAACATTTGATCCCATTTTTCACTAAAGTGGGGTTTCCCAAGGAGATCCATACTGGCCAAGGAACACTTTTTATGTCAAAACGCATGATGGAAATTGTGGATCTCTTTTTAATTGAGACCTCACACACCTATCTATGAAGACTGCATTAGATGGTCTAGTAGAAAGACTTAATCATTCTCTAAAGAATCTCTTGTATAATTGAGTTGATAAAAGCGAAATAAAACAGTGTTATTTTGAGCTTCGTTTGCTGTCCCTAACACTTACCAAGCCTCCACCACATTAAATTCCCTTTGGGTTAATGTACAATCGGGAATCTCGGATGTCCATAATATGCTAAGAGAGGGTCAGCGTCGAGAAAAGGATCAGGCTGCCAATATTGGATGATGCATTCAAAGAACTCAGGACACAATGACCTAGGTTAGGGTGTTGACTCAACAACATATGGAACAGGCCCAAGAAATACATTAACAATCGACAGTCTAGCTGCCAGACTGTGCAGGTTTCAAGTGCGAGAGCGGATAAAGGGCTTAGCATCCACTGCAGATAATGCGTTACTGGCTCAATCACACCAAGTCAGACCAATGTCCTAGATTGACCTGGGATACAAAAGAAAGACCGGCTTTCTAAGCCCGATGAATGCATGCGTAACCAACAACTGTTGACCATACTAGATTTCTCCAAATCTTTCCTCTTTCAAACTAACACACCCAAGATAGGCATAGCATCAATGCTGAATTGTGAATTAGCAGTAGGTTGTTCCAGTAGAAGAGAAATGAATCCATGATAGAACTGGAAGCCTCATCGTTAAGTAGGCCTTAGGAGCCTTGGAATGTTTTCTGACTGGGCAACAGTTCCGTCCAGCAAGTAATAAATATGGTGACCCACAAACTATACTTTGGTCTCTAGGCTTGCAGCCCTCGAGCTTTTACCTCTCCATCCCAACTTGCCCTCGTTTGTACCTTATTTTTTTTATCTCTCACAACGTCTTCACCTTTTTGCTGCTGGATGCTGCAAGCTTTCTTTTTTTTCAATGCCACTTAACTGTTTCTTCCTCCAGGACAGACTACCAACTACCACCACCTGATTTGTTTGCTCTATAGTGTCCCCCCCTTGTGTTCCCTCCTGCTGCCGCTACCATCTTCATGTTCTCCCTCCCAGATGCAATGTTGGCAGCCCGGGTGCATCAGCGAAACTTGTACCTGCGACTTTGTGTCTCAGCTGGAACAATTAGGATGAATGCACATTTTGGCAGTACATTAGTTGCATTTCTGTTGTACTTGCTGGCTTATAGTGCATTTCTTTCATGGTCCAAGTGCATACTCAAGGGTCACATACTGATTCCGGTACTTATTTGGGAACACTTCACTGTCCTTTTCCCAAATCCTGACTTATCTTGAATTCCGAGGTGCATAATCCTTCCATGCTCCAGAACCCGCCCCACTGGTAGGTTTTCACATTTGTCATGGGGTGAGAGGGGGAAGATTTTGTTATTCTGTGCAAATTGTACTGCATAGTCCAACCTTCCATTTCAGCGCTCCATGTGCTGTATTTGTGCCCCTGCTCTTAGGCGGGAGACCTTTTTTCTGAAAGAGCTTATGAGGTGCAGAGGGGTGTTCCATTTCATAAGAGCGGGACATAGTCTTCACGTCTCCCCCCTGAGATGTTTGGTGGTTTAGCCAACTTGGGCTTAAGGAGTATAAAATACCTCTGAGATCCTTTCCCGGTCTCTCAAGCCAAATTGAGAAGGCCACAAGCCAAAGTGAGAAGGCCATTGTGCAAAGAGTCTTGCAAACTTTACAGGCAGGGATGGCAGTATACAGAGCAGAGTCGTAATAGCTAAATTAGGGTATGAATTCCTTCTCTGCACAAAGACACCCATGTCCTGCCAGGCCAATAAAAGATTAAATTCACACTGTGCCCCGATAATACATCTATATGTTATTCACCACTAGAGTACTACCCACCAAACAAAACAGAAAGTCATCATTACAATTCTATTAAAAGGGCAAATGCAGACAGTGTGGTCTTAACCAATTATAGCCCCAACGCTAACCTATCCAATCAGTCAAGACATTGGATATGAAATGAATCTTACATAAGCCACAGTCTTTTATCGCACTTTTGACTCAGTGACTGAACCAACTCTTAGGGACATCCAAGAAGAACTGAACCAACCGCTTCGATCCTGCTCAACTTCTCTGCAACCTATCATAGTTTTGACAGTAAGATCTTGCTCTGTTGCCTTCATCACTAATTTGCAGTAGGGTTGGTAGTACTAAATTGTGTGTGTTTTTCCATGGGACCGACCAGGGAGGTAAAAATAGGACACGACCTTTTCAATCCAGTTATTTTAAAGTGCAGGTCTTTAACATGCATGTGAAACCGCTTACTATGCCCATTAAAAGTAAGGTATGTTCCATTCCACCTCTACCGAGATGATTTGTAAATCATAATATGTTTCAAAAAGATAGCAATCACCTCATTGCAATTACTCTGGCAATCATAAAAGTACAACAGTGGATGGTCGAACGTTGCCACTCCTTGAATAGCAACAAGACTAAAATATGGCCATCTTTTGCAAATCCGACATAACTGCCATTGCCTTCTCTTAGCTGGATATAATGCGACATCCACCAACCTTGGTGAAAGAAGAAAAACAAAGAGCTCTTTCCAGGTCAAGGCCAACTCCATAAGCAACCATCTTCAACTCCTCTGACTCAAAACATTTCAACCTTTGCTGTAGTTCTGTCACAGAGTTGACCTAGTAAAAACGTTGGTTTTGTCACGCCTAGACTACTGCAATGGTAGCTACACAGGCCTACTGGTAAAACATTCAAGCAAATCCTGAATCATGCGACACAGGTGCTCTTGGGTCTAAAAAGGCAGGATTGTGTCAGCCAACAACCAAAATCACTCCACTGGCTGGCGATTAAAAAAATAGTCATTATACACCAGGCATTCTACTATGTCAGACTAAAGTACTTGTCAAAATCAGCTCAATCATTTGAGGTGATATGATGCTTATTTATAACACGCTTAAGACCCAGAGGTTTCTAAGCACAGACCCGGGGATCGAACCTGTGTTGCTCCGTGTCATCTTGCTTTCAAGGCGAGCAGGTTGCCGCTGAGCTATCCTCCCAAGACGAATGCATGTGACGAATCTAGGGACTGCGCTCCTTCTCCACAACAGGGAGTCACCCCTTTTAGGACTAGGGAGGTGAGCCTCCAATGCTTAACACACCCTAGGGGACAGGGTAGTGGGATCCCACTGGGGGTGACCCTCTTGGGGACAAGGAATTTCCAAGTAAGATTTTTTTCTACACCTCCCTGCAACACAGATTTTCAAGCATTTGCTGGCCACATGGGAATTGAGCCATACAATAAGGCACAGGGTCCTTTAACGATGGATGGTTTGGTTTCTGACCCGACCTTGGTAACATCTTTGCAGCATAAGTGG
Organism: Ambystoma mexicanum; assembly: GCF_040938575.1. NCBI lineage: Eukaryota > Metazoa > Chordata > Amphibia > Caudata > Ambystomatidae > Ambystoma > Ambystoma mexicanum. The sequence goes on from NC_090922.1 coordinate 83,144,207, forward strand.
ATCCAATGGAGCCTTTCCTCTCATTATGGGGAGAAACAAAGCACTGGTGAGCCTGCAGGCAGGGGCACGCAGACGGCGTGGTGGGCAGAGGAAACCAGAGGCCCACCACGTTGCCAAGTCCAGGAAGAGGGAGGAGTCTGAGGAGCGCTGAGCCATTGAGCAGAGAGACAGAGTCTCCACAGACACGGCACACCAGTGTTTAGCAGGAACAATGCCAAAGTTCTTTTGATCTCAGACTGGAGAAACTGAAATGGGAGACCCGACCACGAAGAAGTCAGAGTGACGGTTTGCTACCGAACAGCAAAGCCGACCTCCCCCAACAAGCAATGCTGCTGAGAACCAGGTACGTGACTGACAGAGACGAGCAGGAGTAGGGCGGTGAGGCACCGAAATACCGCATGAGGGGGTGACCACATTACTGAACCAAGACAGCCTGAAAGGCCAGATAGTCCACGATGGGCTAAGCAATGAGATACCCCACAAGGGGGTGAACGCAATACTCGATCCAGATGGGTGAACGTATTACAAAAGCCAGAGGGCCTGAGAGGTCAGATAGCCCATAGCGGGCTGAGCAACGAAATACTCAAGAGGGGGAGAAAGTGAAGAGAAGCCATAAGGCCTTCTAACCTTTGCAGGTCTGAGAATTCAGGCATCCCACAAAGGGATGAAAGAGGTGACCTGTTGAACCGGGCTGAAGAGCCAGGAAGCCCATGAGCAGCATGAACATAGAATAACCCACAAGGGGGTGAGACATCCAGCAGGGGTGAACAAGATAGAGATTCCGGACATATCAAAATTACCAGCGAGCCCGAGCTGGTGAAAAAGACATTCCTAGGTGAACAAAGGGAAACGAAGACTGATTAACAAAGCCTGTTGGCACAGACAAGGAGCTCGTTCACAAGACCATTTATTCCAATTCAACTATTTGAACTAATAAGGACATTTTCATGGGGGTCCAGAGCAACAGGCTCTAGGAAGAGGAAAGGAACCAAGGACCCATTTTTAATTGTAGCGGCAGGCAGAGTCCTGAGAGAAAGCAAACCCATCTGACAATAGGGTGGGGTACAGAAACCAGCTACCACAAGCCAAGAAAAGGGGGATTAGGCTTACCTATGTGAAGTGAATGTCGTTTTCTCATTAGTGGTAGGGACAGAGGACAGCATTATTGTGAGACATCATGATGAACTCTAGTTTATTGTTTTCTTTGAAGATTAGGGAAGACATCATCTTAGAGCTAGGGACAGGGGAGGCTTTAATGTCTTTCAATAACATCCACTGTGTTGCATAACATTAGCTCTTGCTCATTTCCTATGTCTGACTTACCACAGAGGCCCTCTCGCTCTCTATGTCTCATCACAGAGCAGCTAAATACTCCCATAGTCAAACCACTTCCTGAAACTGCCCACCCTGAATCCCACTGTTCACATCCATTTCCATCCCATTTCTCATCTTCCTCTCTCTGGGAAGTTTCTAGAAGTTGTGGTTATATCACTATCACGGCTTGAAGGTTTTGTAGAGCATCGTGGAATTCTTCATCCACTGCAACAATTTGGTTTAGAGCATGGAGATGGTGGTTGTGTCGATGTTGAAGGACTTGAGGAGATCGGTGGATCGAGGCTGGTTTGGAGCCTGGGCCTTTCCGGACTAGTCAGTGGCGTTCAACACCTGGTATTGTGCCATTCTCCCCAGCAGAATACGTAAGCTTGGAATTAGTGTGTACGCCTTGGCCTGGACTATGTCTTTTCTCACAGACCAGGTATAACTGGTACCTTTACCCCCATATTCTGCCCGGGCTAAAAGATTACACTGTGGAGTACCTCAGGGTTCATCTAAGGGTCAGTGGAACAAATGTCCTTGGTCTGCCTCTGCATTTGCCTGGAATCAATCCCCAATGTTCTGGTTGGGGATGCACTCTGCCTATGGCCGCCGATCAGGCAGTCTCTAAGCCGTTTCCTTTCAGGTGCTGCTTCTTGAGAGGCTTCTGTTTTTCTCCTTCTCGCCACACCTCAACAGTCAGTGCCTTGGTACCCTGAAAGATGTTTGCAACGCAGTTTATCTTAGGTGCCTTCATTTAATTCAGAATGTTCCAGACCGGTGCTCAGCCACAAGGGACAGATGATTTCTCCCCAGCCTTGATGGCTCTGCACAGTCGACACAATAATACGGTTTAAATCTGCCTTTCTTGTCCACAGGCCAGAGGTGGCATTAGGCCGCTATGTATTCAGGAAGAGTTTCATCTTTATACACCCACTAGACTACTAGGTAAGCAGATGCTAATCTGGTGGTGTGCCATAGCTTCAAACAGGGAGACTTGGTGGCATCTGTTCTTGTTACTAGCCGCTCAATTATGGACCTCTCTTCCTGTCAAGCTCTGATTAACAGAAGACAACTTCAAATTCTGGAAGCTTCTACAAACCTTGCTTTTCTCTGCTAGATCTTACTGTTCTAGCTCCTTCTGCTGCTGTTCGGTCTGTTGCCTTTATAAGGTCTTGCGGAATGACATCATTATATGAGCTGTATAGACATACATATGGACACGCCATACATTCAGTCAGTGGATAGATCAGCCGTCACTTTTGGTCTCAGCACTCACCATATTACCATTTTGGGGTTCGATGTGATACTAGATATTTGGAACACATTGCATTTGATCTAATAAAGTATACCAGATAGCATTGGGAGCATGAAGGTTGACTAAACACAATCTGGCCATTGATTGGCTGCTAGGTTTCATGCTCCATAGTGTCAGCCCCAGTGCTAGCCCCCAGGCTATTCAATTTACAGCAAAGGATGTTGCAGTTACTGTTAAGCGCCTCCCCGTAGAATGCTGGGACTACAACAATGTGCTTGACGCCATAGAAGCTGGTGCTCCAACCTAGTCTACAAGCATAACGAGTAAACATGCAATACTGTCCTCCCCATGTTCTTGTCTACCCTACGCCTCCTCGACCATTAATGTTCACTTTGCTGTAGCTACACCCACTTTCCGCTCCCACTTCACCCTTCCTCCTCTCCTCCGCAGACCTGAGGGAAGATACACTAGGCAGTGGGCACAATTCACCAACGTCTGGACCAGCCTGAGTCCTGGTAGACCACTACTCTGGTAACCAGTGCAGTATAAAACACCATTTAAATTAGCATGGACATGTTTAGCGTAGGATTATCGAAATGAATCACTTGTTTTGGCCATAGTACCCTAATGGAAAGCATATGGCGTAACTGTGAAGAGTTCTGAAAATATATATTGATGACAATCTTAAGAAGGGGTTTATCAAACTTCCATGTCTATTTCATCCTAAAAATAACCAGACCGAGCTATGCGTATGCCCGGAGGAGTAGCTTAAGGAGTCAAGCAGTGCTGGGCGACTCCCCCCCTGGGCACAGCTAGAATACCAGACCTGGTCACGTGGGTAGTCACCTGTCTACCCTACGCCTCCTCGACCATTAATGTTCACTTTGCTGTAGCTACACCCACTTTCCGCTCCCACTTCACCCTTCCTCCTCTCCTCCGCAGACCTGAGGGAAGATACACTAGGCAGTGGGCACAATTCACCAACGTCTGGACCAGCCTGAGTCCTGGTAGACCACTACTCTGGTAACCAGTGCAGTATAAAACACCATTTAAATTAGCATGGACATGTTTAGCGTAGGATTATCGAAACGAATCACTTGTTTTGGCCATAGTACCCTAATGGAAAGCATATGGCGTAACTGTGAAGAGTTCTGAAAATATATATTGATGACAATCTTAAGAAGGGGTTTATCAAACTTCCATGTCTATTTCATCCTAAAAAGAACCAGACCGAGCTATGCGTATGCCCGGAGGAGTAGCTTAAGGAGTCAAGCAGTGCTGGGCGACTCCCCCCCTGGGCACAGCTAGAATACCAGACCTGGTCACGTGGGTAGTCACCTGTCTACCCTACGCCTCCTCGACCATTAATGTTCACTTTGCTGTAGCTACACCCACTTTCCGCTCCCACTTCACCCTTCCTCCTCTCCTCCGCAGACCTGAGGGAAGATACACTAGGCAGTGGGCACAATTCACCAACGTCTGGACCAGCCTGAGTCCTGGTAGACCACTACTCTGGTAACCAGTGCAGTATAAAACACCATTTAAATTAGCATGGACATGTTTAGCGTAGGATTATCGAAATGAATCACTTGTTTTGGCCATAGTACCCTAATGGAAAGCATATGGCGTAACTGTGAAGAGTTCTGAAAATATATATTGATGACAATCTTAAGAAGGGGTTTATCAAACTTCCATGTCTATTTCATCCTAAAAAGAACCAGACCGAGCTATGCGTATGCCTGGAGGAGTAGCTTAAGGAGTCAAGCAGTGCTGGGCGACTCCCCCCCTGGGCACAGCTAGAATACCAGACCTGGTCACGTGGGTAGTCACCCAGTACATAGATGCTCCTTCGCCACCCTCCGTCTCGCCCGGTTCCCCAGCATGGAGGCCACCTACCTGTAATTATCAGGGACAAGCTGAGGTTGAATGAGCCACGTTTCTTGCCAAGGGACGAGTGTGAGGGGCCCATGACCAGGACTTTGCCATTTAATTGTCTGCCTGGTAGCGGCACCCTGCAATGTGGGGCCTTCGCGTGAACTGAAGTGAAGCGCCCTAGCCTCTGTCCCATGAATAGTGCAACATTGGGGATCGGGGAGCAGTAAGCCTTTGCAACGAATCTACATGCATGTGCATTCTTTCCAAATGCAAAGCCAGCACCCTGCAACTGACGCTGCGTTAAGTCCTGGCAGGTTTTTATTTGATCATATTTGGGCTTTGACAGGGATTCGCCAAGATCCTATCTTACAAAACGTAGCACTCCCGCTCTAGCGTGATTTATCCTCTCATTGAGATTAAATATTCTCCCCGTTTTGGAAAATACCGGGGCATGGGAGGAGATCCCCTTGGTGGAAAGGCAGTGCCGCCTGTGTGCCGCACAAGTGGAATCCGAGAGACACAAACTTATGAGAAGGGATACGCTAAGTTTAGAATGCAGCGGGCAGATCAATTCTGGAACGCGATCTTTAGGGCAGAGCCGCTTGTGATTGCAGCAGCTGCATCCCATATCTGGCTGAGGGCACTGGAAAACATTGAAAGGGGTAACGGAGATGCTGCCCAAGGACAGGCAAAACTGGGCTGTGTGGCTGGGCTTACCCTAGCTGGGCAATTTGATTTGGTTTTAAATATGAATTTTATGAATACACTTAATTTTTATCTAAAAGCTATTGAATGTATGATATCCTTGAAATGTTTTTGAATCTTGTACGTATTTTAAGTGTAAAAGGTCGACAAATTCGTCCAAAAAGCACAATACAATTTATTTTAAAAAAAAGATAACATTTACAGAAGAGAGCTGATCGTCCCTGCACTGAAAGGAAAGGCCACTCTTTGGTAGGTTTAGTTGCAGGGAACACCTACAGGCTCTGCATGTATGGACAGCGAGGCCTGTGCCCAACGAAGCCCTTTCTAGGGAAGATGTTACGAAACGCCATGCCAAGGGCTGCAGGCGAACCCAGCTGGGCACATGCATGGGCACAGCTAACATCAGACGCCCCTGGCAAATCATCCAGCATTTGTACAATGGAGGGCACAGTGCCATGCAATGCAGAGCCACTGCCTCTTTCAGATCTATGTCTGACTTGTGGCACCCACTTGAACCCCTAAAACACCTGAATCCTGCCGTTTATCACTACCAATGCTTGCTGCTAATGTATCTTCTCGCTCATTTACTGTACAAAACGCCGTGATACTCCTGGGTCTAGACGTTACAAACCTGTGCAAACATTAAAATAAAACCCAGCTTGCATCTAACCTGTCATTGCCGCATGCTATCCTGCCAGTACCGTAGGCAGGGGACAAGTCCTAAAAAATAAAAGTGGGGTAACTTATTAACATATGCAATGGGATGTGACGTCACCAGAAATTAGCATGTCTAGGTGAAATATGAAAACGTAATCCAATTGGCTTGGCATAACGATACAAATTCTACAGGACGAATGGCCTTTGCCTTTTATAAAATCAACACCCACAAAAAAAACAAGAGAGGATATTTTGTTATAATATTGTTTTGAAAATGTTAAAAGGTGTGCATGTGTTAAACTCAAAGAAACCTGGCGACACGGTTTGGGTGCCAAGGACGTAAATTTAAAAAAAGACAGTCAACAGTTTTCATTTTACAAACAGCCTCTAAAATACTGAGTGAAGCGTTGTCCGGCTCGGAAAAAAGTCGGTGGATGCTGTCCACCCGCGACTTGAGCCCTGAGCTAGCACACAATCCTGCGCCAATAGTTGCTAGTCTCTTTTGACAATTGTCCATCTTCTGTGCTAGAGTAAGTCGAGTAGAAGAAGTTGCACTGTGTTGTGTGTTGTGTTCCCTGCTTTGGTCCTGTGTGAATGCTTGCCTGAGAGAATACCTGATGGAATGTTTGCCTGTGGAATGTTGTGGTGTGAGTGCCCCGGCCAGTTCCATGAATGTCAGTTGGAGTGAAGGAGCCTGTGAGAGAGGAGGCCTGTGGATGTCTGATGTGTACCTTCCTACTTACTTACCCTTGGACTTACCTGATGTATATACTTTGTCACTGGAACTTAGTTAAGAAGCTCACTTCCCTTACCTGAGTATTAGATCTCTCATTTCACCCGGCAACACACTGCAACTCCGGATCCCTCTGAAAGCACTCTAGAATTTAAAATACTACCAAAGTGCTTACCTCACCCTGGGGAGGTGGGGAAGAGCAGGGCGATCAGGGATGAGATAGCCATCCTTCTAAGACAATTAACCTCGAGTCTCTGCAAGGCAACTGTTGCCATATTAAATCACGCAGCAAGTAAACACAAACACAAGGCCGGTGTACAAACTCCATGATCCGCTAAGTCCATTCCATGAACTCTCAAAAACGCAAGCCACATTGACTTTACCTGCACTTGGAAACACAAGCCAAGGTGCATCAGGAGATTATCGAGGTTGCCGCTTATCTTAGGTCTTCTCTGATCCCTATCTGCCCACTACACAGAGACACCCCCTCCCTATGACTTTCACATTCTTGACAGCTGACCGCGCCTCCTGAATTGCCCCCGGGTCAGCCTATTCATTGACTAGAATTACTCTGGAGGCAGAGGTGCACCTAAGAGCATAAAGAGGAAATTGAGCCTTAATTGGAGACATTGAAGTCCGAGGGTTGTTTGCACATGGACGTTGCGCCACTTAAGGCCTTGTAATGGGCACTGAGCAATTGGATGAACAGCTGGGAAGGGCTCATCTCGTGTCACTGATGGCACCAATAACCATTTCATAACAGGGAAAATCGGTTAATGGCACAGGTTAGAAAGTGCAACTCTGGGTTGTAAAGGGAAACTGCATCCCTGGGCGAGGTGCAGCTTGATCTTTGAGCTCATCCTGGAGAAGGGATTTTATATGCAGATATCAGTGGTGGCCTCTGAAAAACATGTGGTGGGTTATCCTCTTTGACTGATTGAAATAGTTCTGGATCCTGAGGAAATGGAGGTTGGGCCTACATGGGCATATCTGAGAAAGGTGATCCCCAGGACGCCACTCTGATGAAAAAAGACTGCGTGGAAGGTAGAGCGAGAGGGAGAGAAGGAAGAATACAAATACAATCCTGGGCAATAAATATCTTGAATGCCAACATTCCTGTCTGTTGCCCTAAAACACAACCTCCATATGATAGTTGCGTGTCACTGCTGACACATTAAGGGGACAATCCCCAAACTGTGAAACACATAGCCTTCAAAAGCGTCAAGACCGCAAAGAGAGAGGGGGAGGGCGTTGGGGCGATGGATGAGCTGGGAAACATGCTGGAAGTGACCGGGGCTTGCTCAGAGGAGCCCGGGGTTATCGCTAGACCAGACCACGAGGACCACCAATGATTCGTTAAAGTATTGAGAGGTCAGGATCTGGCAGGCGATTGCACCTCCATAGATTCTTGGAGCATGTCAGTTGGCCCTAGTCATACCCCCCAACCTTATAGGGCCCCAGGGCGGGCGAAAGCAGACACTTTTGTTTTGGGCGGGTGAGAGCCCAATGAATTACATGGGCAGTGAACTATTTCCAATGGGGTTGATACCCACCCAAAGTGTGTGAGTTGAGAGCTATGCCTACTTGAAGGGTGATTGAGCCCAACAAAGTTGGCCCTCTCCCCTCCCGGATCTTTGGAGCCTCCTAAGACCCACCCAAGATGGCGCCTGAACCAGTGTATTTTTGATGAGGAGATGGGCGTGAAAGCAGCTGATGCTCTAGGAATTAAATGTGCGCTGCAATATGGGAGCCAGGGGGCCCATCAGGAGGAACCGGGGTCTGAGGCCCGTCGGACATAGATCGGGAACTGGGTCTCTCTCCACATCTTGGGATACTTTTTTGGAATTAAAGCCCTGTCTGAGTGAGTGAGGGAGAGAGAGACCTGCCCCACTGCTGAACTTTAGGGAGTGGTGAATGCTGCTCAGTATACAAACAACTCAGTAACTTCTACGGGGTTGAGGGTTTCTTCAGTGCGGTGGACAACTCTGCTACATGTTATCAGCATAACAGGACACCACAGTATCAAAGCGGATAATTGTGCGGCAAGGAATCCAGTCTGTGAGGCAGAGGACTTGACAGCACACTGAAGAAAAGAAGTATTTCTAGGTGTCCCCCTTCTCCCTCCCATAAATGGACCTCTGAACTCCTCCTGGTTTTCTCACAACCTTTAAAATGGAGTTTAGCGTTACCCCTAGTAATACAAACATTGGCGATCTTTGCTGATGTGAGTAGTCTGCCATGCAAAACATCTAACCAAAGACTCCTGGTGGGGTGTTATTCCGGCTTTACTGCATGCACAAGACAAACTCAAGGGATTGCAGCAAAAGTGGACGTGGGCTCCATCCTCTCTAGAAGCGCCGGGAAAAGCCCCGGCCACCCCGAATGCTATGCAAAACCTGAATGAGATTACAAAAGAAATGTGCCCGCCAGTGTCTCAGCCCTTCATAAGCAGGTAATAAGGAACACAAATTAGCATAGAGCTACCCCTCCATCTTGTGTCACCTCTAACACAAGTGCAGATGTGCAATAAATGCTGCACTGAGCCGGACCTATTTCTTATGTTCAAAAATACTTTCGAATTTATTTTACAATCTTTCATAATACAAGGTAAACATAATTCATGACAGCGGGAAAACAATTTCACATATGTATCACATTTAACATAACATGTTGCTTAACATCTACCAGAAACCACTGACAGCACCCCATGACTGAGATGCTGCAACTACCCCAACAATGCACACGGGTCCCGGAAGGATAGCTCAGCGGCAACGTGCTCGCCTTGGAAGCAAGACGACACGGAGCAACACAGGTTCGATCCCCGGGTCTGCGCTTAGAAACCTCTGGGTATTAAGCGCATTATAAACAACCTATCATATCACATCACACATTGTGCTCAAGATTAGTCATCCCTAAATCCTCTTACAACCCCCTGACATTGCTACAGGCTTTCAGGCTACCAACCAATCGATGGCCTAGAATCACCTTCTCAGCCCGGGCGGGATGGAAATGCTCCTGTGTGGTGGGCCCTCCCTGATGCCATACAGGCTATTCTGAATGGTCTCTCCTGGCTTTCCTCCTCTGCATCCAAGACAGTAAATAAAACGAGGGATTCTGATGGAGTCTCAACTCTCATCAGACAAAACTACTCTCTATCCCCTGAAAATACTAAGCAGCAATTGCCCTAATCCACTGAGCTGGATTATGCTAATGGCCGCTACCTGGGCTCTCTGTCCTACTTCTTTGCCAAACTCCATCGGAGCAGAACACTAGAGTGAGGCTCCTTCTGCACCTGGTCCTCAGGCGACACCTGACCCGGGAACTGGACATCCTGCGCCGGATTTTTCGCTTGCCACCGAGCTACCCTCGAAGTCCTGCGCATCACACCCACCATGCAGCGCACAGGGAAGAACCTGAAATCCTAGCGCCCTTATGCCCCTAAGCATATCCTGAGTCCCTCCTATGCCCATTTCCTACAAACCCATCATTGTACTGTGACGAGGCCTGTGGGTACCTCCTCTGTCCAGGCAACTGAATTCTGGGAACCTCAGTTTGCCTGCACATGCAACCTAACTTGCTTGCATTCAAGAAAGCACCCTATGCCTGTCTATTCCCTTTACGTAAGCAATAGGAACAATTTCGGAATTTCTGTAAAGCATTGTTACTGTGCCACCTGGCAGATTTAGTAGTATCAAGGCACACCACTGCACAGAATTGAACAAATCATTCAAGATGGCACCTAAGATTAGATATAAACTGTCTAGCTAAAGTGTCGCGTCGTGGTGGCCTTATAGAAAGTCAGCATCCAGCAATCCAATCAAGCATCCCACCCACCAGTGACTTCCATCTTCTCACTGCCTTTCTAACTACACTTGCCCCGTCCTCGCCTCTAATTCCCTCTTTCATTCATGTTATTTATTTTATATAGCGCTTGTATCTAAAGCACTGTACAATGCAAAGTACGGTACAAAACAAATGGAATTGAGGACATGAGCCCACAATATAACACAGCTACAATGCTTCCTGGAGAAATTAAGAAGAAACCAGACCCAAAAGATGGCGTTTCAGACGGTTTCTGAAATGAGAGAGAGTAGAACAAGATCGGATCTGAAGAGCGAGATCATTCGTAAGAGAAGGCGCCAGAAGGTTGGAAAGAACAGAACCGAGAAGCTGACGCAAAACAGAAAGATGAAACTGGGAGGAAGAGGGTAAGTCTCTGGAAGGATGGCACAAAGACATCAAGGGACATCTCCAAGGGGTGTGGGGGGGTTGGGCGGGCAGAGCATGAATAGTCTTAAAGACTAAACACAGGAATGGAAACTCAAATCGTTGTTTGATTGGAAGCCAAAGGAGACGAGCCAAGCAGGGAGAAATACTACCTAACCAAGGTAGACGGAACAAAATACGAACAGCTAATACAGAATGGAGCACAGAGGAGGAGTAACAAAGGTGGGAAGACCAACATCGAGGGAACCGCAATGGCCAAGACGGGATGGCAAATTAGTTTGGAGAGGAATTTTAGTAGAAGAGAAGGTTAGTAGATGCCAGATCTTTTAATATTAGGCAGGATTGTACAACAGATACAATTTGAGATTGTCGTGAAAAGGAAGAGTCAAAAATGAACCCAAGATTACGAGCCTGAAGACCAAAGGAGAGCTGTAAGGATAGTCAAAGGTGGAGACACATATGAATTAGAGGGGAAGCACATGATTTCTGTTTTTTGGGGATTACAACAAAGAAACCAAGAAGACATCCAAGATTCGACAGCAGAAAGACACAAACAATGTTAAATGAAAATAAATAAATAAATACAAACGACTTGTAACAGAAAGCGATAAACTTAGCTGAGGTTTTGCAAGTGAAGAACTAATGGGTTTTGGGTTTTGCTCCCAACCCTACACTTAAACTATGAGCGGCCCTGAACAAGTAACTGGATCCCTTCGACCTTCAGTTATGTTAAGGGCTCAGAAACCACGTCTGCTGATCTCCAGGACGTGGATTCGCCAAAATGCCAAGAGTAGCAGAAGTAAAATCACGGGCCTGATTGAATCACAGGAAGTGACATCAGATGACCTCTGACCCGGATGACAAACAGAAGCAGCATCACTAATGTTAAAAGATAAACTAAAATAAAGGGAAAAAGATAGTAAGGCTTTAGTTGGCACCAACATACTAAGGTGTGGCTTTCATATGTTCTGGTTTCAGTCATGATACATCAGAGGCAGGCACACTGTGCAGAGCCATCCTAGGTCACGGGCATGGCGTTCATTTTACACCACACTCTTATGGGCCGTTTCTGTCAATGGATGACATTTCTACCCTCCCATTTCAGCGACTGTCCTCATGTGTAATGCTGTCTCGAATGCCAAGATGTTGAGAGGCTGCCACAATGTGAACCCCCACATACCAGGCAGGTACATACCCTGTTGTGGTGTGTACAGCCACATAAAACCAGGCACTTCCAGCTTCTGCTAAGTACAGTCCCACAAGACGGGTGCACGCATCATATACTCCATACAGCGGTACACACCTATGCACTGCCATCATGCACAAAGGGCAGACTCGTGCCCATGTACGTTCAGGATATGTGCCTTCATACGGCGCAAGGGTCTCAAGGCACTGGCGCAGCCTACACTCTACACACGAGGTTCACACAGAATCCTAATATGGATTATAAATTACAGGGTTCTGGGGTCACGCCTAATATGCACCTAACACGACTTGGGCGCGCTCGATAATCAAAGACGCAGGGCTAGACCAAACGGTGCCAGGGCGGGATCAACTAAATAATGATGCCTTGGAGGTGCTGGTACCCCCTCCCTAAAAAGACCCGTCCCTCCCGCGACACAAACCATCCAAACAATGACTAGGAAAACATATGAAACAATAGGAAAGCACATTTCTCCACTGGTGGTGGAGCAGACATGGCCTGGCCAGCACCTAGAGGATGCCTGGTGGTGGAGCAGACATGGCCTGGCCAGCACTGAGAGGATGCCTGGTGGTGGAGCAGACATGGCCTGGCCAGCACCTAGAGGATGCCTGGTGGTGGATCAGACATGGCCTGGCCAGCACCGAGAGGATGCCTGGTGGTGGAGCAGACATGGCCTGGCCAGCACCTAGAGGATACCTGGTGGTGGAGCAGGCATGGCCTGGCCAGCACCGAGAGGATGTCTGGTCGTGGAGCAGACATGGCCTGGCCAGCACCTAGAGGATGCCTGGCAGTGGAGTAGACATGGCCTGGTCAGCACCGAGAGGATGCCTGGCGGTGGAGCAGACATGGCCTGGCCAGCACCTAGAGGATGCCTGGTCGTGGAGCAGACATGGCCTGGCCAGCACCGAGAGGATGCCTGGTGGTGGAGCAGACATGGCCTGGCCAGCACCTAGAGGATGCCTGGTGGTGGAGCAGACATGGCCTGGCCAGCACCGAGAGGATGCCTGGTGGTGGAGCAGACATGGCCTGGCCAGCACAGAGAGGATGCCTGGTCGTGGAGCAGACATGGCCTGTCCAGCACCGAGAGGATGCCTGGTGGTGGAGCAGACATGGCCTGGCCAGCACTGAGAGGATGCCTGGTGGTGGAGCAGGCCGGTGGAACAGACATGGCCTGGCCTGCACCGAGAGGAAGCCTGGTGGTGGATCAGGCATGGCCTGGCCAGCACCGAGAGGATGCCTGGTGGTGGATGGAGCAGACATGGCCTGGCCAGCACCTAGAGGATGCCTGGTGGTGGAGCAGACATGGCCTGGCCTGCACCGAGAGGAAGCCTGGTGGTGGATCAGGCATGGCCTGGCCTGGCCTGCACCGAGAGGATGCCTGGTGGTGGAGAGAGGATGTGTTTGTCGCGTGTTACTGACACTGGGGAAGCGGGCAAGCAGCTGCTAAAGCTGGGCCTGGGGACTGTCTCCATTCACAGCCTAAGGCTTCAGAAGTCACTCAAAACAAGAGAGCCAGCTCTCACTTCTGTCCCTTGCACTGTCCCTGCCGCCCCTAACTCAGGGTTGCAAGGCCAGTGCCAGGGGGTACCAAATTTAAAGTCAGTGGGAGCAGCGGCCACCCCCGCCCATCCATAAAGGTCTTCCCAGGTTATCCTCTGGACACGGAAGAGGATTGGCGGAGTTATTTCGGGCCTGCGTTTTCGTGCAACAACACTGGCATTGATCAAGTGAGCGGTAGCATAGATCTGCGACTTAAACGCTCACGTCTAAAATCTACCGTATTTTTACAGTGCAAGACACCAGTTCGAATCCTATCAGGGACAACTCAGCACTAATTCTTTTAAGGCTGATTGAGTGTCATTGCATTAGGTCAAAAGATCACTCAGCAGTGCAGTCTTACCACCAGAAAATAGGGTTGTATACGACGATTGTTCGTATTACAACTGTTCGAATGACAATTGACCTTTTCACAATTGACCGAATTGTGAAGGACAATTGTAACATATATGCGGGGAAACCCCCGCAAGCCCCCACCCAACCCATAACACATATATATATATATATACGGTCAATTGTGAAAAGGTCAATTGTGACCCTTTAAATTTGGTCAATTGTTCATTCGAACAATTGTAAACGAACAATTTGGGTAATACCGAAAATAGTACTCTTCTACTGTCCAGCCGTAGTGCCCGTGCACTTACCGCATAGCAACAGAGACGTCTTACTAGTTGGACAAATGGGACATGTGCCTTGGGATCCCTGCCTGACTACCTGAAACAACACCACCACTGCACATTATTCACAAAATATAAATAACACCGGCCAGGATATTGTATAGGGTACTGCTGAGACTCTGAGCCTGCTGCCTGGCTTTCGCGGGCAACTGTTCTGATCCGATAAATGAGTCTTGTGATGTGTTCAGTGTTCATGTGGTACCCACCTTGGGGAATATACTGATCACCTGCAATAACTGAAGTTGAAATTCATATTTATAAGTTTGAATACCACAATGGTTAGAAAGATAGCTCGGTGTGCTGAGCATCTGTTTCAGGGATCCAAGTTCACACGTAAGGTGACAGAATCAGGCCCCAGCAAGGTTGCCTCCACTTTCCTCTCTCTGAGGTTCATAGCCTTGAGGATATGATCTTTGGGGGTCATGACACCTGCTGTGCCAGGACACTGCATGTCTGCATGAGGAAGCGGTAGCTATTATTTTCAGGTTTCCTTCTTTGACGCACAAAATGATTTGTTTTTTTTCTAGAACGCCAAATGTTCTTTTTCACATTGCGAATAGCAGTCATTGAGTCTGTGCCAAACAGTGACCGTTTCGCATAGTTTCTTTTGTTGAAAGAATTCAAAATAAAGTAGCCACACCAAGATGAGATGTGTTTAGACTCTCATAAATTAAGACTTTGGTACTTGTAGACTTCCATTTATGATGGAGAAACTACAGCTACAGTCAGTCTCCTCTAGCATAGCATGTTTCTATACAGATTTTTAAAATTATTGTCATATTGGTTTATCATGCGATTTGAAAGTTGGGCCTATATAATTATTTTAGTTCTTGAAAGTCAAACATTCACAAATAATTGTACCTTGCTGTACAACAAGAATTGGGGAAAAACATGCTTACGTGCTGAAAATGAAGACAGGGCTCAAATCATAGCTCTACTGTTTAACCACAGTGCTTGACCCTGGACAACTGATTTAATCTCACAGTGCCTAAACTGTCAAAAGCACGAGTCCTTCAATATTTTCAAATGGTCAGTCCCAAAAACAGATTAAGGGCCAGAGTCGTAGAGCGTTTTCCAATGGGAGTGTGCCATTATAAAACGCTTCTGGGAATCAGGCCCTTAGTTTTCATGGTATGGTCTACAAAAACACTCATAGTTTTACTGGCTTTATTTACTAATAGTGAATATTCATAAATCAGATTCCACAAAGCTATTAGCTTCTGGGCTCACTCATGGCAACACCACTTATATGTAATGGCTCTATGTTCTGATTTGCGCACCTTCTTAGTAACGTTTGATCAATGTCTCCCATATATCCTATATTATGTCTATGATCCTCGTTGCTTCCTGTGTCTTGCTTGAGCACGTGTACATTCGTCTAATCTGTGCTCTGCACTTATGATATTTCTTTGCACAGGCTGGTTATAGGGGCCAGATTTTCCTGGATATTGGATTCAGCTAAAAATGTCTCCACGGATTCAGAAAATCCATTTCCACCCTTCAAACATGTGAATGTTTTTGTTGTGCTGTCTTTTCCACCGGAATTCAGACTCAGGTTCTCACTTACCCCCCAGATCACTGGAACATCTTATCAGGACCCTTGTGAATTTGCTTGTTAGGTTGTACGCTGCGGAAAACAATTCAGTACATCTTTGCAGATTTAAAAGGTGTGCTCCTTTTATACTCTGCTTGCAACATTATAGGAAACGCTCATCCTTTCTTGGGTTATTTTCCAGTTGTTAATAATTTAACAATATCCTGAAATGAAAATGTTTATTAATGGGGTGGTTAGCTGAGAAAAACTCCTGAGTTCCCCTCCCCTAGATCAAGGGTCTGCAACCTTTGACTCTGCAGATATGTTTGACTACAACTGCTACCAAGCCTGGGCAGCATAGTCAATGGTCTTTGATCATGGGAAATCTAGTCCAAAACATCTGGAGAGCTGCAGGCCCCTGCCCTAGATCCACCCAACCATTGCTGGTGGGATCTCACAGTTAATCATTTCAATTTCCAGCACTATGTGCACTTATTATTATTATGGTATTTATTGAGCGTGGACCTAGCTTCGAGAAGCAACGCAGCACTTTACAGAGGTGTACAACATTACAGATGCATAACAGAGCACTTTACAGAGGTGTACAACAGTACAGATGCATAACGGAGCGCTTTTCAGTGGCAACAACAGAACAGATATACAGCGGGGGGGTAGGATATAGAGAGGGACAGAGAAGAGGGACAGCTGTAGCAGGTGGCGCGGAGGAGAGTGTCGGGTGGAGTCTAGCGAGTCAGGTGGGGCGGGGGGTGACATGATGACCTAGGTGTTGAGGAGAGACTCCTTGAAGAGGTGGGTCTTGAATTCTTTTCTGAATTGTAGGAGCATGGGGGTGAGTCTGCCGCTGACAGGTATGAGGTTCCATAGTCTTGGGAGGTAGGCAGAGACGGCCCGTTTTCTGGTCCTTTCCTTTTTGCAGCAGCGGATTTCAGGTGTGCACGTTTGCTTGCTTCTGCTGGTGAGTTGTCTGCCGGAGATGCAGAGTTTCTCTGCGAGCCAACTGGGTGACTTGTGGATGACTGGCTTATGGATGATGCAGCAAGACTTGAAGGTGATTTGTGCGTGCAGTGGGAGCCAGTGAAGGTCGATGAGGGCTGGGGTGATGTGGTTGTATCTGCGTAGAGCCTTGATGAGGCGTGCGCGTGTAGGACACTTCTCAAGGGCACAAGGGAGGATGACAGGAGGCCTTCGAGGAGTGCATTGCCCCCATTCAGATGGCATAGGACCAGTGCTTGAATGGTGGATCTAAAGCTGTCCGGAGAGAGGAAGGGCTTGACTTTTTGCATGAGGGAGAGCAGATATCAAACTGTCTGAGGTTTCTTAGCTATGTGTTTATTGAAGGAGAGGTGGTTGTCGATGTGGAACCCAAGGGAATTGGCAGAGGGGGTGAGCTCGGGTGTGAAGCCCTCAGAGCAGATTTGTAAAACCCAAGGTCCTCGAGAGTGAGTTCATTTTTTTTAAACTCTCTTTCTTGTTTTTTTGTTCAAAACAAAAACAAACAAGACAGCAGCACCTTTACAAAAAGTCTGTATCATCTTATTATAAGGGTTCTAAAAACATCACAGAATCAGCAGAAGAGTCCACAGGTTCAGCTGAATCCAATTGAGCTTTGGATAACAGGAAGGATTTATACGGGTCCCATATATTTTTGAGTTTCGCAAATGGATGTACAGTTGCACAGTATTCAGCTTCCACATCGTGGCAATCCAAGATATCAGATTGCCATAAATCATCCTCAGGCGGGCGTCCACTGCCCCAGACCATAGACACCCTCCTCGTTGCCAGGACCAGGAGAAGACCCAGTAGACGCCTAACATGACCTGAGGCCACCTTTGTGTACGTCAACAAAGCAATTAAGGGGGAAGGGGTCATTTGGTCTCCAACAATCTCACTAATTGTGCTGTACACTTGCGTCCAATATGCATAAATGCGGGGACGGTGCCATTATAAATGTATAAATGTGGCCAGGAAGAATCTTCAGCTTAGACATGCATCTGAGACCTCCGGGTAAAATGTATGTAGGCCAGTAGGAGTGAAGTAGAACTGATTCAAAACTTATATCTGCTATTAAGCGCCACCTTTTTAGTCTGAGCACAACAATAGCGCCACATGGACTCCGGGATAGAGGTCCCCAGGGAATCCTCCCATTTCTCATAAGTCTCCTCAGCCCATCCCACTTTGTTGTCTATAATTTGGGCATATAAACATGAAACCAACTTCCCATTGCCCTCCGACTCTATTGCGCCTTGAAGAAGAGTTGCAACTGGAGGAGCTACCGGAAAGGATGAAAACCAGCCCTTTAAGAGGTTCCTTAGCCTAAAATATAAAAAGCAATCCAACGCAGATGTGCCCCCCATGGTTTTAAACACTTCTAGTGTGAGGAATTGACCTAAGGGAAATAAATCCTGCCATCGGGAGATACCAAGGTTGACCATGCATCGAGTGTAAACATTTTCACCATTTAAAGGAATCCCAGGGAACATGCATAACTGGTAAGGGGGGAGAATACAAACACATTGCAGCAAGACTTTTGCTCAATTCACTGCCAAGCTTTACAGGTGCCCTCTACCATGTTTCTAGCTCTACCTCTACATGGATTACCGATCTCAAAGAGTGCAGGTGATGCAAGGGCTCTTTCTATCTGGACATGAGATCTATCCGGATTAGGGGAATACCAATAGGACAGAAACGACACTTGCACTGCATCATAATAAGATTCGATATTCGGCAGTGCAAGTCCGCCCCTTTCCAAAGGAGCTATCAACTTATCCCAGCGTATTCGGGGCTGCTTGCCCTCGGAAATAAATCCTGGCACAATGGACTTTAATTCCTTGAAGAGGGACAACAGCACCCCAACTGGTGCATTCAGGAAGGTATATAGAAACCTTGGGAGAAGGATCTTTTTAACCAGGCATATACGACCATACAAAGATAATGGTAAATGCTTCCACCTTTCCACAACAGATCAAGCTTGAACAAGTTTTGAGACTATGGGGCTGATTCATGGAATTTGTGCGCCGAAAAACGGGGATTTGTGCGCCATTCTGCCTGCAAATCCCTGTTTAGCAAAGGGGAATTGTGGGCAGAATGGCGCACAAATACCCGTTTTTCGGCGCACAAATTCCATGAATCAGCCCCATAATTGTTCTGATATAAGATCTCAAGTGATCGTGCAAGCTCAATTCCCAAGTATGGAGTGTTCTCTTCATGCCATTGGAAGCCCAATCCATCAACATACTTCCCCTTCCTGTCAGTTAAGGGAAACAGCACCAACTTAGCCGTATTAATGTTAAGACCAGAGTGAAGCCCAAATTCAAGAACATAAACCATAATGGGTGGCAAATTGACCTCCCGCTCAATAACAAACAGTATTATCATATCATCCGCGTTTAACAAAATTACCAATCAGTGTGTGTGTAAACGAACACTTCTGTGGATATGTTTGGACCCAATTAACTCTCCCAAAGGTTCAACTGCCAGAGCGAACAGTAGGGGGGAAAGAGGTCACCCCTGTCTTGTTCCACGACCCATCCGGATCGGTCCAGAAATCTGACCAATAATGTCAAGTTGTGCAAACAGAGAGTTATATAGTAAGGAAACCAGTGAAAGAAACGTCTCCCCAACCCCCATTCGCCAAAGCACTGTGAACAAGAAGGACCATTCCACTGAGTCAAATGCCTTCTCAGCATCCAAAAAGGCAGTGACCACAGAGGCCTGCCGATCCAATGATGAGGACCGGCCGAACACTCTGTGCAAACCATAAGACGTGGACCTCCCAGGGATAAATCCCGCCTGATCTGCCTTCACACTTTTAGCCATTAATGGAGTAAGCCTAGCGGCCAGAAACCTTGACAGCATTTTATTATCAATGTTTATGAGAGAAATAATCCTATACGAGGAGCACTCTTTGGCCTCTTTCCTGGCTTCAAGAGAAGCGTGACGACCGCCTCCCTCATGGACTCAGGCAAACTCCCATCAGTAAAAGCCTACTGAAACACATTCACAAGGTGTGGAACCGTTGCAGATTTGAAGGAGGTAGGGAAGGGTCCTGTGGAGAGGGGGAGGTTTAAAGAGCTGACTGTTTAAGGAGCAAATAGGCCAATGGGAGTGAAAAGAGGTTGGTACTGTGAATGGTGGGTGCTAATTCAATAGGAGAAGCAATTGAGAGTAGAAGGGGTAGAGGAAAAGGTGGTGGAGAGAAGGAGGGTGAGGGAGAGCGAGCAAAACTGTGAGGGCTGTCACAAATGTGAGAGGAAAAGCAGTGAGCAAAGTCCTAGCAGTAAGGGAGGAGGAGAAGGATATTTGCTTGGGTGGTGTGAGCAAAACTTGGAAGGTAGATGGAAATGTCTGGAGGTGATTGTGAAGGGAGGACATTAGGTTTGTAAACCCGGCTGCTTTTAGCAGGTGTAAAAAAACAGGCAGATTCCATGGGACTACATTCCGTTTATTAGTAGGTGGGAGCACCAGAAATCGGGACACTGCACTTAATCTCGTAGGTAAGTAATAGCCCTGCTGCATGCGATAGGGCAGTGCTATCCCTCAATGGGGTTAACTGTTTTTGGGGTCTGTCAAACCCTTGACACATGCGCTGGGTCGTGTGCTTTGATTGAGAGCTTGTTTTCTCCAATAGAAAAAAAATGTGTTGGACGCTTTTTGCGTGCAACATATATTTAATTGTATAGCCCACACGTGTTTTTTCGAAACTCCTGGGTCATTTTCAATGCTAATGATTTCACATACAAGAATTGCAAAAGTGCATCACCCAATGGTTGGTGTTAACCAGTGGTTATCACTCCCATGTGGTATACCCGGTGCAGTGTATACATTTAAAAGGTGATCATTCAAATACATGTATAGCATAGGTTCATCGATAGTGAATTGAATTGTTGCGATCAGTTTCTTAAATATTCGACAACACTGCCCCCGGCCTCTCCGCTGATGCCCTTTTCCTTTCCTCCCCAGACTAAGGTCTGGATGCCTCCAGTGTTGGTCACTTTCAGAAAAACCTTAGCAGCTGTTCGACGGCTACGTCGGGGACTGGCACAGAATAAAAGGCTATTAACAAAACACTTAATTGCCAGCAAATAGGAAGTTAATTAAAAAAAAACTGCCAGCCAGTAACTTTCGTAGATGTTTGTGTTCACTGGCAATATACTGCATGTTGATTGGCCAGTAGAGGAAAGAAGAGCTTCACCTACCCGTCAATCACAGGAGTCGAGTTCATGATAGTCTTGGCCTGTTCTAGGAAAGCGTCTGCAGAGATGAGCCTGAAGAAGGCCCAGAGGACCAGCCCACGCGCCAGCATCTCTCTCAGGATGTGTAGGCACGCTGGAACGATTGTCGACACTAGCTGCCCCCTGCTGCACGCTACAGCCTGTCCTCCTTGGTGTGCCACTCGTGCTGGAGCCGCTTACTCCGGTGCCTCAGACCGTAGATCTTTCGGTATTGGCGGAAGACGCTCTACACCGGGATATCCAAATGCCAAAAGGCTCTGCTTGAGCTGACCGGCCTATCTGCCAATGTCAGTCTCTTTTATCACGTTCTGCACTTCAGGAGTTAATAAATACCTATATTGTAGGGCTGTGATGGGCGAGAACTGAGCAGATAAGCGAGAATTGTCCACGTGAAAGGCATCATTATCCAACACTAGCTAACCACGTGGTTAACCAACAATGAACTACAATAAAGATTTGAAAGGTGCTATTTATTCAAGATACTTGATCACTTCGACACCGAAAATACATAGGGCCTGATTAATGGAAGGGTTTTATAATGGTGCAATCCTTCCATGAATCAGGCCCCATTAATGCGGCACTTAAACATGTTCAAATTGGAGCACAGGATATGTTTTGCAAAACATCTCTCTCTGTAGACGCAAATATCACGGTCTCAAAAACACGCAAAATGCATTTCCTATGGAGCACCTTTCGAGGCATAAGGAAGAGTGATGTTTGATATTTTGATAATTTTGCTTTCGGTCACACAAACAGCACACATTTAATGAGTCGCCCCTAATTTTTGGGGTGGGGAAATTTGATGTCAATTTCACATTTGTGCTACAAGCTAGCATTTTGAAGCTTAAAGTTTCTAAAACTGAAAAAGGAACAGCAAGATACTTTGGTGGTTGGGCTCGCACACACACCTGAAGGTTTGCATTCCGAACAAATATTTTTCTGATTGACGTGAAAAGTGTAATGTGACTGGCAGCTCCAGGGATGCCAACATAGCAGGCACGGACCGTCATTTCGCTCATTGGGCTTTACCCGTAAGCCATGAAGTCCCGCGAGACTTTTCAAATGGTGTAAGGCTTGATTTCTTTAGGACTAAGTGTTTGGAATTGTGATTGGACGTTTTGAACTTAAAGTTCACACACAGTCCAGTTATCTACGAAATCCCTTATTGCTAGATAATGAAAGAAGACTATAAAACAACTCGCCTTTTAAAGCTTAGTTTATATCTATCAGATCTGCAGTGTGAAAAACAAAACACACAAGTCTGATTTTATATGGATATTCACATTTTCTTAATGCCATGCACAATAAACCAGATGTTTGCGCCAACGAATCCCAGCTTTACTGCTTAACCAAAGTGTGATCCTCTGCAAATAATGTAATCCCAGTCTGCTTTACCTGCAAACATCCGGCGTTGACAAAGCCTGCCATCTTTTGTACATCACAATGCTGGTGTCAAAACAGTCCAAAATCCGTCTTTGATTGATAAGTGTCTTTGAGCGATGGCTGCATTACGCATACAACATTACATTTAAAGTTAATGGCTTAACAGTCAAGCATAATACTGAGCGTTTGGTTGGAATCACTAAAATGTGTCTGTGACATGATCTCAAGGCCCAGGCTCAGAAAAAAAATAGACTTACACAGAGAATTAAAAAGGGTGAGAGCACATGACTGGATGGGAGCGTGGGGACACGGAAAAATAGAAAAATAGAAATGGACAGAAATAGAGAATGAGGCACGAAGAGTGAGATAACTTGGTAATGGTCAGCCCTGGCCCACTTAAAGCCCAGATTGGAGAGCACCTGCACTTCGTTTTTTCTAGTTAAAGCTCTGGTTTCTCTGATCAGAGGCAAAGTCAGGGTATGACCCATAGATGCTTAAAATAGGCTTGTTTGAGGATGAACACATCTGCATTTTGAGTTGTGTTGTTTTGTTACGTGTCTAGTGTATAATCACACGTTAGGGTTGCGCCCAAGTTAATTTGAGGTTGTGTTCGGCACCAGGCACAGGTGGCATTGCCTCGAAAGAACATCTCTGGCGTGTTTCGGAACATTGCAATGTGTTCCAGAACAGAGCGGACATGAGATGGGACCTGTACCGACACCTTTTGCACTTATAATGGAAACTTAAAAGTACATTGCCAAGAAGACTGTCCAGAGGCCATAGCGATGGCTAGAAAAGTCCCACTGCTGGGTGCTTTACAAACCTTTAGTAAATACAGTAAACCAGCTAGTGGTGGGGGCGGAGCTGGAGACAGCACGTGGGAACAGCGCAAGAAAGACGTTTCATTCATAGTATAAACTGCCAGGCTATTGTGCCAGTCTATGCAAAAAGGACGAGCATACTCGTCCTTGGCACTTAAGGGGTTAAGGAGATGGAATTCACTGGTGACGGTGGTTGGGGAACATTCAGGGAAGAGAGACGGTGACACAGGCGAGCTGGAAGCCTGTCAAGCAGTAGAAAGAAATCTGCTTATACATATATATATTTTTTTTAACAATAAAGAGCGAGCACCCACCCTCCCCTCCTGTACATCGTTTGGGACGCCTACGTGGGCCAACTCCTTGTTAGGTGGGGGGGGGGGGGGGGCAGGAACAATATTTGTACTGAAGGGGGCAGGAGAGGGCTCAGTATGATAAGGTTCGAATGCCACTGCTATAGAGCATGTCCTGTGCACACCACCCCAGTGCCCTGATCACAATGAAGACACTGATGAGGACATCGATGTCTGCACTTGCTTGCATTCCTTAGCAGAGGGGTGTGGCCGAGCAGCCTGGGTTGGACTATTCCCATTGTTGGATGGCAGGACCAACGCTGATTCGTACATGGCTGTTTTCTTTTTCTAATGGCTCAGATGGATACCAAAATGATGAAATGGAAGCTGCCCACAACAATGCCAGTGGTTATGATTAATTCATGGCATTCCATTCATCACTTTCTCCATTCCATAATTACTTTATATCGGTATCAAAATCATACAAGTATACACCAACAATATACACAGCTAAAAAAACTAAAGTTAAGAACCTTAAAAAACGATAAATCATGAGAAATTTGATAATGCACGATACCTTTATGATAACAAATGATATAGCATAATTTCACCTATTCACATTACATCAGTTGCATCATACACAAAAACAACCTTATGATCCTAGTAAAAAATATATAACATTTTTGCCATTATAAAAGCTGATCTATTTTTCCTAGCGCATCTTATATGACTGAGAACTAAGGGCTCGATTCATGGAATATTTTCCCCGATTCAAAGTGACTTTGCACTGCTGAAAAGTGAATTTGCACTGCTGAAAAGTGACTTTGCACTGCCGGCACAAACCCTGATTAATGGAGCAGTGCAGAGTGTATTTTTGCTGTGCAAAGTCTGGACAAAATCAGCGCATAGTTGGAAATCCACCACCTTACTGCTAAGAAATTGGCAAAATCGGCAGAATTACTACTGGATGTAATTCTGCTGAAATGCCCCTGGAGTCCTAAGGACTCAAAAACATGAGGACTTACATCACCTACCATACATAAATCTGCAGTACCAAGTGATGATGGTAAGGGTAAATCCGTTTGGCAGTATTCCGGCAGTAATCTGCCAAACTCATAAAGAGGGCCAAAGTTTGTTCTAGCTTATTCCAAGACTCTGTGGTAAATGAATCTGATAAACCATGTTATTGGAGAGTCAAGTATAGAGGTAGGGTGATGACTTCCGGGATCTAATCCATCTCCCTTCTTGAATATGGGGACAAACATGCTGCCCTCCATCTTCTGGGTGGTGCGCCTCCTCTGGCAATAGCGTGTAAATACCAGCACCCAACCTGCATATTGCAGCACGCGCATTAGAAACTTAATTTGCTGGAGCCCCTCAGGTCATCACTTCCAAGAAATGAGGGAAATGTTTTGCTAGGAGAGGTCTGGGGGCACTTTTACAGTAGGAGTGAGGTGGGAAGACCAAAAAAAGAGGAGGGGAGCAGAGGTAAAGTGTCAGGACACTGTGGGAGGCATTTTCATTTTAAGCCATTTTGTATTTTATTTGTGATTTATATAGCGCCTTACGCCAAGGCGCTGTACATATGCCAACTTACAGTATAGTAATTATAAGAAGTACAAGAAGAAACAATTCATCGGAATAAATAAATATGAATAATAGACAATCGCATAAAAGAAGGAGCGAGCCCAGTGCACAATTTAGAATTGAAGAAGGTAGCTCTTAAAGGCAGAGCGAAATAGAGAATAAGATGCAATAGATCGGAGAGAAAGAGGTAAAGCATTCCAGTGAAGCGGAGCAAGTACAGAAAAAGAAAGAAAGCGTGACTGAGCACAAGGAGGACAAGGAACTGATACTAAAAATTGTGATTTTGATCAAAGAGCAAGAGAAGGGAGATAGAAACAGACACGGGAAGTCAGATGAACAGGAGCAAGATATGGATATGATAAGGCACTTATAACGCGCCTATACACAAGTGTTCCAAGGCGCGGCGAGGGAGGGGGGAACAGAGGGAAGACAGACAGCGATCATACTAGGCCCTGTGCCATTCAGATCGCGCAAGTGCAAGGGAAAGGGAAAGGGGAAATGGGAAAGTTCAGGGGCAAGGGGGAGGGGACAATGCGGTACATGGGATAATAGAATAAATAAGAAATAAACAAAATACGGCCAGCGGGTGGCAAGTGCAAAGGGTAAGTACAGACATTGGGTGTGAAGTGCTGGTAGTGGGACTGTAGGGATACAGAAACAGCCCCCAAGTGCGCGGGTTGCCAGGAAGGCAGTGCAGGTGTGCGACTGGCGGGGGAGGGGACCTGGGCCCGAGATCAGAAGGTGCCCATGTAACCAGTGCAGTTTCAGCCAGGAAGTCAGCAGAGGAGAAGCAAAGAGAAAAGATTTGAGGTGCTTCCGGAACCAGAGATGATTCTCCTCAAGTTTCAGGGAGACCATAGAGATTTAAAAATAATACTGAGAAAATTGAAATTTAGCTGAGAATGAAAAGATAGCCAGCCAAGAGAACATAGAGAAGTACAAATAGAATCCTGAGGGCAAAGCAAGTGCAGGAGGCAAATTGAAGCATTAAAAACAAGACTTTAAAGGAGCAAGACGGGGAGCCCTAAAAGAAGAAATTAGGAGTTTAGTAGCACTAAATGTAAAGAAAGGCCGAACTTTATGAATATTGAAGAGATGATAATGACAAGAGCGAGAAGTAATGGAAATATGATAGGAAAGAGAGAGGTTGGCGTCAAGATACAGGCCAAGATTCTGGGCAGTAGAGGAAATAGGAAGATGATTATTAGGACAAAAGATGGAGGGGAAGGGTGTGGATAGTACAGGCTGGAAAGAACTAACTTCAGTTTTTGAAGCAGTAAGAACTATAAAATTGTCATTTTTGGTCTTACCACAGTAACAACAAGATTCTGTGGTTCCACTGGAATCATTCTGTTGGGAAGAGAGGTCTGTACAATGGTTTTCGTGGTTATGTTGCAGCTGGAAATTCTTGGGGGGAAATATTGCAGGAATGAAAGAGAAGGCAACGAAAAGAAGGGGGGAATTACTGGCCAGTTGGCAACGGAAAGAAGGGAGTAGTTTCTTACCTGTAACTCCATTTCTCCAGGTTTGGTATCTTTCATGGATTCACATGCTTAGAATATTCCCCGTCGTCAGGCTGGGAACCCTCGGTATATTTATTAAGACGTTTTCCATAGGAAAAAATGTGAAACTTCTGTGTCCTGTCTACGTTGTTTTTGGGCTGCGTACGCATGACCCAATAGGAAGTAGGGTATAAATACCCCGGCCCCCGCGACCCCCTTCAGATTTTAACCCCCAAAGTAGCAGGGGCATATAAAGTTTGCATTCAGGGGAGGCCGGTGGGTGCATGTGAATCCATGAAAGATACCAACGCTGGAGAAATGGAGTTACAGGTAAGAAACTACTCCCTTCTCCAGCATTGCATCTTTCATGGATTCACATGCTTAGAATAGATTATATAGCAGTGCCCCTAACTTGGAGGTGTGCAATGCAAACCAAGATTCTCAGAGCCACACATGCAGTTAGGCATACGAAAAAAACCCCATCATTGTGCATTGACAATAACCCAAATTATGGTATATTGACAAGAGAATACACCCCTCTGTGGGGCTCACCTTACTGAAACAGGTGTCAAAGGACTGCTCGTCCCATCTGCATATCCGCTGCATGCTGTTGCTCTGGGCAATAATGCTGAGTAAATGTATGCGGCACCGACCATGATGCCGCTTGCAGATGTCCACCAGTGGGATTCCGGACCACAATGCCACCAATGACGAGGCGGATCTTGTTGAATGAGCCTTTGGACGTCTTTCCAGAGGCTTTCCTGCTTTAGAGTGACAAAAGGCAATAGTCAACGATACCCAGTGGGCCAGTCCTTGCTTAGAGATATTTTTTCCCTTTCCCGAAGGTCCATAAACCACAAACAGTTGTCTCGTACACCTAAACTCTTGAGTACGACTGAGGTAAAACTTCAGAGCTCTTTTGACATCCAACGTGTGGAGAGCTTTTTCCGCAACAGAAGAGGCTGTCGCGAAGAATGTTGGCAGAACAATAGAAGAATGCTTGTGGAATGTAGTCGGAACTTTTGGTATGAAATGAGGGTTGGTTGCCAATACCACCTTGTCTTTGAAAAACCGCAAGTATGGGGGGTCAATGACCAATGCTTGCAATTCCGAAAGTCTTCTTGCTGAGGTAATCGCCACTAAAAAAGCCATTTTCCATGACAAAAACTTCAACGATGACAACGACATAGGCTCAAAAGGAGCCTTCATTAGTACTGACAGTACTAGATTGAGACTCCAGTTAGAAGGAAACTTTTTGGCTGGAGGAAAGGTCCGAAATAAGCCTCAGGAAATGCTTAACCAGTCGATCGCGAACAACAGAGTTGAATGTCTTTTACGAGTAAATCTTGAAATGGCTGCCAAATGAACTTTTATGGAGGAGAAAGCTAATCCTCTCTCCGCTAAGTGTAGCAAATATGGGAGAACCTGTTCTGACGTGACGTTTAAGGGGTCCACCCCCGGTTGATCCCTGTACCACACACAGAATCTCTTCCACTTACATGCATATGAAATGTTCGTGGATGGAGCTTGTGCTGCCTGTAAAATTCATCGACACTCTGAGGAAATTTTTAGGTCCCCAAACTCGGAGAAGTCAGGAGCCAGGCTGTCAGGCTGAGGGCGTCTGGGTCATGATGCCAAACTGCTCCTTTGTCTTGGGATAGAAGGTTCGGAATCTTCTGGAACCTCACTGGTTCTGTTAACAGTTGGAGCAGGTCTGAGAACCATTACTGTCTCGCCCAGTAAGGAGCCACTACAATTACACGACATGGGTACTTGTGAATCCACTGGAGGGTCCGTCGGATGAGTGGAAACGGAGGGAACGCATACGCAAACATGTTCGTCCACGGGAAGGATAATGCCTCCCCCAGCAAGCTGGGTTGTGGTCATCTGCTCAGGTAATGTCTGCACTTCTTGTTCTCTCGGGTTGCGAAAAGATCCAGGGAAGGATGACCCCACTTCTTGAAGATGTTTGTCAGTTGTTGATCGTTCAATTCCCACTCGTGCAGTTGATTAATTTTTCTGCTGATAAGAGTCTGCTTGTACATTGCTCACTCCTGGAAGATGGTAAGCCATTATGCTTATATCCTGTTTGTGGGCCCAACGCCATATTTCTTGAGCTTCGCTCGAGAGCGTCCTGGAACGAGTGCCCCCTTGCTTCCTGAGGTAGAACATTGTTGTTGTATTGTCCGTTAATATTCTTACGACTGATCCCTGTATGTGTGGCAAAGAGGATTTCAGAGCCCAGCATACCGCTCTTAACTCCAGCACGTTGATGTGAAGGGTCGACTCTGCTGGAGACCATTGACCTTGAACTTGTAGGGATCCCAGATGGGCTCCCCATCCTTTCAGCGATGCATCCGTTACCACCGTCGATTGAAAATCCAGTTCCTGCAGGGGCATCCCCTTCGTCAAATTGTCCGAGAGCTGCCACCACTGAAGTGCTCGTAGAAGCTCGCTACTGATACTCAACTTGTCTGACCATAAGCCTCGACTTTGGGACCATCGGTCTGCCAGAAACTCCTGTATTGGTCTCATGAAGAGGCAACAGTTGTTCACCAATGGGATACAGGACGCCATGGCCCCTAGTAGTGACATGTATTTCCTGACTGACACTCTGGTGCCCACTTTCCACTCCTTCACTTTTTGTTTGAGTTTTTGAACTCTCTCCAAGGACGGCTTCACTAGCCCTGATGGAGTTTGGAATTCCGTGCCCAGAAATATCAAGCTCCTTGAGGGAGCTAAGGAGGATTTCTCAAAGTTGATTGCAAAGCCTAAACGCTGTAGAAGTTAAATGGTGGCCTGTAGGCTTGCTTGTGTCATTCTCGGCGACAAGCCCCTTACCAGCAATCGTCCATGTAAGGGTAAACATGATGACCTTTTCTTCGTAGCCAAGCTGCCACTGGAGCCAAGCATTTTGTGAATGTGCTGGGAGACGATTTTAGTCCGAACGGAAGTACTTTGAATTGGTAATGACTCTGACCGACTACGAACCTTAGAAACTTTCTGTGTCGTCGACGCATGGGTATGTGGAAATATGCGTCTTGTAGGTCTAACGGCGCCAGAAAATCTCCCGGCTGTATGGATCGGATGACCTCCTGAAGTGTATGCATTTTGAACTTCAGGCTTTGCTGAGTCTTGTTGAGAGCCCGAAGGTCCAGAATGGGTCGCCACTTGCCGTTAGGTTTTTTGACCACGAAGTAACGGGAGTAAACTCCCCAACCTCTCTCGGCCACCGGAACGAATTCTATAGCCCCTTTTTGCAGCATAAGGACCATTTCTTGTTGTAATATGTGAAGATAGGGTTGTGCTGAATACACATGTGGAATTTGTGACGGCATCCCCTTGAACTGCAAAGAGTGGCTTAGCTTTACCGTGTCTAACA
Source organism: Ambystoma mexicanum (assembly GCF_040938575.1). Taxonomy (NCBI): domain Eukaryota; kingdom Metazoa; phylum Chordata; class Amphibia; order Caudata; family Ambystomatidae; genus Ambystoma; species Ambystoma mexicanum. Next base: position 83,174,165 of record NC_090922.1, read on the forward strand.
CCCAACGGTCTGATGTTATTCTTTCCCACTCGTCGACGCGACGGGACACTTTGCCTCCCAGGACGTCCTGAAGCTCGTCATTGTTGGGACTTTGACTGCTTGCCTTTTGTGGACGACAAATGTATCCTCCCTTTCTCCTCGAAGCCTGGTAGTCTCAGCCTCTTCGCGTTGCTTGGACAGCACGCCTATAACCTTGGGAGGAGTATGACGGCCTGCTGAAACTCCGGTCTCTGGCTGCAGTAAATCGGGAATTCTCCGATGCTCCGCGGAAGGGGTGAAAGGACCGAAATGCTCTCCCGCTTTGTAGGGCTCCTAGCAACCTTGCCATGTCTGTATCTTCTTTCATACCTTTTAGGGCCTTGTCCACCCTCTCCCAGAACAACTGCTCACCCTCACATGGCATATCGAGCACCTTATACTGGACCTCCAGTCTAAAGCTAGTACATTTCATCCAGGCTTGCCTTCTCAAAACCACTCCGTTGTTTATTTGCTTGAACCCGGATTTCCGCCAAGTGCACAGCGATGTTGATCGAGTGGTTTGATGCCTCTTCCCCGTCACGGACCAGCAACATGGCCGATTTTCTGTGCTCCTCAGGGAGGTGTTCCAGGATAAGGGCCAAACAATGCCACATCTCACGGTCGTATCTTGTCATGATAGCCAGCGAGTTAGCTGCCTTAACCGTCGTTGCTCCTACTGACAAGATCTTCTTACCAAAAGTGTCCTGCCTTCTAGCCTCATTGTCCGGAGGTGTTGTACACTTATGCTGCGATCTGGCTTTTCTAGCAGCTGCCGCTGACACTACCGACTCCGGGGAGGGCTGAGCGGTCAAACATTTAGGTGTAGAATCCGGGGCCTTGAATTTCTTTTTCAACCTGCCCCTTATTGCCGGTTCCGAAAATGGATGGCGCATGGTTCGCATGCCTTCCTGCCAGACGTGGTCCAGAATGGGCACTGAGAAGTCTCACTTCCTCCTCTTCCCCATATGGTCCAATAAGAAGCATTCCTTCTTTTCTTCCTCCGGGACCAAATTCAATACAGGCTTTGCCCATCATCGCATGAAAAGAGCTGATGTCATCTGGCGGCGACGGCTGAGCCGGGCTCCTAGGCGCTTCCACTTCTGCCTCTGATTCCCATGTAGGATATCCTGAAGGGGACGATGAAAAATCTGAAAAAGAGTCTCTAGGCCATTGTTCTGACTCTGAATCTTGCAATTCCCCCTTTTCCGGGTGCGAGCGAGGAGGCTCCTCGCTAACTGGAGGGGAGGCTGGCATCCCTGTCGTTAACCGTGGAACGGGACCTGGTTCATCGTCGGCAGGCACCGCTGGTATCCCTGTAGGTGCACCTACGGGGGGTAACCTCGCACCCAATTGGCTCAAAAGAGACTGCAGCGTGGTCAACACCTTTAAGGATAATACTGACTGAGGGTTTAACAAAGACGATGCAACAGAGACACTTTGCCCTCCTGAAATCGTCGACGAGCCAACGCCCTGCAATCCCAGATCCGCTGGACCAACAATCTGTTCTCGGTCTTCCTCCATTGACGATATTGAGAAAGCTGCTTCCTACTGCAACAGGTTATCTGGCAAAACCGCATCGTACACCTCCGGCTGCCGAGCCCTTGGAGGATCCACCGTCGACGATGTCAATGTGGAAGCCCTTTCAATCGTCGCTGCCGGAGTCGATGAAGCCACTGCAGGTATTGCCTCCACCGGTGGTAATGATCCCGTCAAGGATGGAACCCCTGTCCACGATGGTGGAGGCTGTGAGGCAGGCTCTTTAGGCGATCCCGCCTTTTTTGAGCTAGACCTATGTATCGTCGAGTCTCTACTCGAGGAAGACCTGTGATGGGCTCCTGAGGAGGAGGTCTTTAAAGCAAAGGATCTTTCCCTTTTTTTGACGAAGATGAAGAAGAAGACTTCTCTTGATGGCGATCTTGTCCATGTTCCGAAGAGGATTCTTTCGCCGGGTGTTTCTCTGAGGGACGTTTCTCTGTAGAACGTGGCTTCTTCACCAGAGGCTCTGCAGACACCGATCGGCGATGGACTACCGAAGATTTAGGCCTCGATGCCAGACTGTGTGCAGATCCTACCTCCGATGAAGGGTAGGTCCGCTCATTTAGCCACGTCACCAGACAACTATTCCGATCTTTCAGCGTCTTCTTTGAGAAACCCTTACAAATCTCACAACTGTCTGCAGAATGATGGGGGTGTAGACAATTCAGGCAATCCATGTGCCCATCTCCTTCATAGACTTTCTTCAGTCCGCACGTGGCACACGGGCGGAACAACGCCTTTCCAGACATTGTAAAAGAAAGGCTTGCAAAGAGTAGAATTCAACCTTGTAAGAGGAGAAAAACACAAGGTGCTCCTGCTACTTTAGAGAAGGTTGAAATCTGAAGGGAGCTGCGGGGGAGGGACAATTTATACCCTATTTAATATTATAAAATAATATAATATAATATATATATATATAAGCAGCCCAAAAACGACATAGACAGGACACAGAAGTGTCGAAATTTTTTCCTATGGAAAACATCTTAATAAATATACAGAGGGTTCCCAGCCTGACGACGGGGAATATTCTAAGCATGTGAATCCATGAAAGATCCAATGCTGGTGAAGGGGGGAATTACTGGCCAGTTGGCTGCAGCGTTTTACTTTAATAGATGGAAAGTGGCAACATAAATGTTACAAATGTTATGTTATGTTAACCTGATGTGTAAAGTGCTCATTCACCCCAAAAAGCATCGTGGTCATCCGCCAGGGACAGTGGACCTGAATATTTACTATTAGAGGATGGGCATCCAAAACCCCTTGAAAACAAGTGAAAAAAGTGGAAGCATTTCTCACAACAAAACTGAGGAAATTCAGCAGGTGTTGGAAGTGACGCCAATTTTAACTCTGAGTAAACCCCTGTGGCTCAGCCGATGACCACATAGATGATATTATAGATGGCATCAGCAGTGACATTCGAAATTACATCATCCATAACATCAGCCAGGCAGGAGAGACTCCAAGGTTAGGTTGTCGTCACTTCCAATACCCACTGAATTTCATGTGTCTGGTTGTGAGAAATACTTTGACCGTAACTGTCTTTTAACTAAAGCTTTTTCACTGCTATATGCATAATCACAGTTAGCCATTTTTTCCAAATCACACAGAGCAAAGCACCACCCAGTAGACATCATCACTAGAGGTTCACCTTCAGTTCGGAGCCAGATGGGCAATTCATGTTGGCATACACATTATCTAACATGTCCAGCCATTACTCTAGGAAAATGTCTTTGTCTCTAAGGCAGCACTATTTTATGCATAGAATTTTTCAAACCAAGAACCATAGCTCTAAGGTATTCAGACGACTGCATACATGTTTCACCCTTCTTGGGAATTGTCAGTGCAATACAATCTGAACTCTCGTGGTTGGAGAATTTGGAACAAACATCAGCAACATTTTGGGGGAATATAAAAGGCTTGGAGAAAACTTACACTTGAAAGGTGAAAGCAGAATCAGCTATTTCCACCAGGTCACACAGCACAGTACCACCCAGTGACCATCACTTGAATTTCACCTGCATTTCAGAGCCAGCTGGGCAATGTATTGTGGTTATGTATATGAGCTCAAATGTCAAGCCTTTGCTCCAGGAAAATGTCTTTGTCTATGGGGCAGGGCTTTTATTATACATTTGAAACAGACCCACGTCTCTCAAGGATTCATAAAACTGCACACATGTTTCACCCTTATTAGGAATCATCAGTGCAGGATAGTCAAACCCCTGTGGTTGGAGCGTTGGGGCATGTTGAGCAAACATCAGCAAAGTTGTGGTGGGATGATAAGGCTTGAAAAAACCCTTTTATCTGATCTGTGAAAGCAGAATTAGCCATTTCAGTCGAAACACACACAACACAGCGCCACCGACTAGCCTTCCTGATGTCTGATTTTAATATAACATATTTTTTATGTATTATTAAACTTGATTATGTTGTTACCTTAACTGTATTATTTCTGATGTTTGTAGACTTTGTTTTTGTTGGTTTAACCTTAACTCTTTTGTAAATATTTTTTTTCAAATAATGAAGATATATATATTTATACATATGTTGTATATGTTGCACAATTGCTAAGAAATCCATTCCCAAGAGGTAATCGCACTCGATGACACATAAATCCATGTTCTTGTAAATCAATCCAGACACTGCACTCAATGGTTTCATTTAGCAGTTGGCATAATTATTTCTAATGGCAAAACTGATGCATTTCACCACTTTGGTCTTCCTCTGAGTATTACAGCGTTCATGTTTCCTTGCACTTTTTATTCTTATTTTGTGAGTATCAGAACCTTTATCCTTTCCATGACAATGCAGGACCTAGGGCGCCCGTGTGCATCATGGCCACCATTTTAGAGTGTTGTTATTCAACCTTAAACATATCACGGTAGGCACTAATGTATTGAAATGTTGCTGTTTGGAATCACAAAGCGCAGTCTCAGGCTCATTAAATATGGAGCGATATCAAGTATATAAGCATCAAGAAAACAAGATGTACCCATTAGTCCATTAGTAATCTACTTTTTCCATTTCAGTTGCAATGTTCATTACACCATTGCTATTGCCATTATCTCAAGGATAATTTGTGTGGAGTCAGCATCTCGCATTGTTTATAGAACAGCATATGTAAGGTGTTTGACATTTATAAAATCGATGTCACCTGCAGTGCAGTTTATATAAATAAAGTGCTTGATGCTCATGGTAATCATGTTTCGTCATATGCACAATGCATATACATTCTCAAATGAGACTCAAATGTATCAGTCTGGCAATTTGCATAGCTCAAGTGCTTGGTGCTTATGATCTGCATGATTTATAAAGTGCACAGTGCATACACAGTCCCATGAGAAATATACACATATGTATATATGCATATTATGCCATTGCGCTAGCTCATGGCATTGTTAAGGATAAGAAGAATGGCTTTTGGTGTTTCAGAAAATAACATTTCTTAATAACTCTTGAACCCTTCAATGAAAAACTGAAAAGATGCCAAGGTAAAATTTGGAGGCAGCTGCCTCTGCATGGAACATTTCACAATTATGACACACACACTTATGACATATGCTCTTATGGCACACTCCTACAACACACACTGTTATGATACATGCTCCTACGACAGAGACACTCAGAAAACACACACTTACCACACATTCTTTTATGACACATACACTTACGCTGTCATACTATTATGACAAATGCTCAGAATAAACGTACAGCTTCTATACAAAATCTATACTTACATGTAGTTAATGTACATTCCACAAGCTCAACATTAATGCACAGCTTCTATACAAAATATAAACATACTTGCAGAGTATGTACATTACTCATGCTCAGAATTAATGTACAGCTTCTATACAAAATGTACATGTAGAGCATGTACATTGCACACACTCATAATGACTGTACACCATCTATACAAAATGTACATGTTGAATACATACATTACACACACTCTCTGAATCAATGCACGGCTTCTCTACAAAATGCACATGTACATGCTTGTATGCCTTGCAACACACAGTCTTATAACACATGCTCTTTGAACACATGCTCCTCCAACATATGATCCTTCCACACACACACACACACTATTACCATGCACGCTCTTACAGTACACATGACACATACACTTTTTCCATGTGCACGCTCATACAACGCACACACACACATAACACATGATCTTACCAACACATGCTTAACACACACTTACAAAACATACAATTACTGCTGAGTGCTGTATGCTATTACAACACATGCTCAGAATCAATGTACAGCTTCTATACAAAATGTACATGCTCATAGTCCTTACATCACAGTTTTATGACACACCCTCTTATACGACATGCCCTCTTATATGACACACGTTCCTATAACATGCTCATATGACACACACAGCTATGACACACACTCTTATCGCCCACATGCTTTTTGTGACTCACAATTATGACACATAAACTTATGCCATTTGCTGTTACGCTAGTACAACACCCACTTAGAATAAATGTACAGCTTTGATACAAAATATACATGTACATGTAGAATATGTATATTACACATGCTCAGAATTAATGTACAGCTTCTGTACAAAATGTACACATACAAGTATAGAATGCTTATTACATCCTCAGAGTCAATGTACAGTTTTATACAAAAAGTACCCGTACAGTACATACATTACACATGTACAAATTCTAAACAAAATGTTCATGTACATGTAGAGTATGTACATTACACATTCTCAGAATGAATGTGCAGCTTCTATACAAAATGTACACGTAGAGTGCATTCATTACACACGTTCAGGATGAATGTACAGCGTCTATACAAAATGTCCACCTACATGTAGAGTATGTACAATACATATGTTCAGAATGAATGTACAGGTTTTATACATAATGCACATGTACATGTATAGTATGTACATTATAAATGCTCAGAATGAATGCACAGTTTCTATACAAGTGTACATGTATAATGTGTACATTACACACACGCATGCTACCGTAGATATGTAAATTCACAAACAATTCAGAACTAAGTTGGGACATAGTGGCGGCTGAAAAAATCACAGCCATACAGTTTGGAAACAGGGACAAATTCTACCAGATCTGGCCCCCTTCTTGGATTACACACAGCAGTTCCCAGGAGTAGCAAGAATGCCCCTGGCCCTGCAATGGGCAGAGAAGCTAGACTAAAGTAAAGTCTGGAAAGCGCGAAGCAGAATCCAGAAGCTCTACAGCCTAAGGTGACTTCGAAGGTCCATCGAGTCCTGCACCCTGAAGCTCTATCATGATGTCTGGCCATAATAACAATAAGTCAACATCCTCTGACGTGGAATACCCTCCCCGTATGAAGCATAATGTGAAAACTGCTGTCTCTCTGTGTTTTCCGGTGTCCTCTCTTCCCCTCCCCCAAGGACTATAATGGTTGTTTGTTTCTGTTATTTATTTTCTTTGTTACTGTTATTACGAAGCTCATAGGTTTTAAAAAAAAGAAAACCAGGACTAACTTTCATGTTAGTTTTCAGTAGGTGTAAATTGAATACATGCATGAACTGTACAACCCATATACACCTCTTGTACACCTCTTGTATGTATTGGAAACTCACATCAAAGTTATAGCTCACTAATATGAGCATTCATATGTATAGGAGGCATACAATATGTGAGCACAATAAATGTTTATTTCATATATAAACTCTACAAGTATTTGTTGAAGAAATACATTTAGTACATTTATGCTACTATACATAGGAACATTCACATCAAAGTGAGGGCTAACTTTGATGTCAGTTTTCAGGGGATGTAAATTGTGCACATGTACAAACTGAAAAACCCATATATGCTTCTTGTGCATATTGACCAAACCCTCATACACCTTAAACCACACATTCTAGCCACACATGCTGAAAAGAAATACACTATTATGATAGTCTTCTGACACACGCTCTTACGACAAATGCTCATATGATACTCACACTTACAACACACACTCTTATGACACTTGCACTTATGACACATGCTCTTGCAACACACACTCTTATGACACATGCTCCTATGACACACACTCTGACACACACGACACATGCTGCCACATATGCTCCTACCACATACGCTCTTATGACACATTCTCTTATGACACAACTTCTTACAACACACACACTTATGCCACATACACTTATGCCACGTGCTGTTAGACAACATCGTCTTTCATCACACACATTACTTCTCATGTTTATTTATTTATTTTTAAATTTATAGCAGCGGACAAAGCCCTGTGGCATCTAGGCGCTTGTTACAGTACAAGTATGAACATTTGTGCAAATACACAGTACAGTGAGCCTCACCTCATGGTGTGGGGGCTACAACAGTGTGCAAATAGGCAAATGGACATAATAGGTAGCATATGTGTAGGTCCATGGTACAGTGAGCCTCACTCATGTTGGGGAGGGGGGGCTACAGCAGTGTGAAAGTAGACAAATTGGCATAATAGGTAACATTTGAGTTAGCGCACGGTACAGTGAGCCTCAACTCATGGTGCAGGGGCTACAGCAGTGTGCAAGTAGGCAAATGGGCATAATAGTTAGCATTTTTGTATGTACACAGTACAGTGAGCCTCCCCTCATGGTGCTGGTGCTACAGCAGTGTGCAGATAAGCAAATGGGCATAAATGTTAACAATTCTGTAAATACACAGTACAGTGAGCCTCACCTCATGGTGTGGGCGGCTGTAGCAGTGTGCAAGTAGGCAAATGGGCATAGTAGGTACCATTTGAGTAAGTACACAGTACATTGTGTCTCACCTCATGGTGTTGGGGGCCACAGCAGTGTGCAAATAGGCTAATGGGCATAATAGGTAGTCACAAGTAGTCCATGTTATGTAACTGCATATGTCAGGGGTAAGACTGGCCTTGGGCCCAGTACTATTGGGACTGTGGGGCCAGGAACCATGAAGAAACCCGGATCCAAAGGGTTTCCGTACTTTAAAGGGCTGTTGTGCCCTTTCTGCAGACAGATCCAGCGTTCAGCCCGCCGGAACTACAATTCCCAGCAGGCTTCGCGGGCCCGCGAGCCAATGGGAAGCCGCACTGGTTGTGGCACGCGACGAATGCGCATGCGCAAGCTCCAAGGCACGGGGTTTATGCTCGAGACGCCGACGAGAGAGGACGTGAGCCCAGCAGCTCCCCGGAATCCATACGCGAGGGGCCAAGAGCCACAGGAACCACGATCCGGCCCCTCGCAGACACAAGATAAGTGCCGCTCACCCCAGGGAGAGTCTGGGATCCTAGGGGAAGCGCAGGGGGCATACCCCGACCCCTTCTAGAGCCCCTGCGCATCACGCAAAAGCTAAGTGGGCGGATTCACGGGAAAGTCGTGTTTGTTAACTGAAGGAAGTGTGCATGGTTTCGAGTGCATTCATCTCTTGGGAAAAGCGCCGGAAGGGTGCGTGAGATGAAGCACTAGCTTGGGGAACCCGGTCTGAGGAAAGACCGCGTTCTGACACCCGGTCTGAGGAAAGACCGCGTTCTGACACCCGGTCTGAGGGAAGACCGTGTTTCTGGGCAAAAGTAACATTGGGGCTTGATAAGCCACGTGCGGCAGCGCACCCTAAAATTCCTGGATTGTTTACTTTCAAATGCTGAACGCGTGTTGAGAGAGTTTGCAAGAGAGTGTGAGACCAGCAGAACGTATGACAAACGCTAATGCTTGTCCTTTGTTTTCTTTTAGTTTGAACCCGATTCGAACCTGAATCTCGGACTGCAAGGACGTGGCACAGGACTTGACAGTCTTGCAGGACAGGACTTTAAAGACTAAAGCAAAGCTAAGTGTGCTAGTGCATGAGACTGTGTTCATGAAAATGTAAATGGGCTAATGTCAACAATTGTTTGTTGCTACCTTGGTATGTTGTTGTAGGCTCAAAAGAGCACCTTCAGGTTGGTTCAAGGGGTCTGGTGAGGGTGGCAGCACCTTTACATGTAGAGGTGTTACGGCAGTTCCACCAGCCAGTTTGAGGAAAGTGTGCAGGCATCGTTTACCCTAAAATCCCCAGTCCTATCCATAACTTCTTCCCAACCCTCAATCCGGTAATCCTAAAATCCCTTTACCTATCCAACCATCGAGACCCTAACCCTCCTTCCCCGCTCTGGTTAAGGAGGCCTGTGTAAAGCTCTGTCTTGCAGGCACTGAAACCATTGAGGGGGTGGTTGGTACTGCGTCGCTCCTGCGCCTAGGACCTGAGCATCTCTGACAGCATACGGGTTGCATCATACCCAATTTTCCCAGTATTTTCTGTTGTCCATGGGATCACCAAATGTTATCAACTTGGTTGGAAACAATGGGCACTCCTTTATCTGTGTCCTTATTTTTTCTTTTCTCTACTATCTTATCTTCTTCACTATTTATATCTACTAACGCTTTCATTCCTATTGTCTTCTCTGTCGTCTTGCAGCATTGCGTGATGCAGATCTTAATCACAAGTAGTGCTACTAGTACCAATATTAGTCGTCTTAGTAATATTTTGTGTCTGTCTTCCATCCATGTTGGCATCCATGAAAATATATACGACAGCCAGCTGTGATCTTTTCCTGTACCTTTGGCTTCCTCCTCCATCTTGGCGTGCATTTTCGACAATCCGGTAACTAGTTCTGTGAGTGTGCCATCTGCTTCATCATTTGCGGGCACAAATGTACAGCAAGAAGTCCCGATCTTGGCGCAAACTCCTCCTTTCATTACTGTGAATAGGTCTAAAACATAATTGTTCTGGAGGGACATCAACCTTACTGCTCTGAGCTCTTCTTTTATAGCATTGAAGTCATTTACAGTTGAGTTTATGGTCTGCATCAGCTCCCATCTTGTAATCTGGAGCCATTTTGCATTTGTGTAAGTCTGTACTGCTGGAACTACTGATGCGAAGAACATTTTTGTCCTACTGAACAAACGGTGTCCAGGTAGTACGTCGTCCAGAGATGCTCTTTTTACTTTACTCACTTCCACTGACCTCTTATATCTCCTTGCATTGTCAATCTTAGGGAAGTTTTCTGTTTTGATGTCTTTGTGTGGCACTACTAGTGCTGGCGTAGTGATGTGCATCAACGAACATACTCCTCCCCAGTTGGGCGTCAGCTTTTCATGCGCCTTAGACCCACACGCCCAATAATGAACCATTAATACTGCCATCCCAACCTTCATGCTTGGATGGTTTTCTGTTTGTTTGCACTCTTTGTTCTCTCCAACCTTTACTGCACCATCATTTTGGAAACATAATGCTGCATTTTTCAGTGGTAATATGGGCATTGGTCCAGCTTCATTCTCCACCCATGTCAGTTACTTTGCACTTGCAATCTATTCCTTCAGGCATTTATCATTTTCATCTTGTACCCTGTTTACGAGAACTTGCAGGAGCGTGTGTGCTTTGCTACCTACTACTCCCTCCTTCCATCCTTGAGCTGTGTATACTTGACCATACACAAACATCTGTGGTTGTTCCCAACATCCTGGTTCTCCACCTATTTCCTTGGGTCCCTTCTTAGGACATGGTAATTCTTTCAGTGTTATTGTTTTTGTCTCTCCCTCCTGTGGGCTGTCAGTTATGTATTGTATAGCCTGGTCTTGTTTCCAATAATTGTCCATCATGTCAAGTGTTTTCATATAGCTATCTTCATAGGGGAATGTTGTCTTGGGCATCCATCGCAATGTTGCTGTTCTCCCTTGGAATCTTCCTTGGGTTGCAAACATGGACAGGTACATAAGGTATTGTCCTCTTGCTTCTGGTATTTCAGTAGATACACACATTCTGGAGGCACTCATGGCATAGGGGATTAGTGAGCAGACAAAGCAGCTCTCCCCTGTGGTTTGTTTACCTACTTTAGTCATGTGCTTGTATCACATGTTATTAGATACTCGAGCAGTATCAGCGAGATAGAGATCCAACCCTCCCATGTCTGCATCAGCACTGCGTCTACCTCTCCTTACTGTACTTACAGTGCTTAACTTTCCACTTGACATGGTCGTTCCACCTGCTGGAGTTGGGGTTGTGTTAGTATCACAAATGTCAGCAATGTCCTCTTCTTCAAATGAAGTTTCAGTCTCAAAACCCTCCCCCTCCTCCTCACCTCTGTCTTTTGTCCTGATTTTCTTTCCTTCCTTGTTTCCTGGTTTCTCTTTTTTTTATGAAGATATGGACGGCCACGAAAGGACGCCACCGCGACACCGTATAGGTTAGGCGGTGAAAGATCCTCTGTGACCGTCGGATGAGGGGAAAAAGCCAAAGGCACAAAAAACCCCTATTGGAAGATTTCAGGTTGTGCTCCGTAAGCAGGTAGAGTAGGCTTCACATGAAGGACCAATGTCCACAGAAACGGAAGGCGAAGACAGTCCAATGAGCAGGCAAGGTCGGTACACAGGAAGATGAACAGTTCACAATAACGGAAGGCAGAGGCAGTCCAAATAGCAGGCAAGGTCGGTACACGGGAAGATGAACAGTTCACAATAACGGGAGGCAGAGGCAGTCCAAATAGCAGGCAAGGTCGGTACACGGGAAGATGAACAGTTCACAATAACGGGAGGCAGAGGCAGTCCTAAAGCAGGAGAGAGGAGGGAAGGAGGGTAGAGCAGAATGAGAGTAGATAGAGAAAAGAGGAGGGCAGACGGGACGAAGGAGAGAGAGAGAGAGAGAGAGAGTGAGACGGGAAGAAAAGGGAAAAGGAACGAAAGTAAGGAAAGAAAGAAACAGCAGGAGCGGGCGGAGGTAACACAGAAGGCTTTCTATCGTGGCAAAAGCAAGCGAAAAACCAGGAAGCGTTGCAACGCGTACGCGACCCGGAAGCAGAAGGCTAAAAGCTCCTGGTCGCGTACGCGAGCGGAGAAAGACTAGACCTGCAAGCACGTAGGGGAGAAAGGAACGTGACGGCAGGATCTACGGCGGACCACGTCGATACCGATCCCAGACTCGCCATCTACCCCACGATGTGACAGTATGCCCCCTCCGAAAGCACACTCCCCCCGGTTTCCCTGGATGAAAACGGTGGAACTGACGTAACAATCGAGGGGCGTTAATGAGGGATTTGGGCTCCCAAGTATTTTCTGAACAGGGGTATCCCTTCCATCTTACCAAATATTCTAGTCTACCCCTATGGTATAGTGAATCGCATATCTGAGCGACTTCATACTCTTCTTGTGTAGGGTCAGTAGGCAGATGATTGGGTTTAGACTTCCGGGACCAGATATCTTCTACAAAGGGTTTTAACTGAGACGTATGAAATACGGGATGAACCCTTCGTAGACTAACAGGAAGTTGAAGGCGAAATGCAACAGTATTTATTTTGTGCGTAATCTTGTAAGGACCTAAGAACTTGGGAGAGAGTTTAGAGGGGTGTACCCACCGGGGTAAATATTTCGTAGACAGCATGACTCGGGATCCTACTTCCCACCCTGGGACTTGTCTGCGGTGTTTGTTAGCCTGGGTTTTATAACGATCTTGTGCCTCTTGGAGGCTCAACTTAGCCTCATAATGAACCTTCTGAATGTGAGAAAGGTAAGAATCCACCGAGGGTATATGCGAGGAGGTTAAAGAGATGGGTGGTATGGAATGTGGATGATAGCCATAGGTGCAAAAGAAAGGACTTATACCAAGTGCAGAATGGACGGAATTGTTATATGAGAACTCGGCCAAGGGTAAAAGGGGAACCCAATTGTCCTGTTGTAGGTTGATGAAACATCTTAGATATTGTTCGAGGGTTCCATTAAGCCGCTCCGTCTGACCATTGGTCTGAGGGTGGAAACCCGAAGATAAGGCTCTCTCGATGCCCAATTTCTCACAAAAGGTCTTCCAAAAGCGTGAGGTGTATTGGCTTCCCCGATCAGAAATGATCTTAGTGGGTATTCCGTGTAGGCGAAATACGTCTTTCAGAAAAACCTCTGCCATTTCAGCAGCGAAGGGAATGCCAGATAGGGGGGAAAAGTGAGCCAGTTTAGAGAAGGAGTCTACCACCACCATGATACAAGAGCAACCCTGAGACCTGGGTAACTCGACGATGAAATCCGTGGAAATGGTGTACCAAGGTCCTGCAGGAACGTCATCGGACTCCAATAATCTTATTGGTCTTTGGTGAGACACTTTGTTGCGGAGACAAATAAGACAGGACCGTACATACTCCTTGGCGTCCTCCTTCAGGTTAGACCAATAAAAGTGCCTTAGGAGGTATTCCTGGGTTCCTTTGATGCCTCTATGTCCTGCAATCCTAGAATCGTGACACCATAAAAGCGCCGTCTTCCTCTGGTCCGACGTGGGTAGATACAATCTATCCTTTACCAGATAGAACCCACCCTTGATGTCGTACTTGGTATCGATGGGGTGGAGATCCCCTTCGAAATTTCCTTTAGAAGTATCTCTGACTTGCTTAAGGAACGTAGATAGTTCTCCGATCTGTTTGGTCTTGGGAAACATCAATTCTCTGGTGCCTTCTGTCTCTGCAAGGTAATCACTGCGACGAGAAAGTGCGTCCGCCACCAAGTTCTGTTCTCCAGGAATGTATGTGATGTTGAAGTCGAACTGTGCAAAAAAGTGTGCCCATCTTGCTTGTCGGGTGTTGTAACACTCAAACTGCTTCAACACTTGCAGATTCTTGTGGTCAGTCCTGATGGTAAATGGAAAAATGCCTCCTTGCAACAGATGTCTCCACTCGACACACGCCAGTTTCATGGCAAGTAGTTCTCGTTCGATGACTGAGTAGTTCTTTTGACTAGAGTTGAGTGTTTTCGAAAAATAAGAGACAGGATATTCGAGGTTGTTATGTGCTTGAAGTAGGACTGCCCCAACTGCCGCTGCCGAAGCATCAGTCTCCAGAATGAAAGGAAGACCCTGATCCGGTTGCCGTAAAACTGGAGCGGAGCAAAAGTCTTCTTTGAGTAGATGAAAACTCTCCTCAGCTGCAGCAGACCAAGTGAACGGCATAGAAGACTTCTTAAGTAAAGATGTGATGGGTAACACTCTTTGGGAGAAGTTTGGAATGAACTTCCGATAGAAGTTAGCAAGACCTAGAAACTTCTGTACTTCTTTTACTGATTTCGGCGAAGGCCAATTGAGAATAGATGTGACCTTCTGTGGGTCCATCGAGATACCCCTGCTGGAAAGGATAAACCCCAAATAGGAGATAGAGGATGCAGAAAAAACACATTTGTTCAGTTTGACGGAAAGATGATTGTCTTTGAGACATTGAAAGACTTCTCTGACGTGTTCTTTGTGATCTTCTGGTGTCCGAGAAAACACTAAAATGTCATCCAGATAGACGATGGTAGTATGGCATAGTAGATCTGAGAATAGGCGATCCATGAAGCGTTGAAATATGGAAGGAGCATTGACTAAGCCAAAGGGCATTACCTGATATTCAAATAGTCCGAATGGAGTCCGAAAGGCAGTCTTCCACTCATCTCCTGCTTGGACTCGAAGTAAGTGATAGGCGTTCCTTAGGTCAAGTTTTGTAAAGATGGTGGAACCATGTACCGCTTGAATTATCTCTGTTATGAGAGGCATGGAATATCGGTCTTTGATGGTTACTTTGTTTAGTCCCCGGTAATCTATGCAGGGACGTAGCTCTTGTGACTCTTTCTTGGGTATGAAGAATAACGAGGCCCCTGCCGGAGACTTTGACGGTCTGATGAGTTTGTTGGCTAGATTCTTGTCCAGGTATTCCCTGAGATAGCGTCTTTCTTCCAGAGACAGGGGAAACATCCGACAAAAGGGGACCAGGGCCCCTGGCATGAGATCAATCCCACAGTCTTCAGGACGGTGTGGAGGCAATTCCAGAGGTATCTTTTCTGTGACTACCTCGGTGTACTCCTGAAGATAGGTGGGCAGACAATGAACAGTTCTGGACTCACAACAACTTGATGTCTTGACAACCTCGAATCTAGGTTCTGGTAGGCATTCAGACTTACAGATCGTAGAGTGAAAACTAAGGAGATTTCTTGTCCAATCTATTTTGGGATTGTGTTTCCGTAACCAGCCAATCCCAAGGATGATAGGGAAGTGGGCAGCACGGATAAGGTCGAATGAGTTTTTTTCAGTATGTTGTTGGACCGACATCATTAGTTCTTCCGTGGTGTGAGTTATTAAGCCAGAGCTTAAAGGTTCGCCGTCGACCCCCTCCACCTTCTGGTCCTCCTTCTTGGCAATGCGAGGCACACACTTCTGAGTGGCCCAATAGGTATCCATGAAATTGCCGGCGGCGCCACAATCCAATAGGGCCTGAGCCTGAATCTCCGAGTCGCCCAGTGATAGAGTTACTGATAGAATCATGAGGCGAGCATCTTCTGGGATCGCAGGTGTAGAGACCGAGAGAGTAACATAAGGACTAGTAGAAGCCCCTCGGAAGTTAGTCCTAACACTCACCGAGGGCGATCGTTTCCCGACCGTCTTGGAGGGACATCTGGGCAGTCCCTAAGTAGATGAGTAGAAGCCCCGCAATACATGCACAGGTTTCCTTCTCTGCGCCTCTTTCGCTCCTCAGGTGTAAGTGGAGCACGAGTAGTCCCTATCTGCATAGGTTCTTCTCGATTGGATCTTGGAGAGGATGTAGGGATGGGAGGAAGGGGATCCACAGGAAGAGACACATAGGGTTTGGATTTCCTCTTCTCAGCACGTCGTTCGGTCATACGAAAATCAATACGAAGTGTAGCAGTCACGAGATCATCAAACGTGGTTGGACGAGCGATCCGGGCTAGTTCATCTTTGAGGTCCTCTCTCAACCCACGTCGAAAGATTGCATACTGAGCTTGTTCCTGCCATCCTGCTTCAGAAGCAACCTGTTTGAAGTTCGTGATGTAAGTAAGCAAATCCGAATTGCCCCGACTTATATCCAGTAAATCTTCAGACGCCAAATAAGTACTCTCGGTCCGTAAGAAGGTTTGTTGTAACAATGTCTTGAAGGCGTTATAATCTTGCAGCACTGGGTCGGTTCGGTTCACTAGGGGGGTGGCCCAAGCAAGGGCATTGCCAGTCATATGGGTAATCATAAAGCCAATTTTGGCGTGATCAGAGTCAAAAGTCTGCGTACGAAAAGAAAAGTGAAGATTACAAGCGTCCAAAAATTCTTTGACCCTTTTGGGGGCCCCATCGAATTTGCCGGAGACTAAAGGAAGAGGAGGTAGATCTGTTGAAAGACGCTCTCTTTCTGTCACCCGCTGTTGTAATGCAGCGTTGGCACTTTTTAGGTTCTGAACCTCTAAGTTCAGGTTCTGTACAGCGGCTATCAGTTCTTGAATCTGTTGAGGGGTTGCCATATTGATATTGGGGCGTTGCAAACTATCACAAATGTCAGCAATGTCCTCTTCTTCAAATGAAGTTTCAGTCTCAAAACCCTCCCCCTCCTCCTCACCTCTGTCTTTTCTCCTGATTTTCTTTCCTTCCTTGTTTCCTGGTTTCTCTTTTTTTTTATGAAGATATGGACGGCCACGAAAGGACGCCACCGCGACACCGTATAGGTTAGGCGGTGAAAGATCCTCCGTGACCGTCGGATGAGGGGAAAAAGCCAAAGGCACAAAAAACCCCTATTGGAAGATTTCAGGTTGTGCTCCGTAAGCAGGTAGGGTAAGCTTCACATGAAGGACCAATGTCCACAGAAACGGAAGGCGAAGACAGTCCAATGAGCAGGCAAGGTCGGTACACAGGAAGATGAACAGTTCACAATAACGGAAGGCAGAGGCAGTCCAAATAGCAGGCAAGGTCGGTACACGGGAAGATAAACAGTTCACAATAACGGGAGGCAGAGGCAGTCCAAATAGCAGGCAAGGTCGGTACACGGGAAGATGAACAGTTCACAATAACAGGAGGCAGAGGCAGTCCTAAAGCAGGAGAGAGGAGGGAAGGAGGGTAGAGCAGAGTGAGAGTAGATAGAGAAAAGAGGAGAGCAGACGGGACGAAGGAGAGAGAGAGAGAGAGAGAGAGTGAGACGGGAAGAAAAGGGAAAAGGAACGAAAGTAAGGAAAGAAAGAAACAGCAGGAGCGGGCGGAGGTAACACAGAAGTCTTCCTATCGTGGCAAAAGCAAGCGAAAAACCAGGAAGCGTTGCAACGCGTACGCGACCCGGAAGCAGAAGGCTAAAAGCTCCCGGTCGCGTACGCGAGCGGAGAAAGACTAGACCTGCAAGCACGTAGGGGAGAAAGGAACGTGACGGCAGGATCTACGGCGGACCACGTCGATACCGATCCCAGACTCGCCATCTACCCCACGATGTGACAGTTAGTAGAGGTCACAGTGGTATTACTTGCAACATATGACATTCACCAAAAGAGGAGGGTGAGACACCAAACACATGAAAATAAGACACAGGACACAATAAGTATTCTTTAAATAATTTCTCCCATAACTTACTCTTCTTTGCACTCTTGTGTAGTCTTGAACATGATTGTTGACCGCCTGTAATGCCCTAAAAAAGGCTTTTTTGTGTTAGTACTTTATTAATTCCAGCTCCGCGAACATGGTGTTGGGTCATTGCAAGAAGGAATAGTTGTTCCCAAACTGTGTGTATTCTAGGATCACGAAGTACTGCAAGTACAGAAGGGTTTCCTATGTCTAGGAGTGGGTATACTTGGGCCAGACAAGCTATAAAAACATGAGAAAACACATTAGGATGGTGCCTTCTTGCGCTGTTGGATTTCCTAATAAACTGGACAAATTGGCCTTGGAAGGTCTTGGGATGAGGATCCAGGGAAACATGGGACAATGCAATAACAACAGTCACGCTTTCACGATTAATGCGTCAGTGTGCGGAATGAAAAATAATAAACAGACTGTGTGCCCTCACTCTGGATGTGTAGGAAGTCCTTTCCCTATCTCTCTTGCTCTGGAGCGAGTAATCATACATTGGTCTTTGCTGGGTTGTGATGCTTCGATGCAATTATTTTGTTCTTCTGCTTGTGGATTGTTGGCCCTTTTGTTGTTGGTGCTAGGAGTAACCACTTCTTTGCAGGGCTTGATGTCCCAGAGGTAATTCCAGGTCTTCTTTTCTAGTAATTTAACTGCACGATCAGTAACCTGCTCTACTGTACATGGTCCTATAAAACGCGGTTTAAACCACTGCCTGGTGCAGTTTCTTAATACACCTGATCACCAGGATACAGCTGTGGTTGCTTCAAAAGTTCCTTGTTTACTTCCGGGTCGTTGTTCTCTTCTCTTGCTTCTGGCCTCCCCCGTTGTCCCTGCAGATGATGAGAAATAAAAGAGGCACTAGCCATCAAGGAAGCGGTGTACTCATACATTTCCTGACCCGATACATCAGACTTTTTTCTATTTTTTTACGAGCCCTAGTGGGAGGAGCCAGAGGAAGTCTCATGCACCGTCCTGTCAGCACCTCATGTGGGGTTAAATGGTGGTCGGACCCTGGTTTATTGCGGAAAGCGAATAATGCTAATGGAAGACAGTACAGCCAACTCTTGTTAAGGGTCTTTTTAATTTTGGCTATGCCTTCTTTGAGCCGCCTGTTGAGGCGTTCACACACCCCATTTGTTTGAGGGTGATAAGTACAAGAGAATGTGTGTTGTATTCCCAACAAGGTTGTGATGTGGTGCAACATCTCATTGGCGAAATGAGGACCATTGTCAGACTGTAGGACCTCACACATGCCCCATTGTGGGAAGATTTCTTGAACCAGGAATGTTGCCGCTCTTAGGGTGTCAGTATGGGAACAGAGACCGGCTTCGTTCCATTAGGAAAATGGGCACACAACCACTATCATGTAGTGGTAGCCCTGGCATACTTGGAGCATGTCAACATAGTCGACGTGCAGGTGTTGGAATGGACCCATTGGGCGAGGTATGGCTCCTTTCACTATTCTTAGTGTATGACCTGCTGTAAATTGTTTACAAACTAGACAAGTCGTCATTAATTCTGCCACGTGTTCCACCAAATTAGAACAGAATCAATCTTCTCCAATATGAGCAGCAAGCACCTCCTGTCCCATATGGGTAAGATGGTGTAACTGTGCCAGTGCAGTGATAATGGCATTACCACATTTCCTGTATTGTGTTGTCGCCATAAGGCATCTGTTGGAGACACTGTACATCGCCTCCTTATCCACAATACCTTTTCCTCCTTTGGTGCAGCTCCCTGAAATTCTATAATCTGTGTTCCTGGTAATGTGTTATATCCTTCCTTTATTATCATATTTCGCACATACTTGCCCGCTCGGGACAAAGCATCAATTTCTAAAATGTCTCCAAAATATGAGGCACGTCTTGCTTCTGCCTCTGCTGCCTCGTTGCCCCTAGACATGGGGTCCTCCCCCTGATTGGGCTTGGCACTTCACCACTGCCATGCGCAGTGAGTACTAGCGTGCCTCTAACAGTCTGCCCAATAGGAGTGCGTGCTGCAACGGTGACCTATCAGCACGTCTGAAGCCCCTCCTCAGCCAACGTGACAGCCCAGAATGCACTGTGGATGTCACGTAGGCTGAATCTGAATACACGGTTACTTCCTTGCCTTTGCTATGCTCCAGTGCCAATATTAATGCCACTAATTCTGCTGCTTCTGTTGAAAGATGTGACGGTAGACGTGCGCTTGTCACCACCTCGCTTATCCCGTCCTCTTTTAACCTCACTACTGCTGTCCCAGTATGTCTTTCCCCAGTTGTTTTGTCAATCGTTGATGATTCATCAATATAAAGCATGTCTCCCCCCACAAGTGCATTCTCCTGTACCTTTGGGGTGTCGCTGAATTGTTCTATGTTTCTTGTGTACATAGTCGCCCTACTCTATGGGTTTGGCGATGAAAGTCACTGGGTTGACAAGTCGGCATCTCACTAGCGTGAGTGCTGGGTTTGATAGTAACACCTCGTACCATGAAGCTCTCTGTATTGGCAATGTACTTTTAGGCCTTTCCAGTATTGGGAAGAGAGCATGCTCCACAAAATGAGTGGTTCTGCATCCCATGGTAATACTCGCTGATTTGTCTACTACGGATGCGGCAGCAGCCAGTGCCTGTTTGCACGCATAGTGCTCTAATTACTGGATCTAATTTCCCACTGTAATATGCTAGAAGTTTGTGACCCATGCTTGTCTTTTGTGTCAGTACTGCAGTCATATCCACTCCATTGGAGTGCGGAAATAAGAAGAATTCACTTTGACAGTCTGGGATCCCTAAACTGGGGCTGTGAATGTTGCTTCTTTCAGCTCATCAAATGGCTCAGTCATTTATTTTGTCCATTGTAATGTATCTTCCCCTCTTTGCGCTTCCTTCAGTGCACTCAATAAGGGCCTAGTGTAAGTGCTGTAGTCAAATACCCATGAGCTGCAATAGTTACATAGTCCTAGAAATTGCTGCATTTGTCCTATGGTTGTGGGCTTTGCTGTTGTATTGCCTCTGCTCTTTCTGGTGTCACTTTTCACCCGTCTTGTGATATCAGTTGTCCAATATATAACACTTCTTTCTGGCAATATTGTAATTTAGCCTTCTCTACCTTGTACCCCTTTTCTGCTAATACAGTCAACATATGCACAGAGTAATCTCTACACTGTGTCTCTGTATTGCTGCAAATCAATATGCCGCCTATGTACTGTACAACAATGTTCTCTAACTTTACATTTCCTAGATCCATTTGAAGGACCCTGTCGAATATTGAAGGTGATTTGCAGTACCCTTGAGGAAGTCTTGAATGTTTCCACTAGTTATTTCTATATAGAAACGAAGTTAAGTCTTGGGAATCTGGGTGTACTGGTATAGAGAAGAAAGCATTCTTCAGATCTATGACCGTGAAGTAGGTAGCTTCCGTGGGAATGCTACACAAAATTGTTGCTGGATTCAGAACTAAAGGAAATTCTGCTTTGACAATATGGCTCAGAGGGTGCAAGTCCTGTATAAAATGCCATGACCCCCCGTTGCTTTTTTGACAGGGGACACTGCCATGTTGCCCGGTGATTCTGATGGTATTAGGATCCCTTGCTTTACCAGTGCTGCAATTGCCTCATAAAAACCCTTGTCTGCCTCCCTCAACAGGCAGCTCGTGTTATTGCCTAGCTCGTGGTAAAATGGCTCCTGGCTTCAATTTTATTTTCACTGCTCCTATCCCTTTCAGAAGCCCCATGTCATAGGGTCTTGTGGTGCATAAAATGCTGGGGACCTTTGCTGAGTCTTCCTCAGGAAATGTTGGTGGTGCTTGTATCACCATTGCCATTCTCTGTGGTACCTCTCTGTAATGTATTTTCACCCACTATGTGATGCTAATTTCAAACACTTGTAAACATCTCGTGATCTGATTGATTGTCTTTGAACAATTCTTCATCTGTAATGGGAGTCAATCTGTACCCTTCATCCATGGCAATCACTGTTCGTCTTGCTCGTCCTGTATCATCTATCCCATGTACTGCTATCCAGTCATCCCCCACTATTGCTGCCTCTAATTCTAGTGGTATCACAGTCCCTTCCTTCTCGTCTAATGGTAGTTCTGGCCTGAATATGTACTCATTTGGAAGGCGCCACATTTTCCCCTGAATCCCTGGGAGCCATGCTATTATTATTTCAGTCCCATATCAAAATAGTGCCTCATCTGCTGGCACCTCCTCTGTACCTTGTGTCCACAACAAGCTTGAATAATTTCCCTCACATTTAGCAGGTGTATCCCAGGTGTGGAACACACTATCCCCTTGTCAGTGTATGAGATGGTCATGTTTAGTTTGCTCATGATGTCCCTCCCCATTATGTTTATCAGTGTCTGTCGTGAATACAATGAGGGCAGAGCTAGGTCGTGGTCTCCTATAGAAAGTACAATATTGTCTGTAAATGGAACCAATTCCGCCGGCCAAGAAAATCCCTGAGCATTCAAGGCATTGCCTGACATTCTATACCTCCCCTCCCAGATGCAAGATCTATTCGTCCCTGTGTCTACAAGAAAGGGGAATGTTTTGTCACCTATCATCACCCCCTTGCGTGTTTCCTCCGCTGGGTTGGGTGTAATCGATAGGATGGAACACATAAGGTCTGTTTGTGGGCTGTCCTATTGAGGGTATAATGACATTCAATTTCCCGTGAATGGGTTGCCCCCCACCACATTGACCCCCCTAGTTTCCTAATAGGAGTCATTGCCATGGAGTCTGTGTGTGCCATTGTCCTGTCGTTTGGCTGTGCCGTGTATGATTGCTGTCTGTTATTCTGTGTCTGTGTTGCCTGGGACATCTGCGGGTAATGCTGTGCTGGCGTCTGCATTTGTTGTGTCTGTGTGATGGGCTGGTGTGTCTGTGGGTATGCATTTGATGCCTGTCCTTGTTGTTGTGTCTTGTCCTGGACATAATACTCATTCTGTTTCCCTGGATATGCTGGCTGGTATTACATTCCCCCATTCTGAGGCATCCCCCCTCTGCTTCTACATACCCTACAGATGTGTCCTATCGGTCCACACACACAAAACTGGGGTGGTTCTCTTATTTGCTTCTGATACCCTCCAGAGAAACCTTCTGGACCCTGCTGCATTTGTTGCCCGTACCCGTAATACCCTCCAGAGAATCCACCTTGGCTTTGTTGCATATTATGCACATAACCACGTCCCATTGGTGCCCCCCCTCTTCCTTGGAACCCATGCTGCGCATCCCACCACCCCATGAACCCTACTCTTGCGGGCATCAGTGCGTACTGTGTCTGTGGTGCGCTCTGTCCTCCGGTGCTTGTTAACACAGCTCCTTCCATGGCGTATTTAGACAGTTTCTTCCGCACTACTTCGCCTCTTCCTGCTTCCTATCCTCACTTTTTTTCCTTGTGCTATCTTGCATTAATCTGCAGTAATGTACTATTGTGAGTTGAATTTCTGACCACTATTTTGCCTCCATCCCCAACCAACTTCTTTAGTTGCCTTTGCACCTGCTTTGGCAACCCATTGACATAGTATATGACAGAATTCCATTGTTGTGTCCTACGATTCTTGCATTTCAAGTCTCCATAACCCTTGAATAGCCTGAATATTTTGTAGGGGGTCTTCGTCTTCCCCATCCTACGTGCCATAATTGCACTAATATCTGACGTGTCTGGGGACTGCACCCGTAGAGCTTGTCATATGGCCAAAAGGCCATATGGCCGCTCAGCAGTAATCAAATGGTGAACCATCGTGTGCTGTTCTTGGTGGTTACTCCTTGGTACCCAGCCCTTTTCCATACATCACCGGCAGCCTCTCCGAGGGTTGTCAGTAGTAAAATAGTAAACCTTTTATGTCCCCTAGTGTTTCTGTGCTGCTTTCCATTTTGTATATCCATTTCCCCGCACCCGCGGTCAATGAGAGTAGCCTACATTTCAAATTGTCCTTGTTGATATGCTTCCAGGGTATGAATTGAGGCTGCGCCCCTCCCTTTTTTAGCCCAACCTCCCCATCCAGTCTCCCGGTGTCTTTGGTGGTGGTGAATGCCCTTGCCACTTCTCCCCTTCTTCATGCTGGAAGGTCTCTAAGTCTCTGCGCATATGGGGTTATGTCATCCATGCTGTGCGATGTAGCCCTGCACCATTGTGGTCTCTCGTCCTTGTCGCCCCGCAATCCCCCTGTATCTTTTTCTGCTCCCCATCTGGAGTTTCGATCGGTGTGTTTCCCTGTCGATCAACAAGCAGGTCACCCTACTCCCTCGTTCTGACTCCCTACCCAGTCCTCATCACTCTCGGCCTCTCCCAGGTCAACGTCGATATAGTCATGCAAGCTAAGCCTCATCAGTACCATGCTTCCCTGCAGCTTCTCTTCTAGGTCAATCAAGCTCTCACAGTCCCTTCTCATGGAGGACCCTGTGTTGGTTTTATCTGGCAGCGTAGCTGCCCTATCATATTGCTTGCAATGATCTTGCTCTGTTTGCCCATCCCTTCCCTCGTTGTCATCAAAAGTTGTTGATCCCAATCTTAGTCTTATGTCTCTCACAGCGCATTCATCATCCTCTTTGCGTTTACGCTCCCATACGAGTTGCTCTATCTCCAACTTCCTCCTCTTCCTCTTTATGAAAACTTGCTTTTCCTTCTCTTCTTCTGTCCTTTTCCTCGCTATCTCCTGAAGCTCCCTCTTTCTCCTCATTTACCGTTGCTCCCCGTATTTCTCGTCTCCCTTTTTTGCTTTTCTCTTTGCACTCTCTCGCGTTCCTCCTTTTCTGGTCTCTCCACCTCTTCCATTATCAGTGCCCATTCTTGTGCTTCAATGTTCTCCTTGCACTCTGTCACTTCCTTATCTGCCCCTCCTATTTCTCCTGCTGTATTCCCGTCTAATTTCAGTAGTATTTGTCCTACTACCTATTTGTTCGATACTATAGTCTCCATTACCCCTCTTGTGCTTGTTTGGGTCTTGTGGTGCACCCTTTTTCCACCTCCTGCACTCGCTGCTCCCCCTCCTGCTGACATGATCCCTTTCTGCCCCCCCACCTTGGTGTATGGTGGAGGTGCGAATATTGGATTTGTGTACCCCTCTGCTGCTCCTAATTCTCGTACAGGGTATAATCCCTGGGCTCCTGCTGCAGCCCCTTCGTTCCCATGTTCAGGAGGTGGTCGGGAAGTGGGGGCTGAGGACTTTTCGCCCAGGGTCTCCTGTTGGCTCAGCATCCATTGATCCCGCGCCACATCCCCTCCATCGTCCTGAAACATCTTCCAGAGCTTTTCCCCTTATAAACCTCTTGTATGTGTGCATAACAGTTGCTGCACATATTTGGAGTAGCTCCCGCCGTTTGGCCATGGATTAGATCATTTGCTTTCTGTGCTTCCCGTCCATCCTGTGCTATATTTACAAACTGTGTCCTTATATCACGGAACGGCCTTGAATAGGTGCTGTAGGGGCATATCCCCCGCACCTTTACCACAATACATTGCTTTTTAATACTTACATGACCTCAAGTCGAGGTTTTTGAGACAACCGCTGTTTTTTCAGACACAAAAATAAAGTTTATCTTGTTTTTCTTCAATTTTACAGATACCAACTCTTTTTCAAAACATCACAAGCCTCTGTGGCTCCCAACCAACTTCTCAGGCGTGGTCCACGCACCGCCCTTCAGCAACTCTCTACCTCCTCAGGCACCCCCACCAATCTTACACATGCACCTTCCACGCACCGCAACAGAACAGCCTATGTTGTCACTTTTTTGATTGTCAAAACCAAATTCTGCACCTCCTCGTGCTCTCCTAGTCCAATATACAGACCTCACCGGTGACGTCACCTTTTCAGTAATTAAGTGAATGATAGAAATCACAAACAGAGCTCACAACGATATTGCCTCATTACACAGACATTTTCACAAACCCAACCAACACATACCCTCAGCTGTCTTCCTGCCTCCTAACAGGGGATTCCAATATTACACATGCTCAATCTGTACTCAAAGCATCGCCTTGTAGATAAAACATCTCCGCAAGACTTAACCAGAAGAACACCTTTCACAGTTCGAGCAAGCCTCAATTGCTAAGCCCTATACTCTGGGATACCATCATCCATGAACCGAGCTAAAACGCCCAATCCACAGGAAATCCAAAATTTACATAACCTTTTACCTCAAGATCGAATGCTCCCTAACCACGAACAAATGAAATCTACCTCCACTCTTTTCACTACTAAACTTCACAATACTCAACAATACTTCAACGATACTCAACCATACTCTTCACCACTCCACACCCAACATTTCATTACCACCCCCCTCAATTGCTGTGTGGCTGAGTCAATGCTTACACTCCATGATCCACTGATGCTGCTCGGCCACTGGCTCTCCCCAAAACTGCCACAGCGCCCTTCTGGTCTGCTGGGCTCTTCACGCATCACAGGTAGGATATACTCCAAAATGGTTCATGACAGCCTGTGCACGGGGTGCACTCCGGTGTGGTCTCACTCTCTGCGGGGCACCTCACAGTCCTCCAAGAACTGCGACGGAAGAGGCGGCTCCATGAGGAACGGGCAATCACCGCACCAGAGCTTGTGTTTGGGGCTTTTGTTGGTGCGTGTCACCACAAGTTTGGGCACTCCCCAAAAACATAAGAGCTTACACTATTGCATGGTTGGGGTGGTAGTGCCTTTAGAGATTAGCTGACTGGCCTTTGCATATCAGGTGGCTTTGCTTGAGCCTTCACCCAAAAACTATATATAACATTGTTGCAGCGTTGCAGGATTGCCATTTGCCCTTACCCTTTGCCATCCACCCCTGGAGTTGTGTTCCCTGATTGGCTGGAGTGGGTCTCCTCAAACCTGGGACCCCGCTCTGTTCTCAGATGTGTAGCTTCTCAAGGTGATGAGAAAGACTATGTGCCCCCATTGTTGCTACTGGTATAACCACTTTGCCTAAGAAAGTGCCTGCAAGTTGCAATGTTGTAAAACACTACATGTATCAGTTCTTGTCAGCTTCACTGGGAACTGCTCCTCTTCCCACCACAGGTAAATGGCTATTGTTCGGCTCTGCTGGATCACATGGGTGAAGACTGCAAAATTGAGCTATTCTGTCTGCAAATAGTGAGGATTTATTCTGATATTTTGCAGACGGCTCCCTGACTCTAGAGAAGCAATGTTCGGCTCATCTCTGACCTTGGCTGCGAGCACCAGCCATGGACAGTGTGCTGTAAAATCTGTTTTCCTTCATCACTTATTCCAAGGCCCGTGGCTTCATGTAATTCTACTATAGTTATGCTATGATTTCTATCTGTCTATATTGTATTATTTTCCTTATGGGTTAGTGGTACTTGGTCCTTCCAGGTTCCTTATACGACCCTGTAGTTCCATATGGCTACTTGCAATAAGCAGTTTCAAGCTTGCTCTGCACTTCTTGCTTTCTTGCATTTCTGTGTGTCTGCGTTTTGCTAGTGAAAAGGAAAGGTTTCTGACAGTATGTATATGTATCTGTCCTCTATATACAGAACTGTATAATCATGTTCTTCATATGTGCACGTGTGTGTCCATGTAACTTTGTGCAGGGATGTGAGCTTGCTTCATGGCTAATGTTACTATGTCGTGGTGTCTCTAATGACGTCAGCACAGCTGAATATTTGTCATTAGTCGACCAGGTCCAATATTGAGGCACCTGTATCCATGAGGATGTCAGCTGGATAAGGTTTAAATGGTTGTCTGAGATAATATCTGTTCACATATGTAGACGTCACTGGCCCTCCTGGGGGCTGGCCAAACGGTGACTGGCATCTTGCATTTCTGGCTCTTCGGGCTGTCGGGGTCAAGAGGGGCATTCCAGGGACCCTCTCTTTACTTTGATGGGTACAATGTCGCCTGCTGGCTCCCAGGAAGAGGTGTAATTAAGCTGCAAAGCAGTCTTTTGGTGGCTGGCGATGGAAGGCAAACAGGAAAGCCCAATTTATGGAGGGCAAGTCGGTTGTATCGTGGCCACCATTTTTAACTGGTACTCCGAGTTGAGATTGAGTAGCTCAACAGGGCTTACCTCAGCCTAAGATCCTGCATGTATGGGGTCGAGGCAGCACTCCTGTCCATAGATGTTTCTACAGAAGGGCCAGTATGTACTTACAAAACACATTATCACAAGACACACACACTCAGAATCAATGTGCAGATTCCATACAAAATGTACCGGTACATGCACAGAATGTCAATTTCGTAAACGTACGCTACAAAATGTTTGAAAAGTATTGCGTACATATAGTAAATGTAAAGTGTATGGTGCATATCCCATATGCTCATATGCAAATACACTCACACAGCAAACACACATAATACATTCACTTATACTACATACACTCACGCTATCCGGTTTGAGTTGTAATGGTATGAAGTTAGTGTTAATACTTGGAGTTTCATTGATGAATTTGTAGCGGTGTACAGTAAGTGTATCTTAACATTGTTATTTACACTCTTTCTACACTTCACGTTTTAACAGGTTAACCGTAACTCTTGATTAAAAAAGGTTTGTTTTATTAACACCTCTCTCTCTATTTATCTATCTATATTATAGTGCGGCGGTCGCTGCACTATAGTTAAGTTGAGTATGAAGTTCCATAGGAATCCCGAAAATTGAATTTCTAACAACCTTTGACTTGCATGACGGATTTGGTTGATATTTAGCAAACAAAAAGAGTGGCCATTTTGGGAAAGTTTCATAAAAAAATTAAAAAGTGATTAAGAAAGCAGCTGTTTTTGGCCTTCCCCTATCATTTCCCCACAGAGAAAAACTTCCGTCTGGGAATTGTTCAAATATTTGACGGAGAAGGGGGTACCCTAGTTACCAAAATTATAGCTATGTATGCATCCCACAATGCATCAGTAAGGCTTTTTTGTTCCATGCACAAGATAACAGGGGTTATAAGGGGTATAACCACGGTTAGCCAAAAATGAAAAGTGGAAAAAATGCCATTTGGAGGAGGAAAAGGGATGACATGGCATCAGGTTAGAGGTGTCGAGTAAGAAAGATGACACCATGTGCAATTAGGTAGTTGGAGCGTGGGGGCTGGGGACCAAGTTCAGAGCTCGAACATTTTTGCATAATCACGGTTAGTTATACTGGCTATAACTGGGGTTATAGTAGAAAATGGGATTGGGAGTGAAAGTGCGTCACTTGAAAATAGCCGGGGTTATGTGGGGGCGATTATGGATGACCTGGGTTATTCGTGGTACATTGCAAATATAACCGAGGTTATGGGGAAAAATATTTTTTTAAAAGAGGGATACAAAATGTGATTAATACAAAAAAATAGGAATTTTACAGATGCAGTGAAGTGGGGGATAATGGGTGTGGTCGAAGGATATGGGTACTCGGTTACTTTAAGGAACCAAATGGTGCAATATGGGAAAGTGGACATGGCCAAAGGCCACGGCTAGTAGGCCCCAACGAAACATATTGGGGCAAACTGTCAAGGGGTCCAATATGAAAAGTGGACATGGCCAAGGGCCGTGGCCACATGGCCTTTAGTGTGTCCAAAAGAATCCTACTGGTGTGGCCACGGCCAAAGGCCATGGCTAGTGGGCCTGTTTAGGAAACGAATTGTAGAAAAATGTAGGATGGCCACGTCTGAAGGCTGTGTGCCATGGCCGAAGGCCATAGCTAGTGGGACCGGAAGAAAGCTATTGGGGGAACACATAATGGGGCCACCACCAATGGTCATGGGCGAAAGCCATGGCTAGTGAGTAAGAAAGGTAGTGTTTTAAAATATACAGTGGGCACGGCCAAAGACCAGCCCTGGCTTGTGGA
This sequence comes from Ambystoma mexicanum, assembly GCF_040938575.1. Taxonomy (NCBI): domain Eukaryota; kingdom Metazoa; phylum Chordata; class Amphibia; order Caudata; family Ambystomatidae; genus Ambystoma; species Ambystoma mexicanum. The sequence goes on from NC_090922.1 coordinate 83,203,839, forward strand.
GATAAAAGACATGCAAAGTGGCCATGGATGAAGGCCGTGGACACCTTGTGGGTCCAAAAGAAACATATTAGGGGAACATGTACAGTGGACACGGCCGAATGCCATGGCTAGTGTTGTGTAAAATAATTATGGTTTTGCACAAATTAACAGAACAAAACCCTTGTAATTCAGTGGATGTGGAAAGTTATGACCAGCTTAACTCAGTGCGTTCCCGTTGTATATTATAAGCGAAGGGATTCACAATGACATACTAAATGGCATTATGGGGGACATGGCATTATGGGGGGCATCAACTGGACCGCCCTGGGCTTCCCACATCCTCTGAATTTCAAGGCGTTGGCTGCGTTAAATTTACTCAACTTACTGCACATTAACTGGTGTTTTCAGTGAATGACTGTTTGTAAAATTTTAGCCAAATCCATCAAGTTATTAGCAAATCAATTTTCAGGTTTCCATGTTTCTCGATACTCAACTGTAGTTGCGACTCAGAGTGGTAGAACAAGTCACAACTGAAGGATGGAAGGTTGCAGTGAGTTTACGCTTTGCTCTACCGCTCCAACCCATTTTCGTCCTCTTCCAAGGCAAAGATGGGCACAAGGCAGAGTTGCATCTCTGCTGTGCTTCCCTTCTCCATCTTGGAAGAGCACAGCGTTTTATGCCTGCATGAGATTTTCATGCAGGCGTTAAACCAATGGATTCGTATGGAATCCGCCTAGCATTAGCCCCTACTAATGAGCAAGCGGATTCCATTGGAATTCATTGGTAAACACTGCTTGCAAAGCGTAAATTGCAGGCAGTCTTGACTTTTTTAAAGATGAAGCATAACAGTAAAGAGCTAAGGTGATTTTGCACTCTGCTTTGCAAAAATTTAAAATGACATGCAAGGGACAAACCACACATAGGAGGTACTCGTTGGCCGTCCCATGCATACAATTAGTATACGTTATACTATGATCCCCAGAATACGTTTACGCTCTGAAATGTACAATGATCTTTGCTATGTGCTTTTTTAGTATACTGGCTGGGATCCCGCGTGCTTGGTGCACAGTACGGTTCGCTTTATTGGCGCGCAACCTTTTGCTTTTGGGCACTGTAAATCAGGAGACACGATGATCCCCTTCCTTTGCACTTTTCCGTCTTCTGGACGAAATTTAGGTTTGGTTCCGGCACGCGCTGCTATTCAAACTGACTTCTACCTGTTGGCATTTGACAATTCACTCAGCATCAACAAACAACATCCCTTCATTCACACAATACTAGTCTATACACGCAGGAAAGGCAATCAGTGAAGCGAAGCGCCATTAATGAGAACTTAACCCTGGATCCTCGGCCCGTGGACTCGTTAACCGGAACGCTAGCAATGGATTATAGATCAGGACTAAGGGTGACCAATTAACTCAGTCAAAGTTAATCCCTGTCTTTTCCCACGATAAGGTCAAATTCACCAGCACAAGATCAGAAATTAATAATTTGAATTTTCGGGAATGCAAGCCTTTCTCCCTCAATAAACGCGTCCGAAATCGATCTCAACGTCGGATTCGTCGACTTTGGAGCACCGGCGTCAAGTGGCTCCACACACAACAGCCACGCGCCAATAGTAAGCTCCGGTGCTGCCAATGTAGAGCGATCGCGAGAGCCCCGCTCTCGCGAGACCTCGCTAGCAAACACGGCTCCGCCCCCGCGCGCTACGCGCGCATTACGGGACGAGCTCAAGATGCGAGCAGAAGCGTCTCCCCGGCTCCTCCGAGCACGGGACTTTAAAGCATCGTATTCATGCAGCCTGAGGAATCCTGAACCTCAGCACGGTTAGGCCCGTTGGCTATTGTTGTTGCAGCTTCAATTCGTTATTGCACTCCAGCACAAATAAACCACTAGTGCAATTCAATTACGGCTCCTGTCTTCACTTAAGGGAGGCAATATACTACATAAATTGGCGGCGAGGATCACCACCAGAACCCGCACGGAAGCATGCAAGGAGCCACGCCACCGCCACCCTTTCTGCAAACGCCAGGTAGGCCTGCTATTCCATGGCCACAATGGCAGCCCCTGTTTATGACATACGTGGAGGCTATGGGCGGAGCAGGGTTTTCGGCGGCAAGACGCAGGGCCATGTTACTCAATGCCCTAGGAGTGGAAGGACAAAGAATATTCGAGGGCCTTACCCCGATTCCTGTAAACGATGACAATGATGATGTGTTCAAAGAGGCGGTCAGGAGAATCATTAAGAGATTCGCCAGTAAGGAGAACACAGTGCTCCATAGAATACGGTTTTACACTCGGAAACAAGAACAGTCTGAACCCGTCGATGACTATGTCACCAAATTGAGGGAATTGGCAGCCTTGTGTAACTTCGGCACCAATGCAGAGAACCGCATATGCGATATGTTGGTCGTACACACTAACAGTCGTAAGGTCCAAGATAAATTTATCCTCGAAAAGGAGCTACAGTTAGAGAAAGCCGTCGAGATCGCCAGAGCGGTGGAAGAAACGGCGGGAAGAAGAAAGGAATTTGCAGGGGCCCAGGGTCCTGCAGAAATTCAAGCGGTGGGCTTCCACATAAGAAAAGGAAAGTCGACAGCGGACACGAGAGAGGTGAGAGGAAACAAGAAAGAACCACTCAAGTGCCACAGGTGCACCAGCACGAAGCACTTGGCGTTTGACCGGGAGTGCCCAGCCAGAGACAAGGAGTGCTCCATCTGCAAACGCATCGGGCACTTCTCCGTAGTGTGTCGATGGAGAAACAAGAAAGTCACCAGCCTCACCACAGATCGAACGGTGGTAAGAGAATCCTCCTCAGAAGATGAAGGAAGACCCACAGTCATTATGGTGAACAGCACAAGGGCCAGGAGAGAGAAGCCCCATTGCCTAATCAAAATCGATGGAAAAGAGACAAGGGTCATGGCAGACTCCGGGTCAGATCTCACCATTTTACCCCTGCGCACATACAAAGATATGGTGGGAAAGGAGAAAGTGCAAGTTCTCACCACGTGACACAAGCCCACTGTGTTTGGAGGGGCGTCAGTTGAACTGTTAGGTTACATCAATGGAAAAGTCGAATTCAAAGGGAGAGAAACCACCACCCGAGTCTATTTCAGTCACGAAGGTCCAGCGGTTTTGGGCTGGGACGACCAAGACAAGTTAAAAATCAAACTAGACCCCAGTACAGAAGATCAGGTCCTGTCTGTCAGTGCAAGGAACGGGTTAATTGTCAAGAGCGATTATCCAACACTTTTCTCGGAGGAGCCGGGGCACATCAAAAGTTTTCTTCACAAAATTGTGCTCAAAAGAAATGCGGTCCCAGTCAAACACCGGGTGAGACCAGTACCAGCCACAGCAAGAGACACTTTAAAACAACTGCTGGACAAAATGAAAACGGAAGGAGTAATAGAAGAAATTGAAGCATCCGAATGGCTGAGCCCAGTCGTCCTCATAAAGAAACCCCAATCGCAAGAATTAAGGGTGTGCATAGACCTGCGCAGTTTAAACCTAGAAGTCATTACGGACAACTACCCGCTCCCGAGCATTAATGAACTCATTTTATTAATGAAAAAAGCCAAAATATTCTCTAAACTGGACATGAGAAATGCATACCACCAAATACAGCTGCACGAAGAATCAAACCCCTTACGGCATTCATCACTCCTTTTGGTACATACCAATTCACCAAAATGCCTTTCGGGCTGTCGTCAGCTGCATCTGCCTTCCAACGCATGATGGATGTCCTGCTACGGAATGTTAAAAACGTGGTATATTTCCAGGATGACATCCTGGTATATGCTAGAGATGAACAGACGCACAATGCCACGCTCAAATTAGTTCTCAACAAGTTACAAGAAGCAGGAGTGCGCCTACGCCACGATAAATGTTCATTCGGGGTGAAAGAAGTTGAATACTTAGGGTACAAGATATCGGAAAAAGGGATCAGTCCCAAACAGAACCTCCTGCAGGCCATCACCAAAGCTCCGGAACCCACCACTAAAGAAGAGGTGAGGTCATTTTTAGGATTGGCCGAATACTATGCGAAATTCATACCCAGGTTTTCAGAAATCACCACACCTCTCCGAGATCTGCTCAAGAAAGGGTCAGAATTCACGTGGCGAGAGCCCCAGAAGAGGGCGACGGAAACCATAAAACAGCACATAGTGAAAGCCCCATGTCTTCAACCTTTTAACCCAGAGTGGGAAACAGTAATCACAACAGACGCCAGTGCGTACGGACTAGGGGCAGTGCTAACGCAGAAGAGAGGTAACACCGAACATGTAGTGGCCTTTGCCTCAAAGGCACTGTCAGAGGCGGAACAGAACTATTCCACCATTGAAAAAGAAATGCTCGCATGCGCATGGGCAGTCGAACATTTCCGAACATACGTGTGGGGCACAAAGTTTAAGCTGGTGACAGATCACAAGCCGCTCATCCACATGCTCAGTCCAGGAGGCACCAAGGCATCCACGCCCAGACTAGCCCGCATCGCAGCTAAACTACAGGAGTACACATTTGAAATCCAGCACATCTCAGGCTGGAAAAACTCACAAGCTGACTGCATGTCGAGGCTGCCGGAGGGCAAAGAGGAGGCTACCACGTTCCTACGTGGGGAATGCATAGTTGCATCTATCACAGACATAACGGCACCAGAGTACCTGGAACTCAGCGAAAGGCATTGGGAAGAAGAAGACGGGAAAGACCCCACCATGGCAAAGATTCGCGGATGTATCAAGGAAGGGTGGCCCGATGAAAAAACGCTGCCCGAAGGCATGAGACCATATTGGAAAGTGCAAGATGAGTTGTCGGAAACAGAGGGGATAATCTTAAAGACTGACCAAATCATCCCCCCAACAGGAATGAGACGCACTATCCTCTGTAGGGCCCATGCGGGACATTTGGGGAACACGATGACACGTCGCAGGGTGAGA